>NC_069500.1:296824344-297162677 GCF_027579735.1 Bombina bombina | reverse complement strand
GAATCTACCCTCCTTGTCTAAATATTTGTCTAAATATTTGTCCATCCACTCCATTAGTCTTTTTCAGGTGCGAGTTATAGAAAAAAGTTTGGAATTCTTTGGATTTAAAGGTGGGTTCCTTATCTTTCAAAAAGCGTGTCTCTTGCACAAATACTATGTTCGCCCCCTCCCTCTTAAACCAATTAAGGGCTATTGATCGTTTTGTGGGAGAATTAAGTCCTTTAAAATTTTGTGATAATAGTATAAGTTCTCTGTGTGCTGTTCCCATTACGTAACAAAGTTATATATATGCTTACCCCTGTCCAAGTTCTTTGGTGGGTGAGGTCACTTACCCAGTGTGTACTGTCTTCATTCAGCCCGGGTCTATTATTTAACCAGTCTATAGATGTGTTATTCGTTGTATAATAGGTCCTTAGGCATTCAGAGATAAGGAAAAATTTTAGAGATTCGGTTAACAATAAAACAAAACAATTCAATGAACATAATAACTATACTAAACCAGGGAATAACAATCCCATACTTGGGAAGTAGTCATTGGGGTACTGAATCAACCAGGAGGGTTGAATGGCACCCATAGAGCAACACTCCCAAGCCTCTCGGCTACACAAATTTATAGGCTGTGGGGTGTTATCCTATGGAAAAAAGGAAAAAATAGAACAAAAACAAAAAACTCTTATGTCAAACAACAAGAACAAACATACTAAAGAAATATTTGAGTGCAACTTAACAGGCTGCCCCTGCAAGCTATTTACTCTAACAGGAGTTTGTCCCTATCTTTTATAAGGAACAGTCTATCTGTGGAAATTAGACCTCCTTTATGTTAGACATTGTTTCATCCACTTTCCAGCTCTGCATTTGATGTAGTTTGTGATGAAGACGTCTCCCTTGTTCTCTTCTTTGAGGCCTTCATCCAATGGTTTCTTTGTGGTCGCTGTTGTGTAGATTCTTCTCTCTGGGTGGAACTCTTAGCTGAGTCTAGTGATGGAAGTGAAGGAAAAGGCATGTCCAATGATTTGCAAAACTGTTCTAGGTCCTCAGGGGATCTGTATATAGATAGTTTGTTATCTTTCATAACTTTGATGCTGGACGGGAACTCCCATCTGTAAGTAAAACCTTGCTCTTTTAAATGCATTGTAAGGAACCTGGCTTCTTTTCGGTTCTGAAGTGTGATAGGACTCAAGTCCGCGTAGAATTGGAGTTTGTGTCCGTCAATTTGAAAGGACTGTTGCTTTCTGGTTGAGGTCAAAACCTTCTCTTTATCTGTAAAGCTATGGAAACGGAGGATTACATCTCTTGGGGGTTCCCCGTTTCTAGGGGGTGGTCTCAATGCTCTGTGTGCTCTGTCCAGAGGTATATCTTCCATGTCTTGAACCCCTATTTGGTGTTTAAAGGTATTTTGTAAGAAGTTATGTAACAAATCAGAGGATACTTTCTCCGGTATGCCCCTAATACGCAGATTCTGCCTCCTTCCTCTATTGTCCAAGTCTTCCAGTTTAGAGTTGAGAAATTCAATCTGAGATTCTTGTGTGTCAATTTTCCTTGTAAGTAGATCTAAGGTAGAGGTGGTTTCTTCATCTTGCTCTTCCAGGTATGAAACTCTCCCTCCCAGTTCAGCTACCTCTTTTTTGATTCCTGAGAGACCATCTTTTAATATTTGGTTTACTTGTTGGAAGAAGTTGGTGAGATCAGCCCTTGTGGGGAGTTCTTTCAGGTCTGCTCTAGTGAAAGGGGATTCTTTGTTCTGTGATGGAGTGTCTAAACTGTCTTCTTGTGACTGCTGTATTTCTTCTCCTTCTGCTGGAGGGGTCGTCTGTAATTTTTGAAAAAAGGAGTTCATTTTGGAACTTGGTGTATTGGTGTATTGGTTACTCCTTTCTCTGCTCTATTTATTTTTCTTGACGCCATATTAATGAAGGTTGAGGCTCGCTGTATGCCAAACTTTAGGAAAACTTTATGCTTCTCCTTTGTAACTTATAACTCTTTATGAGTGCTATTTGCTTCCTGCAATATCAGCCTCAGGAGACCTTGTTATGAGCGGATTAAAGTTACCCCAAGGGGTCTGCTTCTTTTCTGAAATTATATACTTTGCTATTGATACCAAATATGGGAGAGTCTCTTGGTATCAAACACTCTGGTTATGTGTTCACTGGCTTTATCAAATATATTCTCTACAAAATAAGGTTGCTTTGAAACGGATTATATCTTGCTGCAAACTTTCTTCACATTATATTAAAACGTAGCACCTCCGTTACTAACTTATTCTAGATGTCACTTGATAATCTTATTAAAGCTGTCTCCTCTATACAGTCCAGATTTTATTATGTATATTTTATACACTGTACTGCAATCTTCCATGTACTTATATATGCCTTTTAAGTCTTTGCTGTACCAGCTTATTTAGCCGTGTCCCTTTAAAACAGCTTACTGTTTGTTTTACTTATGCCTGAGGCACTCCGTTTTCAGGCCTACAGCGTGTAGATCAAATTTAGGGCCTTCGGGATTTCCCTGTCTAATTACCAGGGGCGCTTTAATAAGTGCAGGCCGATTCGATCTAAGGGCATAAATGTGCTGTATTATCCCCTTCACTCACCCAACCGCCACTCCGTTTTCTTATCTGGACCTCTGTTGTCCGTTTTGGGCCTCTGCTTTGCTGCTGGGCTCTGTAACTGAGCAGAATCTGACAGGGGTTTCCCGGCAGTGCAGCAGGGGCACGCTGTGAACAGGCTGATATAATAGCTTTAGTTTGTCCTACATTCCGCTTCCTCCCCTCCGCTGTTTGCTGCTTACATTGCCCTTATCTCCCCTGCAGCTGGTATCGATTTTCGGGCTTTTATGTCGAGTGCTGCTCCCTGGGTGCCTGATTAATTACGGAGCATCAGGATAATGTGGCCATCTCAGGGCATGGTCGGCTCCGCCCCAGTAATCAGCTCTTTTACCTGTAAAAAAATAAATACAAGCCCCCCAAAATTAAAACCCACCACCCACACACCCAACCTTACTCTAAAACCCACCCAATCCCCCCTTAAGAAACCCTAACACTACCCCTTGAAGACTACCCTACCTTGAGCTGTCTTCACCCAGCTGGGCAGAAGTCTTCATCCGATCCGGGCAGAAGAGGTCCTCCAGCCGGGTAGAAGTCTTCATCCAAGCAGCATCTTCTATCTTCTTCCATCCGACAAGGAGCGGCTCCATCGTGAAGACATCCGACGCAGAGCATCTTTCCTGGCCGATGACTACCCGACGAATGAAGGTTCCTTTAAATGACGTCATCCAAGATGGCGTCCCTTCAATTCCGATTGGCTGATAGAATTCTATCAGCCAATCGGAATTAAGGTAGGAAAAATCCTATTGGCTGATGCAATCAGCCAATAGGATTGAGCTTGCATTCTATTGGCTGATTGGAACAGCCAATAGAATGCAAGCTCAATCCTATTGGCTGATTGGATCAGCCAATCGTATTGAACTTCAATCCGATTGGCTGATTGCATCAGCCAATAGGATTTTTCCTACCTTAATTCCAATTGGCTGATAGAATTCTATCAGCCAATCGGAACTGAAGGGATGCCATCTTGGATGACATCATTTAAAGGAACCTTCATTCGTCGGGTAGTCGTCGGCCAGGAAGGATGCTCCGTGTCGGATGTCTTCAAGATGGATCCGCTCCTCGTCGGATGGAAGAAGATAGAAGATGCAGCTTGGATGAAGACTTCTGCCCGGCTGGAGGACCTCTTCTGCCCGGATCAGATGAAGACTTCTGCCCAGCTGGAGGACCTCTTCTGCCCGGATCGGATGAAGACTTCTGCCCGGGCTGGGTGAAAACGGCTCAAGGTAGGGAGATCTTCAAGGGGGTAGTGTTAGGTTTTTTTAAGGGGGGATTGGGTGGGTTTTAGAGTAGGGTTGGGTGTGTGGGTGGTGGGTTTTAATGTTGGGGGGTTGTATTTCTTTTTTTACAGGTAAAAGAGCTGATTACTTTGGGGCAATGCCCAGCAAAAAGCCCTTTTATGGGCTATTTGTAATTTAGTATAGGGTAGGAAATTTTATTATTTTGGGGGGCTTTTTATTTTATTAGGGGGCTTAGATTAGGTGTAATTAGTTTAAACTTCTTGTAATTTTTTTTATTTTCTGTAATTTAGTGTTTGTTTTTTGTACTATAGTTTATTTTATTTAATTGTATTTAATTTTAGGTAATTGTAGTTAATTAATTTAATTTATTTAATGATAGTGTAGTGTTAGGTGTAATTGTAACTTAGGTTTTGATTTGTTTTACAGGTAAATTTGTAGTTATTTTAACTAGGTAGCTATTAAATAGTTATTAACTATTTAATAGCTATTGTACCTAGTTAAAATAAATACAAACTTGCCTGCAAAATAAAAATAAATCCTAAAATAGCTACAATGTAATTATTCATTATATTGTAGCTATCTCAGGGTTTATTTTATAGGTAAGTATTTAGTTTTAAATAGGAATAATTTAGTTAATAATAATAATAATACATTTATTTAGATTTATTTAAATAATATTTAAGTTAGGGGGGTGTTAGGGTTAGACTTAGGTTTAGGGGTTAATAACTTTATTATAGTGGCGGCAACGTTGGCAGCGGCAGATTAGGGATTAATACATTTAATAGGCTATGTGGGCTATGGCGGTTTAGGGGTTAATACTTGAATAGGTTAATTGCGTTGTGGGCTATGGCGGTTTAGGGGTTAATAATTTAGTTATTACTTGCAGTGTGGGTTTGATGGCAGATATAGGTGTTAATAGTTTAAATAGGCATATTGCGTTGTGGGGGGTTGTCGGTCTAGGGGTTAATACATTTAATATTAGTAATGGGGGGGATTGCGGATATAGGGGTTTTACGTGTATTTTCGGGAGAAGTGTTAGACTTTTACGGGAGATTTGTTATTTTCTTAACTTTTCTTAGGCGCTGGCAGTTTCTAAAGTGCCGTAAGTTACTGGCGACTCCAGAAATTTGTATTTACGCTTATTTCTGGACATTGTTAGTTTATCAGACTTACGGCACTTAGGAAATGCCGGAGCCATATATGTAATACCCCGATGTGCGAGGTGAAATTACGGGCGGCGCAGGTTTCCACGCTTGCTCCGAAACCTGCGCCATATATTTGATCGCGCCCTAGATGTGCAAAGTTAGTAGAGACATACCTTAACAGACTAAAGGTTGTAATTAAATCAAAAGGTGGTTTAACAAAATACTGACACAAGGAGGTGATCGTTTTTTCAACTCAGTAATTACAACTGGATAAACAAAAACTGTGCCTGTCTTTATTTCAGGCTGCAAAGTAACAAAATGTAATTATTTTCAAGGGGGGTGATTCTTTTCAATTCCCACTGTATATATATATATATATATATATATATATATATATATATATATATATATATATATATATATATAAAATTGTGTGTGTATATGTATATATTTATATAAATTTACAGTATATATATTTATACACATATATATTTTATATATATATGAGTAATTGTATGTTGTAGCCCCTTTTTGTTTTAACAAAATGTGTATTTTCAGTTTACATTCTAATTGCTGAAAACAAAGTGCTGAAATGTGATGCAGCAATTGCTTTGCTATCAGCACAAGTGGTTTTGTCCACACCCAGATTTTGATTTATATACCTCAAACTGATCAGACTTTCCCATGGTTTTAACATTTTCTGTTTACCTTCAAGTCACATGTCATTCACAGTCACATAGTACACATGATGAATGTGACAGCTAGTACCAAACAGGATTTCAAATTTATCATCAATTTAGTGATATCCATGTGGACATGATTAAAATGAGATATTGTTGATAAATGTAAAGTTTTATTTTTTATTAAAACAATAGAACAGACTGTTTTTTATCCCTTTAATTATGTGTAGTTAAACATACTTTTATTATTTATTTTGTTCCCCTTTTCTTTAATGTGAAAACTGTTGACTTTCTAAATTACACTAAGTTTCAATAAGGTAATGGGGGCCACCATGAATGCCCAGGGTTGCAGGGTACCCTCAAAGGGGGAAGGGTGGGTTAAGTTGTCACTTTGTTTAATCACCTACCAGCAATCACCAAAACACACATTTTTAGTTCTTTAACATTATTAGTTCTGCTATTTACCTTTTAAAAAATAAATGTATATATGGGTTTAAATTAAAGGGATTGGAAAGTCAAATTTAAACTTGCATGATTCAGATAGAGCATGTAGTTTTAAGACACTTTTAAATTCACTTCAATTTTCAAATGTGCTTTGTTCTCATAGTATTCCTTGTTGAAAAATAATACTCACATATCCCACACTAGTGGGAGCTAGCTACTAATTGGTGCCAGCACACATTTGTCTCTTTTGATTGTATTGCTGGATAGCTAGATGTGTTCAGCTAGCTGAAAATGGTCCTTCAGCAAAGGATAACAAGTGAATTAAGCTAATTTGAGTAAATTGGAAAGTTGATTAAAATTGTATGTTCTATCTAAATCATGAAAGAACATTTCTGGGGTTTCTAGTGAATTCTTTATCTGCAACTTCTAACATCTAAACACTAGTGGCCATGGTTCAAGGTTTTCCTGAAATACTTTTACTGAATAAATGTAGGAAGGAAATTATGGTAATAACAAGCAGGGCTGTCATTTATTAATATACAGCAAACAGAAGTACTCCCGGGTATCACAGGTGAGGACGCTAGTATAGTGAATCCAGAAATTGCAAGTGAAAACCACTCACTGTACACCACCAATGTCAGTATAAAAAAAGCACTCTTTATTTGGGATCGGAGCCTCAGCCCCATAAGTGCAAAGTAAGAGTCACAGCAAGATGGCTGCAGACATGTTTCGCATGGTATCCCACGCTTGATCACTGTTATCTACCTGCTGTGATCATGTTCTCTTCTTAAAGAGACACCAATTAACAGCAAAAAAAAACAACAAGTTAACCCCTACCTGCCTGAATTAATATTTATTATACACATATCAGTTTAAAGGGGAAAATTATATGATTGTGAACCTCCTATATAGCTGATTAATCTATTGGTATTGGATATGTATTGTACTAATCAATAGAATGGACTATTAAAGAGAAACACATATATTAGGGTAGGGTATCTGGGTCTTCTATGTACGTATGGGACATAGAAGACCAAGATACCCTAACTCCTGTATCTAAACATTTTAAATACATGCACCAAGGAGATGCATCACTATTATCCAGCCAAGCAATAGATCATGTCCCTAAACATAATGGGGGGGGGGGGGTGATAGAGAATACAAACTTAGCTACAAAGAGGCAAAATGGATTTTTATATTGAACACTAGACATCCATTAGGAATAAACAAAGAAAGCGATGTGAACCTGTTTATTTAGGTATGAACTATCTCCTCTATGATATACCCCCTCCTCCTACCTTCCCTTCCCTCCAATCACCCTCCCTCCCTTCCTTCCCCCCTTCCATATATCCCCCCCATTTCCCTTTCCTTCCCTTTTCCCTTTTCCCCCCTGCCCCCTCCCTTTTCCCCATTTCCCCATTTCCCCCTTACTTCTCCCCCCCTCCCCCACTTCCTTTTTTCCCCCTTCCCTTCATCTCCCCTTCCCCCCCTTTTCCCTCCCCTCCCCCATCCCTCTCCTCCCCCATCCTTCTCCTCCCCCCCTTTTACTGCCCCTCTTCCCCTTACCGTCGTTGTTCGTTCTTTATTATTATTTTTATTTATAATCCCGCCCCCCATCCCCCGACCCACCCCACCTTTTCCCTCCCCCCCCACACACTTCTACATAATAGGATACATGTGTAAAAAACTTTTTAGTACTCCATATTATGTTCACAAAGTACCACTATACATGTGTTTCTCTTTAATGGTCCATTCTATTGATTAGTACAATACATATCCAATACCAATTGATTAATCAGCTATATAGGAGGTTCACAATCATATAATTTTCCCCTTTAAACTGATATGTGTATAATAAATATTAATTCAGGCAGGTAAGGGTTAACTTTTTGTTTTTATTGGTGTTAATTGGTGTCTCTTTAAGAAGAGAACATGATCACAGCAGGTAGATAACAGTGATCAAGCGTGGGATACCATGCGAAACATGTCTGCAGCCATCTTGCTGTGACTCTTACTTTGCACTTATGGGGCTGAGGCTCCGATCCCAAATAAAGAGTGCTTTTTTTATACTGACATTGGTGGTGTACAGTGAGTTGTTTTCACTTGCAATTTCTGGATTCACTATACTAGCGTCCTCACCTGTGATGCCCGGGAGTACTTCTGTTTGCTGTTGATCAAGTGTACGCCTTTGACGGGGGCGTGTCTTCCTGGGCTCCAGGCTCTACTGACCAAGTGCCGTCGCTGAAGAAAACGCTGCTCCTAAAACACGGACCCCAGCTCTCGGTAAGCGCCACCTTTATTTCTGTTGTTCCCATTTATTAATATACCTATAATGATGTTGAATATATTACATTTTCACTGAACAACACAACACATTATGTGGCAAGACTATATGCATTTACTCTTAGGGGTAGATTTACCAATGTCTGTCCAACATGATATGCTGTAGTGTATCATGTCCGACAGACATCGTTGAATGCCGACATCACCAGAACTGCTTGTGCAATGCCACCCCCCCTGCAGATTTGCGGCCGCTAGCAGGGGGTGTCAATCAGCCCGATCATATAGGATTGGGCGGATTGAAGACCGCAGCCTCAGAGGCAACGGACAAGTTACGGAGCAGCGGCTGTTTCCGGCAAGCCTGAATGCCTCACGCGGAAACAAGGGGAACAAGGGCCATTCGCCTCTTGTTAAATCTACCCCATACAGTCAACATAGCATTTGATAAGTGTTAATCTCCTTGCTCCTGTCAAATCTTCAACTTGATATCTGATTATTTGCTTAAAGAGTATCTCCTCATAGTTCAAGTTATAGAGCAAAAGTTATAGAAACCTTACTTCTTTCTGACCAGTAATATATTACTTGGATGATGTCTGCCCTCTGCTGGATGTTTTATGCATTTAATCCCAAAAAATAGTTTTAAAGGGACACTAAACACAAATTGTAAATTACATGATTTTGAGCCTTCAAATAAAAGAATAATTTTGCAATGAAAACTGCAGATTTATTTTGTCGAATGAGTATATTGTTTTATGTTTATTATTTTCACTGATAAACATATAAATCAAATGTATAGAATATCTAGAATTTAGTATTTGTTTCCCTTGTAATGGAACATGTTGCCATTATCTAATCAGGAATATCTTGGTTAAGGCTTCTGTACTCTTGCTTCCATATATCATCTTAAAGGGACATTAAAGTCAAAATTTACCCTTTAACTGCTCACCAATTTCCACCGCTGTGCTGAGCTGTTTTGCAATTTTTAGATGCTGCTCACATTTAGGCCCCAATTTATCAAGGTCTGTCGGACCTGATCTGACAGTGCGGATCGGGTCCGACAGTCCTCGCTGAATACGGCGAGCAATACGCTCGCCGTATTCAGTATTGCACCAGCAGCTCACAAGAGCTGCTGGTGCAACGCCGCCCCCTGCAGACTCGCGGCCAATAGCCGCCAGCAGGGGAGTGTCAATCAACCCGATCGTATCCGATTGGGTTGATCTCCGGCGATGTCTGTCTGCCTGCTCAGAGCAGGCGGACAGGTTATGGAGCAGCGGTCTTTGTGACCGCTGCTTCATAACTGCTGTTTCTGGCGAGCCTGCAGGCTCGCCAGAAACACGGGGCATCAAGCTGCATTCGGAGCTTGATACATATGCCCCAGAGGCTCTACTGTAGAATATTTTTCAGTGAGAAACCCACACATATTATATATTCTTTTTTTTAAAGCTATACCATTATTTTATGTATATATCATGACTAGGGTTGCCAGCTATTGTCTACAAAATTGCTGGACAAGCTGTCAGTGGCTGGACACAATGGTAGGTGGGGGTCACATAATGCCCCCCTAAAGTTCTACCTTAACCCCCCACTCAACCCCACATGTATACGTTTCACATCTGAGCAGTCATTTGGCTGCCAGTAAAATACAAATCAATACTATTACTTATTTTGCTGCCTATAACACAAATAAACAGAAGTGATTTGACCCCTTTGACTGCTCCCCAATTTTTTCTGCTCCATACTTTTACGCATTAATTAAACTTTAACTCCAAAGACACACACCATTAGAAATTGCAGGAGTTTAGCTTTCAAACAGTGGGTCTAGGCGGTCTCTTAAGAGAGCTTAGATTGAGGGGTTTGAATACTTTGATTACCAACACCCCTGGTCCAGTTCGCTTTAGCCCTGTTGTCTTTCCTGGGTCTTCTGTGTTTTACGGATTTCCTAGACGATGCCATAGCACTAGACCATCACAGATGCGGGGTAAGTGCAGGCGTGCCGCGTGGCATGAAAGTGACAACTTGTGGTTGTCATCCTCGCATTACCCAGGGTTCCCTTATAAAGCACAATTCTTAGAGCTATTGAAGCTCTGTAACATGAACCAACCTGAAGATTTCTGACAAAATTACTGTATCCATCCACTCTAGATTAAAAAGGACTTACATTCACCTGCAAATTGTGGTGTTTTGATGTGGTGTGTACATATTGTGTTAAAGTTCTAGTAACTTTCTATTGATTGATTTTATAGTGTTGATATGAGTTTAACTGTTTATTTTAATATATTTATGTTGTGTTTGGTACAAATAAAGGGGACTTTCAGTCATGAAGTATAAAATACTTCATGCTGAAAGTTCCTTTATTTGTCTGCAGTATTCGCCTCACTGAGCGCCTCAGGAAGCCCAGGGCAGAACGCTATTTTGAAGTTAGGTGATCTTAGCAAATACCATGCTAGCTATCTGGTATAATGCCAGCTAGCCTGCACGGCTAGTGGCTAAAAGTCAGCTCACTGAAAAAAAGCATTCTGCTGCAAGCAGCCTGAGGTGCTCACTGCGGTGAATGCTTCAGACAAATAAAAGAAGTTTCAGCATGAAGTATTTTATACTTCATGACTGAAAGTCCCCTTTATTTGTTCCACTGGTAAATCCTAGTGTTTCCCCAACGCTAGGATTTACTGTCACTTTAACACATAAATATATATGTATATAAGCATATACATATATATTTACAGGGAACACACAGTGCCTTTTTTTCTAACACCACACTCCGACCAACTTTAGCCCCAAATTACTGCCTGGTGCAGTCATTTTATTAAAAACTATAGATGCTGCTATCTTTATTTTTAATAAAGTACACTAGACTGTATTTTGGGGCCAATTGGGGCACATTTATAAAATTAACCAGAGATCTGATCACTGGTTAATTTTATAAGCGCTAAAAGCTAACGCAAGCACACAATAGCAATAACAAGCCACTTGTAATGGCTAATTAATTATAGCGCGCCCGCAAACATGCAAATTTGCGCAAAATGATTTGTTCCTCGACTTGTAATCTATCTCATAATGTTTTATTCTATCATCTATAATGATCATTTTTGTGTTTTTTTTAAAACATTTATAGAATAATAAATAATATAATATATTTCATCAGTTCAATGAAGTATAAGATCTTCTGTGTATCACAGCCTACATCCATGCACTTTTATGCCACATCAAGTGACAGTGACAGATAGGGCTGAACTCTAGTGCACCTAAGTTCCAGTAAAGTAATTCAGCTTCTCTATATTATTTTAAGCACAGCAATGATATTGGACATTTGAGGTCTTATGTAATGCTCAGTATTTTTTGTAATAGTTAAGTATCACAATAACATATTTATTATCATTATGTCAAATCAATAAGCACTTAATATTGCACCAGAAGCACATAATTTAATCATTTGGAAAATAATTAATGATCCTGCTGTGCATGATCTCACTTGAAAGCCTGAAGTCCATTCAAAGAAAAATCTTGCAAAAGTGAAAACAATTATATTTCATTTGGAAAATGGGAACAATTTGGTCAATAGAAGTAATAAATATCATTGTATTTGGCATAAGTTATAATAGGTATATAAATATATATATATATATATATATATATATATATATATATATATATATATATATATATATATATATAACACGCAGGAGAGCACTCTCACTTCCAAAATGCAGACCGCCAGGGTGCTAGTAATATGTAGAATACAAATAGCAAAAAGGGACTGGCACTCACTGGTCTTATATCAAAATACACTTTACTGTGACGTTTCAGAGATATAGAATCCCCTTCCTCAGACCTATATATATATATATATATATATATATATATATATATATATATATATATATATATATATACAATGCCCTCCACTAATATTGGCACCCCTGGTAAATAAGAGCAAAGAAGGCTGTGGAAATTTGTCTTTATTGTCCTTTTGATCTTATGTTAAAAAAAATACACAAAAATACTCTGCTGTCATGGATATAAAACAATTGCAAACACAGCATAGGTTTATCCCCCAAAAAATAAAAATATTTGTTAAATATATGTGTGGCACAATTATTAGCACCCCTTTGAATTCATATGAGAAAAATTAGTATATTCCCATTGATATTTTACATTTTTTTAGTACACCTGGGTGACTAGGAACAGGAAATTATTCAACCATGACTTCCTGTTTCACAGGGGTATAAATATGAGCTAAATTCCCTTAGCCATTCATCACAATGTGTAAAACCAAGGAATTTAGCTGTGATGTGCAGCAAAAGGCTTTTGAGCTTCACAAAATGGAAAGTGGCTATATGAAAATAGCAAAAGTATTGAAAATGCCCATTTCCACCTTTAGGGCAAAAATTAAGCGGTTCCAGTCAACTGGAAATGTTATGAATCAACCAGGAAGAGGAAGTTTGTCTATATTGTCTCAACGCACTGTGAAGAGGATGGTTTGAGTGGACAAATTATATCCACGGATCACCGCTGGAGAATTGCAGATGTTAGTTGCGTCTTGAAGTCAGAAAGTCTCCAGAACTACAATCCAATGTCCCCTACATCACCACAAGTTGTTTGGAAGGATTTCAAGAAAAAAGCCTCTACTCTCATCCAAAAACAAACTCAGGCATCTTCAGTTTGCCAGACACTACTGGAACTTCAATTGGGATTGAGTTCTATTGGTCAGATGAAACCAAAATAGAGCTTTATGGTAAAAACACCAGAGGTGGGTTTGGCGTACCCAGAGAGGTAGCCATATGGAAAAGCACTTCATGCCCATGGTTAAATATGGTTGTGGCCTTTTAATGTTTTGGGGCTGTTTTTCTGCCATAGGACCTGGTTATTTTGTATACATTTTCTATCAAATATCAACATATATTAAATGCCTCTGCCAGAAAGCTTAAAATGGGCCGTGGTTGGTTCTTGATCCAAAACTTACATCACAATCAGCACAAAAATGGTTTACTGACCTCAAAATCAAGGTCCTGTCATGGCCATACCTGTCCCCTGACTTGAACTCCATAGAATACCTGTGGGTGAACTGAAGAAGAGAGTCCACCAACCTTGAAATTTGAAGAATCTGGAGAGATTATGTATGGATAAATTGTCTCAGATCCCTTGCCATGTACTCTCCAAACTCATCAGGCATTATAGGAGAAGACTCAGAGCTGTTATCCTGGCAAAAGGAGGTAGCACAAAGTATAGGCTAAAGGGTGCCAGTCATTGTGCTGTTTCCCTTGTTCAAAGGAGAATTGCCTGGTATTTCTGGGCTGGACTGACCTTGTTAGGCAGGATCAGACTGATATACTTTAGGAAAGTTTTTCTCTGTAAAAAGTACAATTGGGTAAAAAGAAGCTACTCCCAAGTGGTAACCGGGCCATAGAACAAGCCACTGAGCTGTTGTTCGTTCCTGGCAGAATGCTCTCTTTCTGTTTGTATAAAGACCCTGGGGAACATTTCCCTAAGGGGGATAAAGGAAACCAGACATGGACATGCATGTGATATTGTAAGTTCGACTTTTTACGGTCATCAGGATAGAGTAAAAAAAAAAATCTGTTTACTTTCAACTCATAATACAAGTGAAAAAAGCTAACTTCTAGTGCATTTAACACTTGAGCAGGAGTGTTAATTAGCACTCCACTTGTAATCCTGCCCATTATGTTTAATAGTGAACTATTTTTAAGCAGTGGCATGATAGCTGTTCTAAAATGTTAAGATATAACTTGGGATACTTTGCATACGTTATGAATATTATTTTCATATTCCTCTCACATTTTTTTTAAAAATGTACTGATAAAATTCCACTTATCAAGATGTCATCCAGGTGCTATTATTCAAATGTATTCAGGATTATCCTTAGAATAAACCTGTCATGGCTGCTTCCTGGATAACCCTTTCATATTTGATTGATGCATAATCTGTCATCACATACTAATTGCACATTTAGGGCCAGATTATAAATGGAGTGCAAAATATCACTTTTACTAATATGTGTACACATATTAACACATAAATATATATTTATGTAAGCATACACATATATATTTACAGGGAACACAGAGTTCCCATAAACCGCAATGTAAAGGCACTTTTCAGTGCCGTTTTTTTTCTAACAACCCACAGCCACTGACTTTAGACCCCAAAAACGACTAAGTGCAGTAAAAAAAAAAAAAAAAAGGAAACTAACATTTAAATTTAGGGGCATTTGGGGGACATTTAGAAAATTTACCAGAGGTCTGACCTCTGGTTAATTTTCTGAGCGCTAATTGTTACCGCAAGCTTGCGGTTGCAATAACCAACCACTTGTAATGGAAACTAGGAAAGCCTCCTAGCTTCTATGTGAAGAGCTTTGGAATGTGAAATATTCATATTTTAATTTTGGGCTCGCATACTTGAGAATATATAATCAGGTTTGTGCGCAAGTAGGATGTTTCCACTTTTTAAGCTCCATTGACTTCTATGGGGGAATATATTAATGCGATATCAATATTTAAAGTTCGCCTTTTTGCGTGCATCAGTATAGGGAGCAAGTGAAAACTTTTTAATTTCAACTTGTAATACAAGTGCTACTCCACACTTGCAAAAAGCTTACCTCTAGCAGAGTTGAATGGCTTTTCAAAGAGTTTTCAAACTCAAAGTCATTACAAGCAATTTGAAACTCCTACAAGAACTCCTTTATCACTATCTTTTCAAACACTTGTAGAATAAGAAGATGGCATTGGGCAGTTTAACAGCATCAGCTCAATCCATTAGAAACAGGCGGCTAGATTACGAGTTTTGCGTTATGAGTGAAAAAGCTTCATAACGCTGCTTTTTCACTACCGCTGCTATTACAAGTTTTGCAGGTATAGGTGTACCGCACACTTTTTTGGCCGTAACGAAACCTAACTACCACAGCTTTCAAAAAGTCCTTTTTCAATGGGACTTCCATAGCGATGGGTAGTACGAGTTCGCCTGTCCGGCCAAAGAGTGAGCAGTACAGCCCATAACTACAAGATCCGTACTGTAAACTGAAAGTCAGTAGTTATGGCTTTTATGTTACAAAGCCGTAACATAAAACTCATAACTAAAGTGCTAAAAAGTACACTAACACCCATAAACTACCTATTAACCCCTAAACCGAGGCCCTCCCGCATTGCAAACACTAAAATAAAATTATTACCCCCTAATCTGCCACTCCCGACACTATAATAAACATATGAACCCCTAAACCGCCGTACTCCCGCATCGCAAACACTAGTTAAATATTATTAACCCCTAATCTGCTGCCCCCAAAATCGCAGCCACTATACAAAAGTTATTAACCCCTAAACCTAACCCTAAGTGTAACCCTAACACCCACTAACTTTAATATAATTAAAATAAATCTAAATAACCTTACACTACAATTAAATAAATTATATCAATTAAATACAATTAACTAAATTACAAAAAAACCCTGCTAATTTACACAAAATAAAAAAGAAATGATCAAATATTGAAACTAATTACACCTAATCTAATAGCCCCATCAAAATAAAAAAGCCCCCCAAAATAAAAAAAAAACCTAGCCTACACTAAATTGCCAATAGCCCTTAAAAGGGCCTTTTGCGGGGCATTGCCCCAAAGAAATCAGCTCTTTTACCTGTAAAAAAAATACAAACAACCCCCCAACAGTAAAACCCACCACCCACACAACCAAACCCCCCCAAATAAAATCCTCTCTAAAAAACCTAAGCTCCTCATTGCCATGAAAAGGGCATTTAGCTCTTTTTCAGCCCAAACCCAAAGCTAAAAATAAAACCCACCCAATAAACCCTTAAAAAAACCTAACACTAACCCCCCGAAGATCCACATCCATCCTCAACGAACCCGGGAGAAGTCTTCATCCAAGCAGCAAGAAATCCTCAATGAAGCCGGGAGAAGTCTTCATCCAAGCAGCAAGAAATCCTCAACGAAGCTGGGAGAAGTCTTCATCCAAGCAGCAAGAAGTGGTCCTCCAGGTGGGCAGAAGTCTTCATCCAGACGGCATCTTCTATCTTCATCCTTCCGACGCGGAGCGGCTTCATCTTCAAGACATCTGGCGCGGAGCATCCTCTTCTTTTGACGGCTACTGAAGAATTAAAGCTCCTTTAAGGGAGGTCATCCAAGATGGCGTCTCTTGAATTCCAATTGGATGATAGAATTCTATCAGCCAATCGGAATTAAAGTTGAAAAAATCCTATTGGATTATGCAATCAGCCAATAGGATTGAGCTTCAATCCTATTGGCTGATAGAATCAGCCAATAGGATTGAGCTTGCATTCTATTGGCTGATTGGAACATCAACCAATAGAATTTTTTCAACTTTAATTCCGATTGGCTGATAGAATTCTATCAGCCAATCGGATTTCAAGGGATGCCATCTTGGATGACATCCCTTAAAAGAACCTTCATTCTTCAGTAGCCGTCAAAAGAAGAGGATGCTTCGCGTCAGAAGGGTGAAGATAGAAGATGCCGTCTGGATGAAGACTTCTGCCCGCCTGGAGGACCACTTCTTGCCACTTGGATGAAGACTTCTCCCAGCTTCGTTGAGGACTTCTTGCCGCTTGGATGAAGACTTCTCCCGGCTTTGTTGAGGATGGATGTCCGCTCTTCAAAAACTGTAAGTGGATCTTGGGGGTTAGTGTTAGGTTTTTTTAAGGGTTTATTGAGTGGGTTTTATTTTTAGCTTAGGGTTTGGGCTGAAAAAG
Organism: Bombina bombina; assembly: GCF_027579735.1. Classification (NCBI taxonomy): domain Eukaryota; kingdom Metazoa; phylum Chordata; class Amphibia; order Anura; family Bombinatoridae; genus Bombina; species Bombina bombina. Next base: position 297,145,553 of record NC_069500.1, on the reverse strand, counting down.
AGCTAAATGCCCTTTTAAGGGCAATGCCCATCCAAATGCCCTTTTCAGGGCAATGGGGAGCTTAGGTTTTTTAGATAGGATTTTATTTGGGGGGTTTGGTTGTGTGGGTGGTGGGTTTTACTGTTGGGGGGATTGTTTGTATTTTTTTTACAGGTAAAAGAGCTGATTTCTTTGGGGCAATGCCCCGCAAAAGGCCCTTTTAAGGGCTATTGGCAGTTTAGTTTAGGCTAGGTTTTTTTTTTATTTTGGGGCGGGTTTTTTTTTTATTTTGATGGGGCTATTAGATTAGGTGTAATTAGTTTAAGTATTTGATCATTTCTTTTTTATTTTGTGTAATTTAGTGGGTTTTTGTGTGTAATTTAGTGTTTTTTTGTGTGTAATTTAGTTAATTGGATTTAATTAATGTAATTTATTTAATTGTAGTGTAAGGTTAGGTGTTAGTGTAAGACAGGTTAGGTTTTATTTGACAGGTAAATTTGTATTTATTTTAACTAGGTAGCTAGTACATAGTTAATAACTATTTACTAACTAGTCTACCTAGTTAAAATAAATACAAACTTGCCTGTGAAATAAAAATAAAATCTAAGATAGCTACAATGTAACTATTAGTTATATTGTAGCTAGCTTAGGGTTTATTTTACAGGTAAGTATTTAGTTTTAAGTTGGAATTATTTAGTTAATGATAGTAAGTTTTATTTAGATTTATTTTAATTATATTAAAGTTAGTGGGTGTTAGGGTTACACTTAGGGTTAGGTTTAACGGTTAATAACTTTAGTATAGTGGCGACGACATTGGGGGCTGCAGATTAGAGGTTAATAAGTGTAGGTAGGTAGCAACGACATTGGGGGCAGCAGATTAGGGGTTAATAAGTGTAATGTAGGTGGCGGCGATATTAGGGGCGGCAGATTAGGGGTTAATAAGTGTAGGTAGGTGGCGGCTATGTTGGGGGCAGCAGATTAAGGGTTAATAAGTATAAAGTAGGTGTTGGCGATGTCGGGCGCAGAAGATTAGGGTGTTTAGACTCGGGGTTTATGTTAGGGTGTTAGGTATAAACATAACTTTTCTTTCCCCATAGGAATCAATGGGGCTGCGTTGCGGAGCTTTACGCTGCTTTATTGCAGGTGTTAGTTTTTTTTTAGCCGGCTCTCCCCATTGATGTCTATGGGGAAATCATGCACGAACACGTAAAACCAGCTCAAAGCAGAGCTGGTATTTGGGTGTGGTATGGAGCTCAATGCAGCTCGATGCTGACATATTGCCTGCGAATGCCGGGTTTTTTGAAAACCTATAATAGCAGCGCTATAGGGAGGTGAGCGGTGGAAATAACTTGCAAGTTAGTAGCGAGCTGCTCATAACGCAAAACTCGTAATCTAGCGGACAGTTATTTTTTTGCAGTAATATTTGGACTTTTCTATTTAAGTAGCTTTGACATATATATTTAACATGCGCCCATAAAAGGGGCGAATTTAATCATCAAAATTTTACATGACCATCAAAAATGTTTTATTTGTTATTACAAATTTTTAGCATTTGTACATTAACAAAGTTAAATATATAATTTCTCAGAGTTATATAAAATTAGTAACTGCACATGTCAGAAACTGATCTTATTGGTTTATTGAAAGGAAAACAAAAAACTGCATTCAAACACATAAATCATCATTAATATTTTAAATTAAAGTAGATGTAATGCATTTTTTCTTTTGGTTAAGTATTTTTGGCTTCCATAAAAATCCTTGAAAAACTCCATTATAAACCATGTGATATTTGTGTATTTTTATAATGTTTTGTATTTAACTAATTTTTATATGGTTATATATCAGTAGCAAATAATACTATTAAATAAAAAAAAGATAGTACAAATTCCAATGCTAAAGCGATACTAAGCCCACATTTTTTTCTTTAATGATTCAGATAGAGCATGCAATTTTAAACAACTTTCTAATTTATTCCTACTTTCAAATTTTCTTCATTCTCTAGCTATCTTTATTTAAAAAGCAGGGATTGAAAGCTTAGAAGCCAGTCCATTTTAGATTCAGCACCCTGAATAGCACTTGCTTATTGGTGGCTACATTTAGCAAACTAATAAGCAAGCATAACCCAGGTTCTGAAACAAAAATGGGTCGACTATTAAGCTTTACATTCCTGCTTTTTAAATAATGATAGCAAGAGAATGAAGAAAAAATGATAATAGAAGTAAATTAGAAAGTTTCTTAAAATTGTATGCTTTATCTGAATCATGAAAGAAAAAAAATTGAGTTTAGTGTCCCTTTAAGCATTTTAACCAACTTTTATTTCTTGTCTTGCAGAAATTTAAAGACTATGGGGGATATTTATCAAAGCGTCAATCTCGGTGCATTCGCCAGTATCAATACGCTCTCCAGACATCGCTGATGCAGATCTGCATACGATGCCCTTATTTATAAAAAAACCTGTCAAAAACACGCGCGTCAAGTATGGCGCGATGAGCATCAGACTGTTGTTAACTAACAGTCATTGATGTTTTTTTTTATAAATAATTATTAATGCTTGAATTTGTAGATATATCTTTGCACATACTTGTATGTATGTATATATATATATATATATATATATATATATATATATATATATATATAAATATATTTATATCTGTGTGTGTTATGTCAGAAATATTTTGCAAACATATTTACATGTCCCTAATTTTCTTTTTTTGTTCTAAGCAATGTTGTCTTTCATATCTCTGTGTTTATTTATACCACTATATGTATATAGTGTAAATTTATTATTATTCTGAGCAGGAATAATTGTGAATATAACATGTAATCAGGGTATCATATGTATTTATTTGCAATCAATGGATATTTTAAGAGCTGGGCCAGTTTTTTCTCTGTACCTGTGTAACCCCTCCTGATTGCAACCTAGTTTTAAAAACCACCCCTACATAGGTGTTACAAAATGGGCAGGCATATAAGATGACATTTCTTACTGAAAAAGAAATTCAAGAGAAGGAAGAAATTCACTGAAAATAGCATGACAGTAAAGAAGTGATTTTAATTTCTGTTGTATCTGATTCATGACAGTTTAATGTTAGGTGGGCTATCCCTTTGAGCTATCAGTTTAAGATTATATTGAATCAAAGCTCATTCGAATTTTAAAATCATTGTCTAAAATATTACACTGTGTATCCTAATGTCAGCATCAATATTTATCTTTAATACTAATTTCACTTATAAATACTTTCAAAGTATAATACACAATGTAACAAATGGCACTTACAAGTTCTGATGAGTGATCAATGAAACAAGTATCATGCAATTTGATTCGTTAGTGATTGTTTAAAATTTATATTTGATTCTGATAGTCTGATGTCATAAATCATGTGATTATGCACATTCCACTCAAAAGTGGTTACAAAATACACTAGTGTGTGGGTTGTTTAGGAGTTTGTGTCATAATTGGTGCGAAAAGTGTTGCATCAAATTTGGTGCGAAGTGGAGAGTGGGACTCTGTATTATCTGCCTTAAACATGATACATGATAGATTTATCAAAAAAATAAAAAGGAAGTTAGCTATATTATGTTGTGTATTTATTTCATTTTTTATATCTATTAGTGCAACAAGTTTGGGGAAATAATATTGTCCCCTTGCTTTGTAATGAGAGACAAAGTTGTAACATAATCCATAAGTAGTAATGTATTTTTCATTTGTATCCCTAATATCTACTAGTGCACCAAATGTGGAGCAATAATATTTGATTTAGAAAGGGTTTACAATTTTAATAAAGTTTCTAATTTACTTTTATTATGTAATATGCTTCATTCTCTTGCAGCATCGAACATAAGCTTTCAGTGTTTTCAGACTCCCATTGATTTCTATGGCATCTGCGGTCTCAAGGGTGGTGGTTTGAAAACTAGGTACACTGCGTCGGAATAGACGCGAGCGTACCTGTTAAATGTTTGATAAATTGGGAAAAAGGTCAAAAGAGTCGAATGTGTATTCGAAACATCTGTCATGATGCAAGCATCGATCTGCGTCAGATTGAGATTGCAAGAGCGAATATTTCATTACACATTTCAACATTTGACGATCTTGATGCTTTGTTTACTACGGCGGATCAATCTCGCATCAAATACGAAGTGGGATTCCAGCGTATTATCAGTTGACGCTTTGATAAATATCCCCCTATGGATCGGATTCTCAAAAATTAACTGGCACTGAGAGAAATCACCAGCTTATTTTACTGAGCATTATATTATAAAGTAAGTGTCTTTCCTTAACAGAAGGCATATTAGTGATCTCCCCTGAGATCACAATTGCATTCAGGGGCCTCGTAATAAGGAGGCATCTTATAGCCTCTCATCAGACCAGTGGTGAATTTAGGTTTAGGCTGCCCTAGGCATTCAAAAAAATTTTGCAGCTCCCCCAAGATTTAAAGGAACATGAAACCCAATTTCTCCAACATTGGTGTGTCCGGTCCATGGCGTCATCCTTACTTGTGGGAATATCTCTTCCCCAACAGGAAATGGCAAAGAGTCCCAGCAAAGCTGGCCATATAGTCCCTCCTAGGCTCCGCCCACCCCAGTCATTCTCTTTGCCGTTGCACAGGCAACATCTCCACGGAGATGGTTAAGAGTATGTGGTGTTTAGTTGTAGTTTTTTTTATTCTACTATCAAGAGTTTGTTATTTTAAAATAGTGCTGGTATGTACTATTTACTCTGAAACAGAAAAAGATGAAGATTTCTGTTAGTGAGAGGAAGATGATTTTAGCAGACAGTAACTAAAATCGATTGCTGTTTCCACATAGGACTGTTGAGATGAAGTAACTTCAGTTAGGGGAAACAGTTAGCAGATTTTTCTGCTTAAGGTATGACTAGCCATATTTCTAACAAGACTTTGTAATGCTGGAAGGACCGGTAAGCCATTTTCTTAGTCTCAAACAGAATAAAGGGCTTAATATGGGCTATAAAACTGGTAGACACTTTTATGGGCTAAATCAATTGCTTTATTTGGACATTTTATACATGTTTATGCTGATAATTCACACTTATAAACTTGGGGAACGTTTTTTAACGTCAGGCACTATGTTAGACACCTTTTCCAGTCAGGAAGGGCCTTCCCAGTTGTAGGCCGAGCCTCATTTTCGTGCCATTACTGCGCAGTTGTTTTTGAGAGCAAGACATGCAGATGCATGTGTGAGGACCTGAAAGTAGTTGGAAAAGTTCCTAGAAGGCGTCATTTGGTATCGTATTCCCCTCTGGGCTTGGTAAAGTCACAGCAAAGGCTGTAGCTGGGACTGTATAGGGGTTAAATCTGTAACCGGCTCCGGTTTCGTTATTTTAAGGGTTAAAGCTCTGAAAATTGGTGTGCAATACTTTTAATGCTTTAAGACACTGTGGTGAAAATTTGGTAAATTTTGAACAATTCCTTCATATTTTTTCACATATTCAGTAATAAAGTGTGCTCTGTTTAAAATTTAAAGAGACAGTAACGGTTTTGTTTTAAAACGTTTTTTGTGCTTCATTGACAAGTTTAAGCCTGTTTAACATGTCTGTGCCTTCAGATAAGCTATGTTCTATATGTATGAAAGTCAATGTGTCTCCCCCTTCAAAATTGTGTGATAATTGTGCCATGGCGTCCAAACAATGTAAGGACAATACTGTCACAGATAATGAAGTTGCCCAAGATGATTCATCAGATGAAGGGAGTAGACATGGTTCTACATCATCTCCTTCTGTGTCTATACCAGTTTTGCCCACGCAGGAGGCCCCTAGTGCTTATTACCATGCAACAATTGACGGCTGTAATGGATAACTCCATAGCAAATATTTTATCGAAAATGCCTGCATATCAGAGAAAGCACGATTGCTCTGTTTTAAACACTGAAGAGCAGGAGGGCGCTGATGATAATTGTTCTGTCATACCCTCACACCAATCTGAAGGGGCCATGAGAGAGGTTTTGTCAGATGGGGAAATTTCAGATTCAGGAAAAATTTCTCAACAGGCTGAACCTGATGTTGTGACATTTAAATTTAAATTAGAACATCTCCGCGCACTGCTTAAGGAGGTGTTATCTACTCTGGATGATTGTGACAACTTGGTCATTCCAGAAAAATTATGCAAGATGGACAAGTTCCTAGAGGTTCCGGTGCACCCCGACGCTTTTCCTATACCCAAGCGGGTGGCGGACATAGTGAATAAGGAGTGGGAGAAGCCCGGCATACCTTTTGTTCCCCCTCCTATATTTAAGAAATTATTTCCTATGGTCGACCCCAGAAAGGACTTATGGCAGACAGTCCCTAAGGTCGAGGGGGCAGTTTCTACTCTAAACAAGCGCACTACTATTCCTATCGAGGATAGTTGTGCTTTCAAAGATCCTATGGATAAAAAATTGGAAGGTTTGCTTAAAAAGATTTTTGTACAGCAAGGTTACCTTCTACAACCCATTTCGTGCATTGTTCCTGTCACTACAGCAGCGTGGTTCTCGTTCGAGGAACTAGAAAAGTCGCTCAGTAGAGAGACTCCATATGAGGAGGTTATGGACAGAGTTCACGCACTTAAATTGGCTAACTCTTTTATTTTAGATGCCGCTTTGCAATTAGCTAGATTAGCGGCGAAAAATTCACTGTTTGCAATTGTGGCGCGCAGAGCGCTTTGGCTAAAGTCTTGGTCAGCGGATGTATCATCCAAGACAAAATTGCTTAACATCCCCTTCAAGGGTAAAACTCTCTTTGGACCAGAATTGAAAGAGATTATCTCAGACATCACTGGGGGAAAGGGCCATGCCCTCCCACAAGATAGGCCTTTCAAGGCCAAGAATAAGTCTAATTTTCGTTCCTTTCGTAATTTCAGGAACGGACCGGCCTCTAATTCTGCATCCTCTAAGCAAGAGGGTAATGCCTCACAGTCCAAATCAGCCTGGAAACCGATGCAAGGCTGGAACAAGGGTAAGCAGACCAAGAAGCCTGCTACCACTAACAAAACAGCATGAAAGAGTAGCCCCCGATCCGGGACCGGATCTAGTGGGGGGCAGACTCTCTCTCTTTGCTCAGGCTTGGGCAAGAGATGTTCAGGATCCCTGGACGCTAGAAATAGTTTCTCAGGGTTATCTTCTGGAATTCCCCAAGGGGAAGGTTCCACATGTCTCACTTATCCTCAAACCAAATAAAGAGACAGGCGTTCTTACATTGTGTAGAAGACCTGTTAAAGATGGGAGTGATACACCCAGTTCCAATGACGGAACAAGGAATGGGATTTTACTCAAATCTGTTCGTAGTTCCCAAAAAAGAGGGAACCTTCAGACCAATTCTGGATTTAAAGATCCTAAACAAATTTCTCAGGGTACCATCGTTCAAAATGGAAACCATTCGAACGATTCTACCCACTATCCAGGAAGGTCAATTTATGACTACCGTGGATCTAAAGGATGCGTACCTACATATTCCTATCCACAAAGAGCATCATCAGTTCCTAAGGTTCGCCTTTCTGGACAAACATTACCAGTTTGTGGCCCTCCCATTCGGATTAGCCACTGCTCCAAGGATTTTCACAAAGGTACTCGGGTCCCTTCTAGCGGTTCTAGGACTGAGGGGCATTGCAGTAGTACCATACTTGGACGACATTCTAATACAAGCGTCATCCCTTTCAAAAGCAAAGGCTCATACAGACATCGTTCTGGCCTTTCTCAGATCTCACGGATGGAAGGTGAACATAGAAAAAAGTTCTCTGTCTCCGTCAACAAGAGTTCCCTTCTTGGGAACAATAATAGATTCCTTAGAAATGAGGATTTTTCTGACAGATGTCAGAAAGTCAAAACTTCTAAGCGCTTGTCAAGTTCTTCATTCTGTTCCACGTCCTTCCATAGCTCAGTGCATGGAAGTAGTAGGGTTGATGGTTGCAGCAATGGACATAGTTCCTTTTGCGCGAATTCATCTAAGACCATTACAACTGTGCATGCTGAAACAGTGGAATGTGGACTATACAGACTTGTCTCCAGTGATTCAAGTAGATCAGAAGACCAGAGATTCACTCCGTTGGTGGCTAACCCTGGGCCACCTATACCAGGGAATGAGCTTCCGCAGACCAGAGTGGGTCATTGTAACGACCGACGCCAGTCTAGTGGGCTGGGGCGCGGTCTGGGAATCCCTGAAAGCTCAGGGACTATGGTCTCGGGAAGAGTCTCTACTCCCGATAAACATTCTGGAACTAAGAGCGATATTCAATGCTCTCAGGGCTTGGCCTCAGCTTGCAAAGGCCAGATTCATAAGATTCCAATCAGACAACATGACGACTGTTGCGTATATCAATCATCAGGGGGGAACAAGGAGTTCCCTGGCGATGAAAGAAGTGACCAAAATAATACAATGGGCGGAGGATCACTCCTGCCATCTATCTGCGATCCACATCCCAGGTGTGGAAAACTGGGAAGCGGATTATCTGAGTCGTCAGACATTCCATCCGGGGGAGTGGGAACTCCACCCGGAGATTTTTGCCCAGTTGACTCAATTATGGGGCATTCCAGACATGGATCTGATGGCATCTCGTCAGAACTTCAAGGTTCCTTGCTACGGGTCCAGATCCAGGGATCCCAAGGTGACTCTAGTGGATGCACTAGTAGCACCTTGGACCTTCAGCCTAGCTTATGTGTTTCCACCGTTTCCTCACATTCCCAGGCTGGTAGCCAGGATCAAACAGGAGAGGGCCTCGGTGATCTTGATAGCTCCTGCGTGGCCACGCAGGACTTGGTATGCAGACCTGGTGAATATGTCATCGGTTCCACCATGGAAGCTACCTTTGAGACAGGACCTTCTTGTTCAGGGTCCATTCGAACATCCAAATCTGGTCTCCCTCCAGCTGACGGCTTGGAGATTGAACGCTTGATTCTATCAAAGCGTGGGTTTTCAGATTCTGTGATAGATACTCTGGTTCAGGCCAGAAAACCGGTAACTAGAAAAATTTACCATAAAATATGGAAAAGATATATCTGCTGGTGTGAATCCAAGGGATTCTCATGGAATAAGATAAAGATTCCTAAGATTCTTTCCTTTCTGCAAGAAGGTTTGGATAAAGGATTATCTGCGAGTTCTCTAAAGGGACAGATTTCTGCTTTATCTGTCTTACTACACAAACGACTGGCAGCTATGCCAGATGTTCAAGCATTTGTTCAGGCTCTGGTTAGGATCAAGCCTGTTTACAGACCTTTGACTCCTCCCTGGAGTTTAAATCTAGTTCTTTCAGTTCTTCAAGGGGTTCCGTTTGAACCTCTACATTCCATAGATATTAAGTTGTTATCTTGGAAAGTTTTGTTTTTGGTTGCTATTTCTTCTGCTAGAAGAGTTTCAGTTTTATCTGCTCTGCAGTGTTCTCCACCCTATCTGGTGTTCCATGCAGATAAGGTGGTTTTGCGTACTAAGCCTGGTTTTCTTCCAAAGGTTGTTTCTAACAAAAATATTAACCAGGAGATAGTTGTACCTTCTTTGTGTCCGAATCCAGTTTCAAAGAAGGAACGTTTGTTACACAATTTGGATGTAGTCCGTGCTCTAAAATTCTATTTAGAAGCTACAAAAGATTTCAGACAAACATCTTCTCTGTTTGTCGTCTATTCTGGTAAAAGGAGAGGTCAAAAAGCGACTTCTACCTCTCTTTCCTTTTGGCTTAAAAGCATCATCCGATTGGCTTACGAGACTGCCGGACGGCAGCCTCCTGAAAGAATCACAGCTCACTCCACTAGGGCTGTGGCTTCCACATGGGCCTTCAAGAACGAGGCTTCTGTTGATCAGATATGTAAGGCAGCGACTTGGTCTTCACTGCACACTTTTGCCAAATTTTACAAATTTGATACTTTTGTTTCTTCGGAGGCTATTTTTGGGAGAAAGGTTTTGCGAGCCGTGGTGCCTTCCGTTTAGGTAACCTGATTTGCTCCCTCCCTTCATCCGTGTCCTAAAGCTTTGGTATTGGTTCCCACAAGTAAGGATGACGCCGTGGACCGGACACACCAATGTTGGAGAAAACAGAATTTATGCTTACCTGATAAATTACTTTCTCCAACGGTGTGTCCGGTCCACGGCCCGCCCTGGTTTTTTAATCAGGTCTGATGAATTATTTTCTCTAACTACAGTCACCACGGTACCATATGGTTTCTCCTATTTTTTTCCTCCTGTCCGTCGGTCGAATGACTGGGGTGGGCGGAGCCTAGGAGGGACTATATGGCCAGCTTTGCTGGGACTCTTTGCCAATTCCTGTTGGGGAAGAGATATTCCCACAAGTAAGGATGACGCCGTGGACCGGACACACCGTTGGAGAAAGTAATTTATCAGGTAAGCATAAATTCTGTTTTTATTTCTTTCATGATTTAGAAAGAGCATGCAATTTTAAACAACTTTCTAATTTACTTCTAGTATCTAATTTGCTTCATGCTCTTGCTATCCTTTGCTGAAAAGCATATCTTGATAGGCTCAGTAGCTGCTGATTGGTGGCTGCACATAGATGCCTAGTGTGATTGGCTCACTCATGTGCATTGCTATTTCTTCAACAAAGGATATCTAAAGAATGAAGCAGATTAGATAATAGAAGTAAATTGAAATGTTGTTTAAAATTGTATTCTACATCAGAATCATGAAAGAAAAATGTTGGGTTTAGTGTCCCTTTAAGTTTTTATTAGCCATATTATTTTTGGTAAGGGTGTAACGCTACTTTATTTTCATGGAATTTGCAAAGTAAATGGTCATCAGGGCTTTCAAAACACTTGCATACACTCAGGTGGGTTGAATTAGCACTTGTGTAAAAAGTATTCATGTGAGTAGTAATAATATTTATATATACAGTATATATATTACAGACAGATAGTGCTAGTTAAAGGGACATTAGACACTCGTTTTTTTGTTGCATAATTTTTTTGTAGATGATCTATTTATATAGCCCATAAATTTTTTTTTTTTTTAAATAGATTGTTTTGCTTATTTTTAAATAACATTGCTCTGATTTTCAGACTCCTAACCAAACCCTAAAGTTTTAGGAGTATACAGACATATACCTACTCCAGCTTGCTTCTGTTTGTGTAAAGGGTCTTTTCATATGCAGAGGGGGGGGGGTCTGCTATTTCCCACTTGCAGTGGGTGTTCCAGTAACCTTTTTAACCAAACTAAACTGGAAGCTTCTAAGTAAGTTTTTAAACGGTTTTATACTGGATTTTTATATCTGTATCTGTGCATCTTATTCTTTATAGTAGTGTCTGTTACATGCAGTTATATGAAAATTGGTGTATACTGTCTCTTTAAGTCACCTGTTGCTCGCAATAGACACTCAAAAAGTGCAGCCCCCCTCAGTCTGCCACCCTAGCAAAGTGCCTTGTTTGCCCAGACCAACACCCCTCTCCCACATCAGAGCTAGAGAGCTTTAGAGAATTGGGCCCTCTTCCATATATTGGGGCATATTTATCAAGCTCCGTATGGAGCTTGATGTCCAGTGTTTTTGGCGAGCCTTCTAAAGACCGCTGCTCTATAACCTGTCCGTCTGCTCTGAGGCGGCGGACAGACATCATCAGAAATCTACCCGATCAAATACAATTGGGTTGATTGACACCCCCTGCTAGCGGACGATTGGCTGCAAATCTGCAGGGGGCGGCATTGCACGAGTAGTTCACAAGAACTGCCAGTGCAATGATAAAAGTCGAGAGCATATACTGTCGGCATTTATCGATCCGCAATATCGGATCATGTCCGCTCGCACAATGATAATTCGGCCCCATTGTCTAAAATGCTTGGATTTTTTGCAGTAACAGTTTTTAAATTTTCAAATATCTCTTTCATTGCAATGTAGTTCAACTCCATGATTATGCTTTTTTTTACTGTTTTGTCAAAAAACTTATTACGGAGCAATACATTGCTACAATAGAAATGTATTGCAAAATCACAGACTGCAATTTTTAAACTAAAGGCACATTAACCGTGTGAGGCCAGGATAAATTAAAGCGGATGCATTTTAGATTACTATGCTTAAGCTAAACATGTTCTATAAATATAAACTATTCATATATGGAGTGTGCAATTAACTTCCTTGTATATCATAAAAAAGACCCCATCATATTGTTATTAAATATCCCTGTTGGTAAAAAGAAAGTTGTAATTTAGCACGTAAGTAAGCAATTCTAATAATGTGCTCTTTACTAGTTTACTTAATCTTGCATATGGTGGCTGAATCTTTACTTAAATAGCAAATAGTTACTTGTACTCTTTAAAAATGATATTTTTAAATACTCATTAGGTGACAATATTCACTTTAATTCAAATGTGTTATGCATTATAATTGTATAATATTAGAGAGCATTAATTATTATTGTTGTAATATTTGCACTGCTAAATGACAGATAATTGCTTGTGTTGATTTGGGAAATGAGTAATTAAACACATTACATTTTTCTGTAGTATAATTAATAGTATAATTCGCTCTGCAGAATTGATTATCGTTATTTATTTGAATTTTCTGAAACTATTGAACTTTATATTAGGTCACAATCCACTTATATGCAATTCTTGCTGATGACTAGACTGCTCCGTTACCCAGAATCCCATTTGTGCACTTAGCCTATTATTTGCAATATATTTTACAGCTCTTTGATATAACCTGGCCTCACACACTTAATGCCATTATACAAAAAATAAAATAAAATAAACATCCCCATAGATATAAAATCTGCAACTAACAGTGTACTCTTGTATCATATTTGGATACAAAGAAGAAAAAAACCCTACTGTGAGATTTCATTGTTAGATATTATTTAACAATTTGTAGACTCAAACGACAAGTAATGTGACATTTCATTTCCTATAGGGAGCTATAAATAAAGAACCATGTAATAAAAATATGAAAAGAAAGAGTATTTAAATTGTATTAAGTTTCTTTGATATAATGTCTGTCATACTAGCAAACATGGTATGTTAACAATACAATAATTCAACCTTTCATTGTATTCCGTGATATCTCACCCCTTCTTTAAAAACCTTCAAGGACTGAGAGTACCTTAATTTACAGCTTTGCAGGTAGTGATTATAGAGGGATTTGAAAAGGTCTTTGCAAAAGCAGTGAGCTCTCGACTGGATTTGTTACTGGAGCATGTTCCTCTATTAGATCAATACTGTGCGACAGTGTTGGCCTGTCAGTGCAGTCTCTAGAGAACTTGCTTTTCTGTTGTGGAACTTTCTCTGCTTCCTCTAAAAACAGTTCACATAGTTCATTTTCATTCATGGCAGATTTTAGATTCACCTGTGCTGCAGAAACCCCCCCAGAACCTTTTAGCAAGGAATAGGCATTCTGTCAAAACAACTGTGCTAGTTAAAAGTGAGTAGAATTCATATCAAGAGTTATATTTATTTTTTATACATGTGAATTTAAACCTGTGCTTTAACAAGTTTTCATGGCACAAATCGTTGAATTGTTTTGCCATTTTTTTAACAACATTATTCTCCCCAAAAATGTAATCGAGGAAGTTCAGCAAACTTGGAGGTGCATTAAAGTTAAAATTAAATTCCTCATAAAATAATCAACTAAAGGAACCCTCACACTAAAGGAATGTTTACCAGTCTTTTTCAATGTTGTAATACGAAATCACTAAACAGTTTGTTTTACTTAATATAAATCATTGCAATATTCATTATTTATCATTTTAAAAAGATTTTACATTGATTTATTTTTTATCTTCATTTGTGCAACGTCCATTACTTACCCTACAAGGAGGTTAGGGTCTCTACAGGAAGCTTATCTAGCATGGTGTCATAAAACTTCTAGAGTAACATGAGCTGGTTTACTATTGAATACAACAAATACAAGCGAAACAGGGAGTCCGTTTTGTCCATTCTTAGAAGAGGAAGAATGCAACTTGTGTTCAAAACATGTCATCTTACATATATATATATATATATATATATATATATATATATATATATATATATATATAAAAGAATAATGCGGTATAGGACAAATGGCTAATATAACTGAGAAAGACTGGCTACTGCCAACTAATGTTAGCTGTATATATAGTATATCAATGATGGTGCAGACCCTATAAATACTATTTGAAACAAATACTATAAGAAGAATGATGGTACATCTAAATAAATGCACCTAGAAAAAAGATAGGGAATAAAGCACTCCTTTTCATTAAATATTGCCAGTATTTATTGCTCTTTAATTATAGAGCTATATTGCACATCCAATAAATCGGAGTACTAACGACTTGTAAGGCTGATATGAACAGCAACATGTATAAAAAAACTGATTCAAAACACACTGTATCAGTATAAAGTCACGTGACTGAGACAATGTAACACTGCATGAAAAAACATCATTTAACATAATGAATGACCATAGCTTGCATAGAGGTGCTTAGTGCATTTGACCAGCATAAAGTTTAAAACAGATAAACACCATAGATAATCTAAATGGATTTACACGTTAAACACACTTTCACCATAGATAATCTAAATGGATTTACACGTTAAACACACTTTCACCTGTCGGCCTAAATGAAAAACTAGATATGGCTTGCTTTATTTAATGGTAACTTTCTTTACGGAAATTGCCCTTACGTTGTTTGTAGATTGTTATTTATTATCTACTATTTTTTACGTTTTCATTTAGATCCTATGGATTTGCGGTTTATATGTAGTGTATCAATAGAATTGGAACTCTCTCATCCTCCCACCACCGTTCCCTAGTGTAGTAATGTATATATATTTTCTGCATTGGTAGTAACCCATGTCATTTCTGAACAATGCATTTGCTAAAGATAGATTAATAGTGTTAAACATTCTATTAGAATTTTCCCATGCCACTTTAAATACATAAAAATTTATTTTGCTACATTTATGTTTGTTGTCACACTGTATGCTTGTTTTGTATTTTAATTTGTTTGGAGGCATTGCCACTAATTATTGGAGTTATTTGGCAATATAAGCTCCAACGATAGGGCTTGATCCAATAGCCCTGAGGAAGCCCCGTCTTGCACTGGACGTTAGGGGTGAAACAATCGTCGGCATTGGATTCTCTTGTCACGTGACGTACCTGCACGCTAAGAAACACTTTGGGCTCGATTTATCAAACTTTGTTCAAGATCGCCGTTCCGTTCTCCGTCAAGTACTCTGCATATCGCCATCCGATAGGCGCACATGTGCGCCATTATTTATCATAAAAGGGGTCGTATTTCTACGTTACTTTCCAAAGGCGAGATGTGGCGTGATATTGATAAATCTCGCCGTTATTCATATATTTGCGCCATATTTATTATTAAAAATGTCTTAAATTAAAGCGCATATGAGAAATAAATGTGAATTCTCATTGATTACTTTTTAATTTGTATTGTTCAGTTATCAATGTTACAAATTCGATGTGTGCTTTTCAATAAACACAAAATTTATTTATATTTACGATAATCGCTAACAATGTTTTAAAAATTTGAATATAATAATTGTGATCATATTATCACATTCTCTCACATATAAATCTTAAGTTAAATGGTAAGATTAAAATTTAATGTTGAAATAACACAATTTTTTTATATCTACTTTATTATTTGTTGTATCAATGTTTATATTATTTAAGAAAGCACATCAAGATCTCATTCAAAATTGTATTACAAATTATATCTTTGTATTAACTTTTGAACTACTTATCTAAACATGAGTTTATGTATTTCAAAGATATAACCCAACCCTTTGATCTAACCCAACTCTTATATTTATATCCACCTCCCCCCTCAGCATTAATATAGGTTTTTTTAGATTAAATAAACACACACACACCTTTAAATTGAAAAATATATGTATTTATTGTAAACCAAAATAAAAGTTATTTTCATATCATAATATTTTTTTTTATTTAAAACTGAAAAGAAATAATTTTTTTCTTTATTGTTCCTAATTAAAAGGATTGATATTTTTCTCTTAAGTTTTGCACTTTTATGTATGTCCTCATCAAATTATTTTCAACTTCCAGCAGGGTATCCAAAATTTCTTTTTTGTTTATAGTTATTTCTTGATCTTCAGGCACTATACCAATGAGAAATAGAAAAATAGTTATGTCATGACTTGAATACATTTCAGTAAAGTATTACAAGATCAATAGTGTTTTAACTAATGCTAACAAGAAACACAGACAAAAGACTAATCTCTTGTTAGAAGGTTTTATCTACACCTCTGTTGTTATTTAAAAGCATGTCATCTTGATAATACTGTGTACACGCACATGCATCTTTTGTTCCACACAATAGTGAAAGCTAAAGATTGTTATGATACAAAAGAACTCACTCCAATCATAAAATTCCGTTACATTGGATGAATTAGATTGCATTTCTTCTTCATGTTCAAGGTTCTGTCCTTCATCTTGAATAGCTGAAAGACATACATAATTATAACAGGAATACTTATGTAATAGAACAATGCTGATTGAAATCCATATCTCTTTTCAATAATTATTCACTAAAACAAAAGTTCTATTTTAGTACAAATAATGACATATAAGGAGTGACTGAATAGACATATGAACCTACATATATTAGTGTCTTGTTGTTGCTCGCTATTTGGTGAATCTTGATTCATATTATTATTTTCCTCTTCAACAATTATATCTTCAATGGCATTTTGGTCTGTATCTTCTTCAATCATGTCTATAATTAATATGATTATAGTCATTAAATAGAATAATTTTATTTATTTGTAAGATATATGTTAAGGAAATCTACCTTCATTGTCAGATTCATCATCAATGATGGGCATTGGCCTTCTGCGACGTTGTCGCCTTTTTTTCTTTTTCCCTTTTTGTAAAAATTTTGAACATATAAATGTTAATATCAATGATGAGTTATCTTAATATTAAACATTTTAGTAACTATATTCATACCTGTTGTCATTATAGCCTCAGACTCCAGAAAAACAGTCGGTAGTGGATCACAATCAGCTTCTGGACTGGATGGATTCCATTTTATTGGGCGCAGATAACGGGGCCTTTTTCTATTTTTGACTGTTAAAAATTGAAATACAATTGTATTTATATTGTTAATCGATTGTACAGTACAACATCAGACTGAAACAATTACATTGTTAATACTGTTTCACAAACCGCAATAAATCTAAAATGGATACAAAATTTGCAATTATATTTCTGCACAAAGTTCAAGATAAACAAAGTAACAACTAATGACAGATTACAATAGAGTTAAAAAATTGATACACAACTATTACATAAATACTTACATTTCATAACATAGCTTCTTATTAGGGTCCTTAATTTAGATTGTCTCCGGATTAGATCATTATAACGCTTCAGGCACTGTTTTCTAGTCCTATTATGGCCAGACAGACGTCTGACCCGTCGCACCATCTCTGATAAAATTGGATTTCTTCTATCCTGTTCCAATGTGAATATCCCCTTCTTTTTTTTCGGAAAATACTTTTCCATTGTATAGGTGATAATCAGTAATTCACCAATGGAAAACTTCTTGGAACGATTCATCTTCAAATGTATGTATGTATCTCTCTAACCATAAAACTCCACCCAATAACGGAACTAATTGTTATTGTTAGTGCGCATTAAAATATACCCATTTTAAAAATGATTTATTTTTAAAAGAAATAAGTAATCGAGTCGAAACTTCATTATTTATCAATATTAAAGAAAAAATATTAAACAAGTTACATCTTTTTGTATCAATATAGATTACATGTAAGTTGTTACAAGTGCGCAATAACGTGCACTATATTTCTACAGTCGATAGAAGATAACTGGCAATTGTTACAATGCGCAATAACTGTGACGATATTTCTACAGTCGATACATTTGTTTTCCTAGTTTAAATTTATTTTTAGGGCTATGTTCGTTGTTACCCCAATTGATACATACAAATAGTTTCGAATTTTAAAAAAGAATGTATATAATAATAAAAACACATCAATTTGAAAAAAATACACATTTGACCAATAGGAATAAAGTAAATTCTAATTGTGCAATCAAATTACAGTTACTAATTTTATTTAAATTATTCAGTAATCTATTCATATAACGCCCCATTTCTGTAACGTTCTGGAACAAAAGTTGTTAGTGATAATTGTTCATTACTTTATTCTGACTTCTAACGAAGACACTATTTTTATTAGCGCCATTTTTTGATCTAAATTTGCGATGGCTACTGGACTAGCTGGAAAAACGAAAAGTGGCCGAAGTGTGATGTTTAGTCATCGACAGAACTGTATTCTAGTTGAAGTGGTCATCGAACATTACGATATTATTATCGGATATCAAGCAAAATCTGTCAACCCTCAAAGAAA
The DNA here is from genome assembly GCF_027579735.1 of Bombina bombina. Lineage (NCBI taxonomy): Eukaryota > Metazoa > Chordata > Amphibia > Anura > Bombinatoridae > Bombina > Bombina bombina. The sequence continues at coordinate 297,127,258 of NC_069500.1, read as the reverse complement.
AAAGGCTATTTGGGAACAAATTAGTCGTGCTGTGTCAGCAGAGGGTAGTTTTCCGAAAGACGTCAGGGCCTGTCGGAAGCGGGTGAATGATATTCGTAAGAATATTAAAAGAAAAGTATGCAAGGAAAAGCAGTTATCAAAAGGAACTGGTGGAGGCCCCGCATATAGGGCTGAACTGCTTGACTACGAACAGATGCTGTATGCCAGGATGGGGGATGCTGTCGTGGTGGGACTTGATGTACCATCAGATACCATGGATTTTCGAGGTAAATATCTAATTGATTGCTATTAAACGAATAGTATAATATATTCTTAACTTATATTTCAAGATTCAGACAGAGCATACCCTGTTAATAATTTTTTTATATGAATATTTTTTATTTTTTTTATTTTAATATGTATTGAACAAAGTATGCTTGTAAGCTTGGAAGCAGGACCATTTTTGGATGAGGACCTGGATACCGCTTGTTAATTGGCTGGCTACATTTAAAAAGAAACCAATCAGCAAGCGCTAAACAGGTGTCACACCCAAAAATGGCCACGCTTCTAAACTTAGATTTTTTGTTTGGGAAATGAGAGATAATCCAAAAAGAAGAAAATATAAAAATTTTAATAGTATTGAATTATAAACATTTTTTGAAATTCAATGCTCTATCAGAATAATGAAATAATAATTTACACTACACTATTTCTTTAACATGTATTTTGTATATTCAGTTTCTCAATATTTAATTTTAATTAAATTTTAATTTGTTTATATCTACTATAGAAGAACATGAACAGGCATTAGAAAATGAATTAGAAAATGCCCAGGTGGACCTACCATCCGAGTCTGAGTTGACTAGTGAACAACCCACAACATCTTCATGTGGTATACCATGCAGGGAAGAAACTACCAGTAAGTACAAGTATATTACAAAAATGATAATATCATTTGTATTAATGAAAAGAATGGACAATGAATATGTATTACTACGTTTCTTACTTTTCGCCATGAAAATTCTGTTTATGTAAAGATATTTAATTTAAAAACATATATATGAATATCAATGTATTTTTGTTACAGGTGTCATGGGATTACTACAAACTATGCAAGATTCGTCAATTACATTATTTGATGGTAATTATTGACCTTTTTTTTTTTTTTTTTTAATTAATTTTATTAATTTTTTAAAATAATTATTTTTTACATTCATAGATGAAATAGAAATCACATTACAACCACTTGTGACTGACACAGTTTGTCAGGAGGATGATGATGATGAGACACAAATAGAGGGACAAACATCAACACAAGTTGAAACACCACATGTAGAGGAATCAGAATGTGAGGAAGAGATTGAGGATGCAGAACAATGCCCGATAGATGAACCGGAGAGACCAAATGAGGTTGAAAGATTAACAGATATGGCATTGTCTTTCAGAAACGAACAAAATGAATTTTTTAAACAAATGATAGAATTGGAAAAACAAAGAAATAATATACTTCAAGAACAATTAACAGTGCAAAAGGAGTATTATCAGAAAAAGTTAGAGTTCTTGAATAGACGACATCCTGATTTCTAATTCTATTCTCCATATATACCTTCAAGTTACGGGTTCTAAAATATTTAACGCACTTATAGCCTTGGTTAATGTTTATTAGAGTTCACTGTTTTGATGTTAATTTTTGTTGTTTAATAAAGTTTTTTATATTAATAAATATTAATAAATAAAAAAAATTTATTCAAAGTAAATAACGAACCATTTTTTTGTTTCAAAATATTCATTTTTTATTCAAAAAGAGAAAAAGATATGTATAAATAACACAACACAACTTTGGTTATAAACTATATAAATTCTATTTTTAATTTAAAAAAAATGTATTTCTATATATATATATATATATATGTATATATATATATATATATATATATATATATATATATATATATATATATATATATATATATATATATATATATATATAGAGAGAGAGAGAGAGAGAGAGATATAGATATATAAATAACACAACACAACTTTGGTATCAAACTATGTAATTTCTCTTATATAAAAATAAAATTATATATATATATATATATGTATATATATATATATATATATATATATATATATATATACACAGTTCTATCAATTTTAATTATTAAATTAAACCAAGGTATTTGAATCCAATCATAAAATTTCCTGAAAAAAAGAAAAAAGATGTAATTAATTATATAGAACAAACAATATTAACATGTTAATACAATTTTATTAAGTAGACTTACATCTAAAAAATCGTTCAATAATTTCAAGACGATTTTCCACTCCAGCTCTTGTGGTATGTCTTGTGACAATTTCATGAGGAACATAAACATCTTCTGGAACATCCTCCAGACACACCTCATCTATATTTAGTTGGGAAATAGCAATATTGTGCATTATGCATGACACCAGAATTATGTCATTACATTTCTCTGGGGAATATTGTAGATCACCACCAGAACGGTCCAACACCCGAAATCTCATTTTCAGTACCCCGAATGTACGCTCAATAGCACTCCTTGTCGACCTGTGAGATTCGTTGAACTTGATTTCTGATCGTGTATGAGGTATTGGTACAGGTGTCAAGAGCCAAGGCCTACAGGGGTACCCGCTGTCACCTTCAAAAATATAAGACAATTACAAATTAGCGACATGTAACAACAGGTTTATGAGGTTAAAATATGACATTTTATAAATAAATATAAAAATTTTAATATTCACCTAATAGCCAACCGTGTGGCATCTCTCCACGTTCAAATGCTGCAAATAAAGCAGACTGCTTTAATATGTGATAATCGTGGCATGACCCTGGAAAACCTGATCTTACTGCCCAAAACCGAAGGTTAGAGTCACATACTGCTTGAACATTGAGAGAGTGGAAGTGTTTCCGATTTCGATATTGCTCCTCCCTTAAAGCTGGTGGTCTAATTGCAATATGTGTGCAATCAATTGCACCTAGGACATTTGGAATGCCGGCAACTTGATAAAAACCAGATTTTACTTGGTGCCATTCATGTACATTCCTTGGCACATATATAAATTTATTTAGATGCTTCAAAATCGCTTTTAACACAGTCCTCAAATGTCTACAAAAAGAAGGCTGACTCATGCCAACCACTGCACTGGACACAGCCTGAAAAGAGCCCGTGGCTAGGAAATGCAAAACTGCCAATAACTTGAGCATTCCAGGTATTGCCCTTGTTCTTCTAGTCTGTGGCTCTAGATCATTCTGTATTAGAACATATAGATTTTGTATGCTCTCCCTGTTTAGGCGAAATCTTTTTTTTATCTGATAATCAGATAATGCCTGTAGTCCACAACGAGGTAGAAAAACTCGTGGAACTCTTTGCCGTCTACGTATTGGCAAAATCTGTTCATTTCTTCGATTTTCATGGCCCCTTGCTAAAGAAATTGCAGACAAAATAAGGAAATAATCCATCTTCTTGCGCTGAAAATATGGAGTAAATTAGATGTTCTCCTATCTCTTCATGGAGAACATTAGTAGTCGTATTAGGAGGAGAACTTTAGGCTCTCCAATGGCGCAAAATAATGATAAATATCTATTTTGGAGAGAAATAGGTCGTATTCTTGAATATACACCCTGAAAAGGGCGTTTTAAAGCTTTAATTTGCGCAAATGTGCGCCTAGGCGAGGGACATTGAAGGGCGAGAATTTTGCAGTCGTATTTGCACATTTTTAGGAGTATTTCTTAATGATAAATAGGAGATATATTACGACGGCGTGAATTAAGGCGCAAATTAAGGAGAATATGTTTGATAAATCGAGCCCTTTGGCTCACACAGTACATGAGATGGCGTTGGTTTGGGCCTATACGGCATATACGGATGCACTATCTCTCAAGGATTTCTTTGCAACAGGATTTGTTGATTACAGGATCGCAGGATTAGATTACAGTTACCTTGGTGTACTGATAATGATACATTAACTTTGGTACTTATTGTTTGGCATATCTGCAAAGTGGAGGGTTGTACACAATTGACCTGGATGCCAGAGAACACTTTCTGTCCTTGTGTTGGAACTGCTATTTTTCAGCCTGTACTTTAACAACGCTTTATGTTACACAATGTTTTCAATATCTGTTGCTGATTGAGTGGCATGCCGTATTTAAAATAATATTTTGTGCATAAAAGGCAACATTTAACACAATATCGCTATACTTAGATCCCAAATACTTACCTGCTCACAATAAGCCCTTGTGTTTATTATGGGTTCTGTACGCAGCCGGGTGCAGTGTGAGCACTCTATGGTGTTTATCTGTTTTAAACTTTATGCTGGTCAAATGCACTAAGCACCTTTATGCAAGCTATGCTCATTCATTATGTTATATGATGTTTTTTCATGCAGTGTTACATTGTCTCAGTCACGTGACTTTATACTGATACAGTGTGTTTTGAATCAGTTTATACATGTTGCTGTTCATATCAGCCTTACAAGTCGTTAGTACTCCGATTTATTGGATGTGCACTATAGCTCTATAATTAAAGAGCAATAAATACTGGCAATATTTAACGAAAAAGAGTGCTTTATTCCCTATCTTTTTTCTACGTGCATTTATTTAGATGTACCGTCATTCTTCTTATAGTATTTGTTTCAAATATATATATATATGTATAAATATACTGAGTATATATATATATATATATACTGTATATATATATATATATATATATATATATATATACTATACATATATGGGGAATTAAGTGTATCACAAAGAGATATGTGTAAAAGAAATGTTTCTAAAGCATGAAAACTTTTATTTTGGAAGCAAAATTATTTTGCTGTTCAGTCCAGGGGAAGTATCATGAGCATGTTTATCTTATCTTCTTTGTTGTGGACAGTTAGGAACAGGCATAAAATAAATTCCTAATCTGAGAAAGTAATCGGTCACTACACAGGTGTGTATGTAGAGGAAAAACTACAGTGGAAAAACTAAAAATTTTCAGAGGTAAAAGTAGGAAAAATAAATATTGAAACTTTATTTCAAAGTTTTTCTATTGCTACACATTATTAGGCATTTAATGGAGAATTACATTTTGAGTTTACTGTCTCTTTAAAGGGACATTATACACTAATTTTTTCTTTGCATAAATGTTTTGTAAATGATCTATTTTTATAGCCCATTGAGTTGTTTTTTAAAAAAAATGTATAGTTTTGCTTTTTTTTAAATAACATTGCTCTGATTTTCAGACTCCTAACCAAGCCCCAAAGTTTTATGTGAATACGGTCAGCTACCTTCTCCAGCTTGCTGCTCTTTGTGTAAAGGGTCTTTTCATATGCAAAAGAAGGGGGAGGGGGGGGAGTGTCTTATTTGCCACTTGCAGTGGGCTTTATAGCTACCTTTTCAACAGAGCTAAACTGACAGCTTCTAAGTAAGTTTTTAAACAGTTTTATACTGGATTTTTATTTCAGTATCTGTGCATCTTATTCTTTATAGTAGTGTCTATTAATGTATGCAGTTATATGAAAATGAGTGTATACTGTCCCTTTAAGTATATAAAAATATTGCTATGTATATTTATAATTTGTTTTGTCTGCTTATCCTATAAATTACTTTGGCAAATTATTATTTTTTAACTCCCCTAAAGGCTGTCGCTAATATCTGAGGATAGAGTCACAAGAGAAAGTGTGAAGAAGGAATGAGTAAGGGGAGGAGCAGGTCACAGAAGATAGGGTAAAGAGAAAGCACTGGAGACAATGAACCCGAAAAAGAAAATGTACAACCCGAAAAATGTATTGAAAAATTTCTCACTAGGGAAAACTCAGTCACAGATGAAGAGCCAGTGACATATGAGGAAACAAAACTAATCTAACTCCAAAATCAGGATTCAAGTACTATTCATAAGCCACTTGTCAAACATAGGGGCCCCAAATTCAATTGCTGGGGATTATGTATGTAGCTCACAAATGTCCCACTGAGTTTTTAAATATAAGTTTTACTATTGTAAATCTGCTGTTAAAGGGACATTAAACTGTGCGACACAACTTCAAAAGAATGGTTATTACTTTCCATACTATTGTTTTTCCTCCTGTGCTTGCAGCTTTCTTCAGAGCCATTCTCTTATTTTAACCTTTTACAGCTCCTGGTTGGGGAAGCTCTGAGTTTCTATACTGGGTGTCGCCATCTTGGAGCTCATGTATTTTTGCACCCAGTGACAGGATTGGGGAATATTAACAGATCAGTGATGTTGCCAGCTTTTTCACTGCTGTATTGTGCGCTTTGGGTTTTCACATTCAGCACAGAGCAGGACGTTTACATTTTTGCTGTTTTTATACACAGTTTAAAAAGTTACTTAAAGGGACAGTTCCCAATGATCTATTTTACCTGCTGGAGTGTTAAATAGTTTACAAGTAGCTCCTTTACCCCTATTTTGGCCTTTGGAATAGCTGATTTAGCTTGTGGTTTCCCAACCTATACTAAAAGTTTTGATACTGGAGTATCAGCTGTTGAATAGCCTAAGTAAACACAGCCAGCAAAATAATTGATACTCCCAGTGGGGTGCAGGATAGTTAAGTAATAAAATGATAATTTTACATTGTTCTCTCTATGTATTGAGCTTTAGTTTTCCAGACAGATATAAGATAAGGAAGCCTTTGTGTGTACATAAAAGTGATAACATAATGAGATCTGATGTTACCTGAAGCTCAACCCATTGTAATAGGCTGTGGTTTAAAAGCACAAAACCAGCTATTTCATATACACAAATAAACCTGAAAATGCAATTTCTCATACATTTTATACTCTGCAGCTGGTTTAACAAGTCATTGAAATTACATTAATATAAAAACAATATTACAGTGCACTGTCCCTTTAACATCAAAAAGACTAATATAGAGCAATGTAGCCATTGAAAAAATGTAAAGCTGATGCGCTGTATCATATACGCTACCCCAAAGTACATAATACAGCCGTCAAAAAGCCAGCAGTCACTTAACAGTAAATCTCCAGAATACGTGAATTCCATTACTCCAAGTCCAAAACGTCCAGTATGCAGAGCTTGACTAACCAGCACTTTTAAGGGTTTTAAAACTGGCTTTGAAGAGAGCTTCAGGCATAGGAGGCAAAAAAATGCTATTGTAGTTGTGCCCAGAAGTTTAACTTATCTTATAAAATGGATATTGTAGCCACAGGAGTGAGCACAATGTTAGCTATATGACACACATGAACTAGCACTGTCAAGCTGTTACAAAACTTTCAAAATGCACTGAGATAAGAGGTGGCCTTCAAGGGCTTAGATATTAGCATACGAGCCTACCTAGGATTAGCTTTTAGCAAAGAATACCAAGAGAACAAAGCAAATTTGATTATACAAGTAAATTGTAAAGTTGTTTAAAATTGCATCTTCTTTCTGAATTATGAAAGTTTAATTTTGACTAGATCTTATTGAAAGGAAAAAATATGTGGTAAATAGCAATTCAATAGTTTCTGTGCAAAAGAACACATTGCCCAAAATTATGCATTTATTGTATTCATCAGTCCATGATACAATGGATGTATTATTAAATCTTTTTTTTTTAAACAGCATGTCTAATTTGAGCTAATGGTGCATTTTATAGCACTGCTGACACAAAAGAAATGTGTTATAAATTTAGCATATAGTGTTATCATGATTAGATAGAAAGCTTGCTTATCCTTTGATTTAACTGTCCTCTCCCTCTGCCTTTTTCTTTCCCTCCATCAACCCTCTGTCACTCTTTCTGTATCTCAGACCAGTCTGTCACTCTTTAAAACGTTGGGGCAAGGTTCTTTAGTGCGGCACGCTCTCCTAATTCCTTTCAATAATGGCTGTTAAATGTATATAACTTTAGTGAGGTTGTGCTATCTTAAAGGGATATTCCAGCCAAAATTGGAATCCACATGGATGCATTTAAGTTTTGAAAAGAAGGATTTTTGTAAAATACATGCATTAGCTAAAATGCTTCTAATAAAAACTATAAAGGTTTCAAAAGTGTATTTAGGTATGTACCGTGCACCAGCATTTTAAACTTAACACTTGCTCAGAGAGCCTAAGGTGTTTGAACCATCAGGTAATGACTTAATTTTTTAATTGCTGACATGATACAAGCCCCACTGGCACTCTGAGCAACTGTAGTATTTAAAAATCAGGTTTGCTGAGAGTACCTAGCTATGTTTCACATGCACGTGCAGAGAAAAATGTTAACACTAAAACAATAATAACTTTCAATAGAAGCATTTTTGCTAATACATGTATATTGCCAATATGTTTCTATACAATGATGTAATTCATCTATGTGCATGTAATTTTTGACTGGAATGTCCCTTTAATTACTTCCTTTTAATAATGTGACTGTCAAAAGCATAGCGCAGTCTTACTAAAGTTATGCTATTAGGAAAAGGCTACATTATGCTTAGTGCAGCTTCATTATGCTTTAGCGTAGCATTATAGCAGTGACGTGCGGTGATGTCAGAGGCTGGTGAGGCAGTGGCTAGGATACACCTTCATTCTTTAGATATCCTTTGTTGAAGAAATAGCAATGCACATGGGTGAGCCAATCACATGAGGTATCTATGTGCAGCCACCAATCAGCAGCTAATGAGCATATTTAGTTATGATTTTCAACAAAGGATATCAAAAAAATTAAGAAAATTAGATATTAGATGTAAATTGGAAAGTTATTTAAAATTCCATGCTCTTTCTAAATCATGAAAGAAAACATATGGGTTTCATGTCCCTTTAAATGGTGACTTGGAAAACTAGTCAACTTAGTAAACATCTGATTTTAGTCTAAAGGATTGTAACAGAAAATCTTGCCAGATAACAAAATGCTTGCTCTGATTATGAGATCTAGAAATCCAGGCCCATTAAAAAATGTTTAAACATACTTTTTACTTTAATGCTGCATATTATGCTTATAGATTCCTTCATTATTCAGTAAATATAAAAATGTCTTGATCCAGTGGCGGCTGGTGAAATTTAAAGATGGTGGGGTGCTTGACCCCACCCCTTTAAATAAAGCCACATCCTCAGATGGCACCACCAATTCATAAATTAAATAAATAAATGGTAGACAGAAACACAGAAAAGCACTCGGGGGGAGAAGGAGAGAGAGACGGGGGAGAGGGAGAGAGAGACAGGGGGAGAGAGAGAGAGACACAGAGGTTTAGAGAGAGAGAAAGAGAGAGAGACACAATCACACACAGAGGGTTAGAGAGACACATAAGGGATGAGAGAGTCAGAGGGGGAGGAAGAGTGACAGAGAGAGAAAGAGACAATGGGGGAGAATGACACATAAGGAGAGAGACAGAGGGAGTGGGAGAGACAGGGAGAAAGATGGATAGAGAGAGAGAGAGATGGATAGAGAAAGAGAGATGGATAGAGAAAGAGAGAGAGAGGGAGAGAGACACAAGGGGGGGGAGAGGGACCACTGAAAGGGGGGAGACACTACTGAATTTTTAAGTAATATTTTCAGTGACTATTAAATGCTAATAGTATACAATCTATTTATAAATATCTGAAACAGAACAGCACATATGAATGGGAGCATTAATAAATTATTATTTGTTGTCCAACATACACCTAAGGAATCACTGGTTAAAATGAAATACTATAGCTACATGAGACAGAGGGGGGAGAGAGAGAGAGAGACAGAGGGGAGAGACAGAGGAGAGAGAGAGAGAGAGACAGAGGGGGGAGAGAGACAGAGAGACACAGAGGAGAGAGAGAGAGAGAGAGAGAGAGAGAAGAGGGGAGAGAGAGGGAGACAGAGAGACAGATGGGAGAGAGAGACAGAGAGAGAGTGACAGAGGGGGGAGAGAGACAGACAGAGGGGAGTGAAACAGAAGGGGGGAGAGGGAGACAGAGGGAGGAAAGAGACACATAAGTGGGGAGAGAGGGAACACTGAAATGGGGGAGGCACCACTGAATGTTTAAGTAATATTTTAAGGGACTATCAAATGCTAATAGTCTGCAATCTATTTTAAATATCTGAAACAGAACAGCACATATGAATGAGAGCATTAATAAATTATTATTTGTTGTCTACATCAGGGTTGCTACAGGAGCCATGGAGAATATTTGCTATAACTCATTTAAAACTGCTTGGTTTTATTTTACATTACCATGCTTTTTGTCTAGCTTACTCTGGTCAAATAACAACTCATCCATACAAACAGCATAATAGTAAGATAATGTTGTGATAAAACACAGTTGCAGAGCCACAGAGAGTTCATAAGTTCAGAAAGAGAGTGATGAGACTATAAACTAGTGTGCAGTACAGAGGAAAGCTGCTAAGGTAGTTGGTGTAAAGTTTGAGTAAACAAAATACAAAAATGATCCTTAAACTGCTGTAAAAGAGTAAAAAAACAAAAAACACTAAGCCACATTCATTAAATTATAATTTTCACTAACAGAATCCCTTTCAGCAAAATCTAAGGTTGCAGCACTTACTTCAATAAAATGTGGCTAAAACATTGCTCACTGCATCTCGTCCTGCTCTGTAAGGAAGTGACAGCGGCACATTCCACTGCACTTGGAGGGGAAGTACAGAACTCTCTTTCTCTTGTAAGGTGTATCCAGTCCACTGATTCATCCATTACTTGTGGGATATTCTCCTTCCCAACAGGAAGCTGCAAAAGGATCACCCACAGCAGAGCTGTCTATATAGCTCCTCCCCTAACTGCCACCTCCCAGTCATTCTCTTGCAGCTCTCGACAAGGGAAGCAGCTAGAGAGATGTGGTGCATTAATGTAGTTTATCTTCAATCAAAAGTTTGTTATTTTCAAATGGTACCGGAGTTGTACTATTTTAGCCTCAGGCAGAAAGTTGAAGAAGAGTCTGCCTGTGGTCTTTGATGATCTTAGCAGGTTGTAACTAAGATCCATTGCTGTTCTCACACATAACTGAAGAGATGGGTAACTTCAGCTGGGGGAATAGTGTGCAGGGTCTCCTGCTCTGAGGTATGTGCAGTTTTACATTTTTCTAGAGAAATGATAAGCTAGAAAATGCTGACAATACCGGATTTATTTAAGGTAAGCCTGATTACAGTGATTTAATAACGACTGGTATCATGCTTGCTGTAAAGGGTAATATTTTTATTATTTACTCACATTACTGAATAGATATAACATTTGCTTCAGGTGTATAAACATTTATTTCATATTGGTGATAAAACTTTATTCTGGGGCCCAGTTTTTCCACATGGCTGACTAGATTTTGCATAGGGATAGTTTTTTAAGGCCCTCTCACTGTGAGTACAGGTTGGGAGGGGCCTATTTTCCATTAGTTTTTGCAGCTTGAGACATCCAGCTTCCCTGAAGGAGTCCCCTGAACATATAGGACCTCTCTAAGGGGTTTTTGTGCCTTCCAAAGTCGTTGTATGGGCAGGTAGGGCCACAGTAGAGCTGTGGCAGTTTGTTGTGACTGTTTAAAAACGTTTATATCGTTTTTTGATCCGGTTTTGAAACTAAGGGGTTAATCATCCATTTGCAAGTGGGTGCAATGCTCTTTCAGCCTATTATACACACTGTAAAAAATTTGTAAGATTTACTGCTTTTTTCACTGTTTTAGCAGTTTCTGTGATTGTTTTTTTCTCTTAAAGGCACAGTACCGTTTTTATTTTTTGCTTGTTCACAGTTATTAAAGTGTTTTCCAAGCTTGCTGGTCTCATTACTAGTCTGTTTAAACATGTCTGACATAGAGGAAACTCATTGTTCATTATGTTTAGAAGCCATTGTGGAACCCACTCTTAGAATGTGTACCAAATGCACTGATTTTACTATAGATTACAAAGACCATATTCTGTCTTTAAAAAATTTATCACCAGAAGAAATTGACAAGGAGGAAGTTATGCCGTCTAACTCTCCCCACGTGTCAGATCCTATAAATCCCGCTCAGGGGACGCCAAGTACATCTAGCGCGCCCATTGCGTATACCTTGCAAGACATGGCGGCAGTTATGAATCATACCCTTACAGAGGTATTATCTAAACTGCCAGGATTGCAAGGAAAGTGAGACAGCTCTGGGACTAGAATAAATACAGAGCTCTCTGACGCTTTAGTAGCTATCTCTGATACACCCTCACAATATAATGAAGCTGAAGCAGGGGAGCTTCAATCTGTGGGTGATTTTTCTGATTCAGGGAAGATACTTCAATCTGATTCTGATATGTCTACATTAGAATTTAAGCTTGAACACCTCCGTGTATTGCTCAGGGAGGTTTTAGCAACTCTGGACGACTGTGACACTATTGTAGTCCCAGAGAAATTATGTAGAATACTATGCAGTACCTACTTACACTGATGTTTTTCCAATCCCTAAGAAGTTTTCTGAAATTATTACTAAGGAATGGGATAGACCAGGTGTACCGTTCTCTCCCCCTCCTGTTTTTAAAAAGATGTTTCCTATAGACGCCGCTACACGGGACTTATGGCAGACGGTCCCTAAGGTGGAGGGAGCAGTTTCTACTCTAGCTAAGCGTACCACTATCCCTGTTGAGGACGGTTGTGCTTTTCTAGATCCAATGGATAAAAAAATTAGAGGGATACCTTAAGAAAATTTTTATTCAACAAGGTTTTATTCTCCAGCCTCTTGCATGCATTGCCCCATTCACTGCTGACGCGGCTTTCTGGTTTGAGTCCCTAGAGGAGGCTCTACAGGTTGAAACCCCGTTGGAAGATATTATTGACAAGCTTAGGGCCCTTAAACTAGCCAATTCATTTGTTTCTGACGCCATTGTTCATTTAACCAAGCTAACGGCTAAAAATTTAGGTTTTGCTATTCAGGTGCGTAGGGCGCTATGGCTTAAATCCTGGTCAGCTGACGTGACTTCAAAGTCTAAACTTCTCAACATTCCCTTCAAAGAACAGATCCTATTCGGGCCTGGACTGAAGGAGATCATTTCTCACATCACTCGAGGCTTGGGCAAGAGATGTCCAGGATCCCTGGGCATTGGAAATTGTGTCCAAGGGTTATCTTCTGGAATTCAAAACCTCTCCCCCAAAAGGGAGATTTCATCTCTCACTTTTATCTGCAAACCAGATAAAGAGAGAAGCATTCATACATTGTGTTCAAGACCTCCTAGTTATGGTAGTGATCCACCCAGTTCCACAGGAGGAACAGGGACAGGGCTTTTATTCAAATCTGTTTGTTGTTCCCAAGAAAGAGGGAACATTCAGACCAATCTTAGATCTCAAGATCTTAAACAAATTTCTCAGAGTCCCATCCTTCAAGATGGAGACTATTCGAACCATCCTTCCTATGATCCAGGAGGGTCAATACAGGCACTACCAGTTTGTGGCTCTTCCCTTCAGGTTGGCCACGGCACCAAGAATCTTTACAAAGGTTCTAGTGTCCCTTCTAACGGTCCTAAGGCCGCAGGCTATAGCAGTAGCCCCTTACTCAGACCACATTCTGATACAGGCGTCGACTTTTCAAGTTGCCAGGTCTCACACGGACATTGTTCTGGCATTTCTGAGGTCGCATGGGTGGAAAGTGAATGAAGAAAAAAGTTCTCTATCCCCTCTCACAAGAGTTTCCTTCCTAGGAACTCTGATAGATTCTGTAGAAATGAAGATTTACCTGACAGAGGCCAGGTTGTCAAAACTTCGAAATTCCTGCCGTGTTCTTTATTCTACTTCTCGCCCTTCAGTGGCTCAGTGTATGGAAGTAATCGGCTTAATGGTAGTGGCAATGGACATAGTGCCGTTTGCCTGCCTACATCTCAGACCGCTGCAACTCTGCATGCTCAGTCAGTGGAATGGGGATTACACAGATTTGTCCCCTCTACTAAATCTGGATCAAGAGACCAGGGATTCTTTTCTCTGGTGGTTATCTCGGGTCCATCTGTCCAAGGGTATGACCTTCTGCAGGCCAGATTGTACAATAGTAACGACAGATGCCAGCCTTCTGGGCTGGGGTGCAGTCTGGAACTCCCTGAAGGCTCAGGGCTTGTGGACTCAGGAGGAGACACTCCTTCCGATAAACATTCTGGAACTAAGAGCGATATTCAATGCTCTTTAGGCTTGGCCTCAGCTAGCTGCGGTCAGGTTCATCAGATTTCAGTCGGACAACATCACGACTGTAGCTTACATCAACCATCAAGGGGGAACAAGGAGTTCCCTAGCAATGTTGGAGGTTTCAAAAATAATTTTATGGGCAGAGGTTCACTCTTGCCATCTATCAGCTATCCATATCCCAGGAGTAGAGAACTGGGAGGCGGATTTTCTAAGTAGACAGACTTTTCATCCAGGGGAGTGGGAACTCCATCTGGAGGTGTTTGCACAGTTGATTCAACTTTGGGGCAAACCAGAACTGGATCTCATGGCGTCTCGTCAGAACGCCAAGCTTCCTTGTTACGGGTTCAGGTCCAGGGATCCCAAGGCAGCGCTGATAGATGCTCTAGCAGCGCCTTGGTCTTTCAACCTGGCTTATGTGTTTCCACCGTTTCCTCTGCTCCCTCGTCTGATTGCCAAGATCAAGCAGGATGAGAGCTTCGGTGATTTTGATAGCTCCTGCGTGGCCATGCAGGACTTGGTACGCAGATCTGGTGGACATGTCATTCTTTCCACCTTGGACTCTGCCTCTGAGGCAGGACCTTCTACTTCAAGGTCCCTTCAAACATCCAAATCTAATTTCTCTGCATCTGACTGCTTGGAGATTGAACGCTTGATTTTGTCAAAACATGGTTTTTCCGAGTCGGTCATTGATACCTTAATTCAGGCTCAAAAGCCTGTCACCAGGAAAATCTATCATAAGATATGGTATAAATATCTTCATTGGTGTGAATCCAAGGGTTACTGATGGAGTAAAGTCAGGATTCCCAGGATATTGTCTTTTCTCCAAGAAGGATTGGAGAAGGGATTGTCAGCTAGTTCCTTAAAGGGACAGATTTCTGCTCTGTCTATTCTTTTGCACAAACATCTGGCGGATGTTCCAGACGTTCAGGCGTTTTGTCAGGCTTTAGTTAGAATCAACCCTGTGTTTAAACCTGTTGCTCCACCATGGAGTTTAAATTTAGTTCTTATAGTTCTTCAAGGGGTTCCGTTTGAACCTCTGCATTCCATAGATATCAAGCTTTTATCTTGGAAAGTTCTGTTCTTGGTAGCTATCTCTTCGGCTCGAAGAGTTTCAGAGTTATCTGCCTTGCAGTGTGATTCCCCTTATCTGATCTTCCATGCAGATAAGGTAGTTTTGCGTACCAAACCTGGGTTTCTTCCTAAGGTGGTATCCAATAAGAATATCAATCAAGAGATTGTTGTTCCGTCACTGTGTCCTAATCCTTCTTCAAAGAAGGAACGTCTATTACACAATCTTGACGTGGTTTGTGCTTTAAAGTTTTATTTACAAGCTACTAAAGATTTTTGTCAAAAATCTGCATTGTTTGTTGTCTACTCTGGACAGAGGAAAGGCCAAAAGGCTTCAGCAACTTCTCTTTCTTTTTGGTTAAGAAGTATAATCCGCTTAGCTTATGAGACTGCTGGCCAGCAGCCTCCTGTAAGAATTACAGCTCATTCCACTAGAGCGGTGGCTTCCACATGGGCCTTTAAAAATGAGGCTTCTGTTGAACAGATTTGTAAGGCGGCGACTTGGTCTTCGCTTCATACTTTTTCTAAATTCTACAAATTTGATACTTTTGCTTCTTCGGAGGCTATTTTTGGGAGAAAGGTCTTACAGGCAGTGGTGCCTTCCGTTTAAGCACCTGCCTTGTCCCTCCCTTCATCCGTGTCCTATAGCTTTGGTATTGGTATCCTACAAGTAATGGATGAATCCGTGGACTGGATACACCTTACAAGAGAAAACAAAATTTATGCTTACCTGATAAATTTATTTCTCTTGTGGTGTATCCAGTCCACGGCCCGCCCTGTCATTTTAAGGCAGGTGTTTTTTAATTTTTAAACTACAGTCACCACTGCACCCTATAGTTTCTCCTTTCTCTTGCTTGTCTTCGGTCAAATGACTGGGAGGTGGCAGTTAGGGGAGGAGCTATATAGACAGCTCTGCTGTGGGTGATCCTCTTGCAGCTTCCTGTTGGGAAGGAGAATATCCCACAAGTAATGGATGAATCCGTGGACTGGATACACCACAAGAGAAATAAATTTATCAGGTAAGCATAAATTTAGTTTTTTTACTGAAGCAAAGCTGGCAGCTGCACAGGGCAGCAACAAAATAAATGAAAGTAGTTTTTTTCCGTTTTTGTTTTGTTTTATATGATTTAACATCCAGCCCCAACCCTAAGTTCCCCTGACTGATGCCTCTCACTGGATTGGGTCAGCCCCAAAGAGGCCTGCCTCAAATAAGCACTTATGGGCCATGCAATGATCTTAGCCATTTTCATCCAGTAGGTGGCACAGCATGTTGTGTAATAGAGGGCAGCAGCCAGCAGACCTGCTTGTGCCTCTCCATTGCACAACATGTAGCTGTGGAAAAAAAAATATATTTTTGCCCATATAAGAGGTCAAGCCCTGCCTCACCTGCCTCTAGTGACTGCATGTCACTGCATTATAGTGTGGCTGCAATATTGTTCCGCGGTCCACGTTAAAGGGAAAGACGATTGACATTTTGGGCACCCCTAGTCTATAAAGTCTGTGAGATTTTTCTCGATTCCAGTGATTTTTTGATCATCTGGTCCTCTGTCTCTTACCTCCCCTCTTACTCATCTTCTATTGTTCTGTTATTTTTTTGTAACAAAATGTGTGCGCGATTTAATGTTTGATATGTGTGTATTAAGCATTGCTGTTTGGACTTTGGTTGTTTGTATTTGTCGTGGATGTCGTGGAACTCATTTTTTGTTTTGAACTCTATCTCTACACAGCTGAATCCAGCTTTAACCAATTTAATCTTTTTTCATTGTGTCCATTCATTGAGTGACTATTATTATTGTCCATCCTCTTTATTTTCACCTCAACACACTCGTCTACCAAAGTAACTGTTAATTGATCAGAAACCTAAGTTTATTAAAAGGACCATTAATTAATTAATTAATACAAATACAATGCAGTATTTCAGAATCCTTCCATTTCCCTGCCCCTGTGTCATGTGACAGCCATCAGTGAATTACAGACTCATATACTGTATATATGCATTGTGAATCTTGCACATGCTCAGTAGGAGCAGGTTCCTCAAAAAAATGTGCATATAAAAATAGTGTGTACAAGATTTTTTTTAAATTTCATGTCTGACTTTGGTTGAAACACTGCTATTCCTAAGTTCACTTATGTTATGGTTTTGTAAACACTAAACTACTTGTAGATGTAAAAATAAAACTGGTGTGTTTTATCAGGAATTCTGAAACATATCAATTGTAGCTTTTCTGTTTTATGGACTTCCTTATGAATGGATTGCTCATGAGCACCATTACATGGAAGATAGATGCAGATTCCATATACATTCACCTGGGTCACATATTTATAATGAATGCCATTATGCAAAATTACAGCACATAAACATTTCCATAACTCCACTTATGGAAGCATTGTAGACATGTTTAACCGCAATGCACTTAGATTTCATAGCCCCATTTAACTTTATTGCGCAGTATAGTATGTCTTTTTGTTTGATCTATCCAATGCACTATGACATACTTAACATATAAGTCAATAATGCACTTCTGAAGTGAGGAGGTCATACTAAATATTTTATTTGATTTTAATAGCAAACTCCAGTCTGGACTCAAATGATCAATGTATCTCTATCATCTTTGCTTATGTGAATTCTTGCTAGCGTTGTGAATTAATGAACTGCCTATTTAAAGTGACCACATCTCTACCTAATATTAAATCTCTAAATGAGATACTTTTAATGAATATGCATTTTATTTGAATATTTACTAGCCATACCATGAAGTTGATAGAAAGCAGGGCTTTGTTTTGCATATTATTTTGTTTCTGTAAATGTACTTTTAGTTTATAAATATCTCCATATAGCCAAGAAGAAATAAGAATTAATTCTTCTCAGGCTAACAAATACATGCTAAATATTCTGGGGAAGGGAGCAGTAAGGACATATATTACATGAACAAAAAAATTGAGATACAGTAAATACCTTGTCATTTCAAAATTTCCAATAGATTAACATATCAGCAAAGTCTGAACTTTATTAAAACAGATTAACACCTTATTTGCTGCAATTGATTTCAAAAGTTAAACAACCACGTTCCTTATTTGCAAGAGCCAATCTTGACTGCACTGTCATTCTATCAGCAGACAAGATAAGATAACAAACAGCAAATCAGGGACATACATCTGGCAAAGTTGTGCTTGTGAAACCTGTCATGTGCTGTATCAGTTTTCAGGCAATTTTTAGACTTAACTTTCAGGAAAAGGGGGCTAAATAAATATGGATGGTATTTTAGAAAGTTGTTGTACTATGCATAATTTAACATTTTATATTACAATCTCAATGTGTTTACTGTACCATTGAGATATGCTGCTGCAGCTATGCATCAGCCAACTGTGCAAGTATACATTAAACCTTAATGTAACTAGTTCATGTAATGAATTAAAGGACCACTCAATGCAGTAGAATTACATAATTAACAAGTGCATAATAAAAAGACAATGCAATAATACCTTCTATGAATTTCAAATAAGCAGTAGATTTTTTTCTGACAATTAAAATTTTCTCTCCCATTTTCCGGACCCCTGTATCATGTGACAGACATTAACCAATCACATTCTAGTATACGTATACCCTGTGAGCTTGTCACATGCTCTGCAGGATTTTGTTTCCCAGATAATATACATATAAAAAGACTGTGCAAAATTTGATAATAGAAGTAAATTGGAAAGTGTCTTAAAACTTCTAAAATCAATAAAAATTCAGCCCTAACCTATAAAACACTTGACAGCCTCATGCCCAACTATCTTTCCTCTCTCGCCCTCTTCGATCAACCTCTGACCTACGTTTCTTTTCTCCTATTATCAATACGTCCTTTTTTCACCTCCTAGACTTCTCATGTGCTGTTCCTGTCTACCCCACTCCATAGAACTCCAACCTTGTATAGCTTCAGACGAGCTTTGAAAACACACCTATTCAAAGAGGCTTACCATCTCTCCTCTGTTTTTATCCTACCCAAATGTAATCTTGAACTGTCTTAACTCACTACAGCAACTACAATCCAAGTCACACGTAACCCCAAACCTAGGGCGCGATCCGATATAGATCGTAGTTTGCGGCGCAAGCGAGGGAACCCGCGTCGCCCGCAGTTTCAGCTCGCAACTCGAGCTATCCCATATATGTCGCCGTCAGATGCTAACGTGCCGTAAGTCTGACAAACCAGCGATGTCCAGAAATCTGCGCAAGTACAAATTTCTGGCGTCGCCAGTGACTTGCGGCACATTAGAAACTGCCGGCGCCTACAAAACCTGACTAAAGTCTAAATCACCCGCACTGTCTAACACGCCTCCCTAACATAGCCCGACAAGTCTAACACGCCCCCCTAACATAGCCCGACACGTCTAACCCTCTATCCGCTATCCCCCCTCACTAGCCTAACAATAAAATATGTATTAACCCCTTAACCGCCGCTACCTAATAAAGTTATTAACCCCTAAACCGGCGCCAGCTATATTAAATCTATAACCCCCTAAAGTGAGCCCCTAACACCGCCGCCATCTACCTTACCTACCCCCTAAAGTGAGCCCCTACCCCGCCGCTATCTATTTTAAAATTATTAACCCCTAATCTAATCCCCCTACCCCGCCGCCATCTATATTAAATTATTCAACCCCTAAAATACTAAACTATCCCTACCACTAAACCTAAGTCTAACCCTACAAATAGCCCTGAAAAGGGCTTTTTGCGTGGCATTGCCCCAAAGTAACAGCTCTTTTGCCAGCCCTTAAAAGGGCTTTTGGCGGGGCTTTGTCACAAAGTAAACTGCTCTTTTGCCTACAATCTACATCCCCCTACACCGCGGCCACCTATAATAAATGTATTAACCCCTAATCTAATCCCCCTACACCGCCGCCAGCTATATTAACTATATTAACCCTAATTATATTAGGGTTAATATAGTTAATATAGTTACTATAGTATTTATATTAACTATATTAACTCTATCTAACCCTAACACCCCTAACTAAATTCTTATTAAATAAATCTAATTCATTTTATAAACTAAAATATTCCTATTTAAATCTAAATACTTACCTATAAAATAAACCCTAAGATAGCTACAATATAATTAATAATTACATTATAGCTATGTTAGGGTTTATATTTATTTTACAGGTAAATTGTTAATTATTTTAACTAGGTATAATAGCTATTAAATAGGTATTACCTATTTAATAGCTACCTAGTTAAAATAATTACCCAATTACCTGTAAAATAAATCCTAACCTAAGTTACAAATACACCTACACTATCAATAAATTAAATAAACTACAAATATCTATCTAAAAATACAATTAAATAAACTAAACTAAATTACAAAAACAAACAAACACTACATTACAAAAAATAAAAAAAAGATTACAAGATTTTTAAGCTAATTACATCTATTCTAAGCCCCCTAATAAAATAATAAAGCCCCCCAAAATAAAAAAATTGAATCAGCCAATCAGATTCAAGTTCAATCCGATTGGCTGATAGAATCCTATCAGCCAATCGGAATTCGGCGGACGCCATCTTGGATGACGTCATTTAAAGGAACCTCATTCGTCTGGAAGTCGTTGTGCCAGAAGGATGCTCCGCGGCGGAGGAGCGAACTAAGAAGATTGAAGATGCCGATTTGCTTGAAGACATCGCCGATGGAAGAAGACTCTCTGCCGCTTGCTTCAAGACATCGCCCGGATGGAAGAACACTTCACTGCCGCTTTCTGGAACACATCGCCTGGATCGGATGAGGAGTTCTGCCCGGGTGGGTGAAGACAAGGTAGGGAGATCTTCAGGGGGGAGTAGTGTTAGGTTTATTTAAGGGGGGTTTGGGTTAGATTAGGGGTATGTGGGTGGTGGGTTGTAATGTTGGGGGGTGGTATTGTGTTTTTTTTTGCAGGCAAAAGAGCAGTTTTCTTTGGGGCATGCCCCCACAAAAGGCCCTTTTAAGGTCTGGTAAGGTAAAAGAGCTTTGAACTTGTTTTAATTTCGAATAGGGTAGGGAATTTTTTTTATTTTGGGGGGCTTTATTATTTTATTAGGGGGCTTAGAATAGGTGTAATTAGCTTAAAAATCTTGTAATCTTTTTTTTATTTTTTGTAATTTAGTGGGGTTTTTTTTGTAATTTAGTTTAGTTTATTTAATTGTATTTTTAGATAGATATTTGTAGTTTATTTAATTTATTGATAGTGTAGGTGTATTTGTAACTTAGGGTAGGATTTATTTTACAGGTAATTGGGTAATTATTTTAACTAGGTAGCTATTAAATAGGTAATACCTATTTAATAGCTATTATACCTAGTTAAAATAATTAACAATTTACCTGTAAAATAAATATAAACCCTAACATAGCTATAATGTAATTATTAATTATATTGTAGCTATCTTAGGGTTTATTTTATAGGTAAGTATTTAGATTTAAATAGGAATATTTTAGTTTATAATATGAATTAGATTTATTTAATAAGAATTTAGTTAGGGGTGTTAGGGTTAGATAGAGTTAATATAGTTAATATAAATACTATAGTAACTATATTAACTATATTAACCCTAATATAATTAGGGTTAATATAGTTAATATATATAATGTAATAACTATATTAACTATAATATACTTAGGGTTAATATAGATAATATAGCTGGCGGCGGGGTAGGTAGATTAAATTAGGGGTTAATAATTTTAATATAGATGGCGGCGGTTTTAGGGGCTCACAGTAGGGGGTTAGTTTATGTAGATGGCGACGGTTTAGGGGTTAAATACTTTATTAGGGATTGCGGCGGGGGATCGCGGTTGACAGGGAGATAGACATTGCGCATGCGTTAGGTGTTAGGTTTATTTTAGCAGATCGCGGTTGACAGGGAGATAGACATTGCGCATGCGTTAGGTGTTAGGTTTATTTTAGCAGCCAGTTTAGGGAGTTACGGGGCTCCAATACTCAGCGTAAGGCTTCTTACGGCTGCTTTTTGTGGCGAGGTGAAAATGGAGTAAGATTTCTCCATTTTCGCCACGTAAGTCCTTACGCTGTATATTGGATACCAAACTGCGCGGGTTTGGTATACCTGCCTATGGCCCAAAAAACTACGGGCGACGGCAGAAATATACGCGCGTAACTTCTAGGTTACGCCGTATATAGGATACCAAACCTGTGCAAATATTGGCGTCGCCGACTTTTGCGGGCGACGATTTTTATCGGATCGACCCCCATATGTCTCTGCTCTCTTAACCCATAGAGACTGCAAGCTATTTGGAGCAGGACCCTCCTTCTTATGTAATATATTTATTTAGTCTGTTATGTTTTTGTATCTTATCACAAGTGTTTGTCCTTGTATACCCAGCACTATGCTATACAAATAAATGGTAATAACAATATTTTAGAATAAGACAGGTTATATCGATATTTAACCCAAAGTTCATCAATTTAACATTTGAAAAGCCTTTATGCTAGCAGATGAACTTACATGCTTTGGCCAAAATATATATATATATATATATATTTCTCTTGTTAAGTGTATCCAGTCCACGGATCATCCATTACTTATGGGATATTAACTCCTCCCCAACAGGAAGTGCAAGAGGATTCACCCAGCAGAGCTGCTATATAGCTCCTCCCCTAACTGCCATTCCCAGTCATTCTCTTGCACCCAACGAATAGATAGGATGTGTGAGAGGACTGTGGTGATTATACTTAGTTTCATACCTTCAATCAAAAGTTTGTTATTTTATAATAGCACCGGAGTGTGTTATTCCTTCTCTGGTAGAATTTGAAGAAGAATCTACCTGAGTTTTTCTATGATTTTAGCCGGAGTAGTTAAGATCATATTGCTGTTTCTCGGCCATCTGAGGAGAGGTAAACTTCAGATCAGGGGACAGCGGGCAGATTAATCTGCAAAGAGGTATGTAGCAGCTTATTATTTTCTGACAATGGAATTGATGAGAAAATTCTGCCATACTGATATAATGTAAACTCAGCCTTAAATGCAGTAGCAGCAACTGGTATCAGGCTGTCATGTATGTATATTTTACACTTCAGTATTCTGGGGAATGGCACTTCACTGGAATTATACTGTATGCATAAAACTTTAGCCTAATTTGCAGGGACTAGCAACAGGCTTTTTTTTTTTTTTTTTTTTTTTTTTTTGAAATAATATTTATTTTATTTTCAAATTAAAGTAAGCTTGACAATGACAAATATAGAGTAATCAATTCACTTTGTACATACAGATATTACAGACGTCATAATAAAAGTATCTCCATGAACAGTTATAAGGAATATCAGATATATAACATATTTTTCCGGGATATGAAGGAAAACACATTGAACAAGCAGTTTTAGCCATACCTGACTGTTTCGATTGATGTGGTATCATATTACAAATGTGAAGCAGGTAGCATATTAACATTGACCAATCAACTGAATGAGATCCTTCACCAAATTAGTCTGAACTACTTAAGGGGTCATTCGAGACATATATCTCCGAGTGAGGTAGAGAAAACATAACCCGTGGAGACAAGTTTGTATCAAAAATATTCAAAATTTTTTCTTTTTATCTGTGTACAACTGAAACTGTCTAAGCAAGTCTGGTGACCCTACGGATCACCAAAAGGAGAAGTATAGCTAAAGAGATAGACTGACTTCTCCAGTCCCCTTAAGAGGGGATGTCACTAATATACTTAGCGTATATGGGGGGGGGTGTTATAAATCACGCGATTAGTGGAAACAGTACTCATAGTGCTCATGGAATTAAAGTCAGGCCTCATCTCAACTAAGGGTGAGTGGTGAAAACATGCGCTAAGGTTTCATAGTGTTCTAAGTTTCTTTTAAAATTTAACTAACTATGGCTGATATGTATACCTTTGGTTATAGTATCAAAACACCTTAGATTGATGTGTTAGGTATACCATGTTTAGTATTTTAGCGCTCTTATATGAAAGGGCTAAATAAACAATACGGCCATTCAAACTGGGTAAAATATAGCAATAATGCTGTTAGTATAGACCTGAGAACATTAAAATGCTATGATTTATCTAGATATGGGTGGGCTAAGAGACAGTACGGCACTATGTATCAAAGATACCCCAAAATATAACTATGTCAGTGGACATATATGGAATAATAGCTAGGTCACCCCGGCCGCAGGTAACCCAGCTGAACATGTAAAAGATATTAGTAATGTCTCAAATCTAGCCCCATTAAACTTAAATAATGTCTCAAGCATTAGTATACAACAACCTAAAGCTGTAGTATTATTCCCTTAATTGTAGCCTAAAGGTGCCTAGGGTGTATATATAGAAGCATGTCTCTCATATATTAAAAATCTGGTACCAAAGGAAAGAGCTGCATAGCACTATATATTTTAGATTTCACTTACTAGAAGAAAAATCCAGAGGTAAAAACTGGTCCCTGGGCTAAAATAAACATTCTGTTAGGTAGAAATAAACAAAGTATATTACAAATAGATTTTTTGTCATCCTAATTTGCATACACTTGTGGTATAGAGGGTTAAAACTGTGTAGGTCTATAAAAAAAGCAGGTCCCTAGATTAATATGAAACATATCTTAGTTCAGTTAAACAATGAGCAAGCCTAGTATAATTACAGTTAACGTTTTCTCAGTGTATTTTACATAATCTTGTTATTTAACTACATATCAGAAAAATAAGCAACTGAAACGTAAAAGAATGAATAACTCGTCATGTCGAGTGAACTGATATATATTAAACTAATGTCCCAAAACAGAGTCAAGGAACCACTCGTCAGGCTTAGATCAGTTAGCCTTCTCCACGTCTTTTTTTGCAATACAGGGGGTTGAAACTTAATAGCTCTGCATATCCTAGATTTTCCTTAGTAAAATAAATCAAAAGGTAAAATTTACTTGAACTGGCAACCTAGCTGCACGGTAAAAAACAAAACAAATAAAAACGGCCTTTTACACGTGAGAAAGTAAACATTCAAAGGACAAATGTCCAAACAATTAACCAAAATGTCTCTTCAATAAGTTTCAGTCTTATAAAGTATTACCCTGATCTCTGGGTTGGCAGCCATTTGTCCACATTATCGATCAGCAACTGTGAAGGGACCTTTTAGTTAACCTATTCCGGTTTTAAGTACAGTTATCATCCATGAACATTGGCAGTCACGATCAAACTTTAAAGCACTAGCCTCCCAGAAAAGTATTGCGGCAGCATCATCCTCAAACCGGTGACGATATCTTATATTGATGGTCGCAAGAGACCAGACTTTATCCTCCTTATGTCCCCCTGAGGGGATGAAAAGCGTCCCTTTCATGAAAGTTGCCAGGTCAGTCAGGACCTCATGACACTGCCCACCACTGAACCATCCATGTAGCTCATCCTGAACGTTAAGCTCCTTACCAGTATCCGGTGGAGCGGTATCTCTGTGCTCTTTCATATTGCCATGCGGTCTAGTCAGCCCCGCTCTGGATAATAAAGATGGCGGTTGTCTATGGGCTGTCTCCACCTCTTCAGTGTCGTGATGGCTTTCACAAGTTGAAAGGGCATCCAAAGGGGTATTATGTGCAGCGCAGGATTCAAAGGCTGTAGCTACTGCGCCCAAAAGTGTTTCACTGCAGTGATCAAGCCATATATTAAGCCGATGTAAAAGAGACGTAGTCATGTCTGCACAGACGTTATATTTGAGCAGGGCCGATGAATTCTTAGGAGTGCAGGTTATGCCAGATAGAGCATCCGACTCTTTACAGTTCCAAAATAGATATACAGTGATACTGTATTATATCATTCTCCAATATAGGCATGAAAAATATAGGGATAGGTAGTAAACCCTAAAAAATTAATATATAAAGCTGGAGCTCCTGGAATATGCGTCTTGTCTCCATGATGGTCAGCTCCTCCCCCGTAGCAACAGGCTTTTTAATAACACTCAATTTATTAATGTTAAACGTTTTTTGCTGGCATGTAAAATCGTTTAATTTTCTGAGGTACTGGGTGAAAAAATGTTTTGGGCACTATTTTTTTTTTCCACTTGGCAGTCGTTTTATTTAATTTATGACAGTTTACTGATCTCTCTCACTGTTATGTGTGAGGGGGAGATTCAGTCAGAAGTTTATTGTCTTCCCTGCATGATCCGGTTCATCTCTACAGAACTCAGGGGTCTTCAAAACTTGTTTTGAGGGAGGTAATCACTCACAGCAGAGCTGTGAGATTGTAGTTGACTTTGTTAAAAAAAACGTTTATTTCTGTTTTTTTTTTTTTTTTTTTTCTGCTATCAGGGTTAGTTATCCTTTGCTAATGGGAGCAATCCTTTGCTAAAATTGTGTTTTTTACAAAGATTTGATGCTATAACTTTTCAGTTTATTAATTTTCAACTGTCATAACTTTTTCTGTGCTTCTTATAGGCACAGTACGTTTTCATATTATAGTAAATTACTTGAAAAGTATTTCCAAGTTGCTAGTTTATTTGCTAGTGTGTTAAACATGTCTGATTCAGAGGAAGATATCTGTGCTATATGTGCTAAAGCCAAAGTGGAGCCCAATAGAAATTTATGTACTAACTGTATTGATGCTACTTTAAATAAAAGTCAATCTGTACAAATTGAACATATTTCACCAAACAACGAGGGGAGATTTATGCCGACTAACTCGCCTCACGTGTCAGTACCTGCATCTCCCGCTCGGGAGGTGCGTGATATTGTAGCGCCGAGTACATCTGGGCGGCCATTACAAATCACATTACAGGATATGGCTACTGTTATGACTGAAGTTTTGGCTAAATTACCAGAACTAAGAGGTAAGCGTGATCACTCTGGGGTGAGAACAGAGTGCGCTGATAATATTAGGTCCATGTCAGACACTGCGTCACAATTTGCAGAACATGAGGACGGAGAGCTTCATTCTGCGGGTGACGGTTCTGATCCAAACAAACTGGATTCAGATATTTCAAATTTTAAATTTAAGCTGGAAAACCTCTGTGTATTACTAGGGGAGGTGTTAGCGGCTCTGAATGATTGTAACACAGTTGCAATACCAGAGAAAATGTGTAGGTTGGATAAATATTTTGCAGTACCGGCGAGTACTGACGTTTTTCCTATACCTAAGAGACTTACTGAAATTGTTACTAAGGAGTGGGATAGACCCGGTGTGCCGTTCTCACCCCCTCTGATATTTAGAAAGATGTTTCCAATAGACGCCACCACACGGGACTTATGGCAAACGGTCCCTAAGGTGGAGGGAGCAGTTTCTACTTTAGCTAAGCGTACCACTATCCCGGTGGAGGATAGCTGTGCCTTTTCAGATCCAATGGATAAAAAGTTAGAGGGTTACCTTAAGAAAATGTTTGTTCAACAAGGTTTTATATTGCAACCTCTTGCATGCATTGCGCCTGTCACGGCTGCAGCAGCATTTTGGTTTGAGTCTCTGGAAGAGACACTTGAATCAGCTCCATTAGATGAGATTACACACAAGCTTAAAGCCCTTAAGTTAGCTAACTCATTTATTTCAGATGCCGTAGTACATTTAACTAAACTTACGGCTAAGAATTCCGGATTCGCCATTCAGGCACGCAGAGCACTGTGGCTAAAATCCTGGTCAGCTGACGTTACTTCTAAATCTAAATTGCTTAATATACCTTTCAAAGGGCAGACCTTATTCGGGCCCGGGTTGAAAGAAATTATCGCTGACATTACAGGAGGTAAAGGCCATGCCCTGCCTCAAGACAGAGCCAAACCTAAGGCTAGACAGTCTAATTTTCGTTCCTTTCGTAATTTCAAAGCAGGAGCAGCATCAACTTCCTTTGCACCAAAACAGGAAGGAGCTGTTGCTCGCTACAGACAAGGCTGGAGACCTAACCAGTCCTGGAACAAGGGCAAGCAGGCCAGGAAACCTGCTGCTGCCCCTAAGACAGCATGAATCGAGGGCCCCCGATCCGGGAACGGATCTAGTGGGGGGCAGACTTTTTCTCTTCGCCCAGGCTTGGGCAAGAGATGTCCAGGATCCCTGGGCGTTAGAGATCATATCTCAGGGATACCTTCTAGACTTCAAATTCTCTCCCCCAAGAGGGAGATTTCATCTGTCAAGGTTGTCAACAAACCAAATAAAGAAAGAGGCGTTTCTACGCTGCGTACAAGATCTTTTATTAATGGGAGTGATCCATCCGGTTCCGCGGTCGGAACAAGGACAAGGGTTTTACTCAAATCTGTTTGTGGATCCCAAAAAAGAGGGAACTTTCAGGCCAATCTTGGATTTAAAGATCCTAAACAAATTCCTAAGAGTTCCATCGTTCAAAATGGAAACTATTCGGACAATTTTACCCATGATCCAAAAGGGTCAGTACATGACCACAGTGGATTTAAAGGATGCTTACCTTCACATACCGATTCACAAAGATCATTACCGGTATCTAAGGTTTGCCTTTCTAGACAGGCATTACCAGTTTGTAGCTCTTCCATTCGGATTGGCTACGGCTCCGAGAATCTTCACAAAGGTTCTGGGTGCTCTTCTGGCGGTACTAAGACCGCGAGGAATTGCGGTAGCTCCGTACCTAGACGACATTCTGATACAAGCTTCAAGCTTTCAAACTGCCAAGTCTCATACAGAGTTAGTACTGGCATTTCTAAGGTCGCATGGATGGAAGGTGAACGAAAAGAAGAGTTCTCTCTTTCCACTCACAAGAGTTCCCTTCTTGGGGACTCTTATAGATTCTGTAGAAATGAAGATTTACCTGACAGAAGACAGGTTAACAAAGCTTCAAAATGCATGCCGTGTCCTTCATTCCATTCAACACCCGTCAGTAGCTCAATGCATGGAGGTGATCGGCTTAATGGTAGCAGCAATGGACATAGTACCCTTTGCACGCCTACATCTCAGACCGCTGCAATTGTGCATGCTAAGTCAGTGGAATGGGGATTACTCAGACTTGTCCCCTACTCTGAATCTGGATCAAGAGACCAGAAATTCTCTTCTATGGTGGCTTTCTCGGCCACATCTGTCCAGGGGGATGCCATTCAGCAGGCCGGACTGGACAATTGTAACAACAGACGCCAGCCTACTAGGTTGGGGCGCTGTCTGGAATTCTCTGAAGGCTCAGGGACAATGGAATCAGGAGGAGAGTCTCCTACCAATAAACATTCTGGAATTGAGAGCAGTTCTCAATGCCCTTCTGGCTTGGCCCCAGTTAACAACTCGGGGGTTCATCAGGTTTCAGTCGGACAACATCACGACTGTAGCTTACATCAACCATCAGGGAGGGACAAGAAGCTCCCTAGCAATGATGGAAGTATCAAAGATAATTCGCTGGGCAGAGTCTCACTCTTGCCACCTGTCAGCAATCCACATCCCGGGAGTGGAGAACTGGGAGGCGGATTTCTTAAGTCGTCAGACTTTTCATCCGGGGGAGTGGGAACTTCATCCGGAGGTCTTTGCCCAAATACTTCGACGTTGGGGCAAACCAGAGATAGATCTCATGGCGTCTCGACAGAACGCCAAGCTTCCTCGTTACGGGTCCAGATCCAGGGATCCGGGATCGGTTCTGATAGATGCTTTGACAGCACCTTGGACCTTCGGGATGGCTTATGTGTTTCCACCCTTCCCGATGCTTCCTCGATTGATTGCCAGAATCAAACAGGAGAGAGCATCAGTGATTCTAATAGCGCCTGCATGGCCACGCAGGACTTGGTATGCAGATCTAGTGGACATGTCATCCTGTCCACCTTGGTCGCTACCTCTGAAACAGGACCTTCTGATCCAGGGTCCCTTCAAACATCAAAATCTAATTTCTCTGAAGCTGACTTTGAACGCTTGATTTTATCAAAAAGTGGTTTTTCTGAGTCAGTTATTGATACCTTAATACAGGCTAGGAAGCCTGTTACCAGAAAGATTTACCATAAGATATGGCGCAAATACTTATATTGGTGCGAATCCAAGAGTTACTCATGGAGTAAGGTTAGGATTCCTAGGATATTGTCTTTTCTACAAGAAGGTTTAGAAAAGGGTTTATCCGCTAGTTCCTTAAAGGGACAGATTTCAGCTCTGTCCATTCTTTTACACAAACGTCTGTCAGAAGTTCCGGACGTTCAAGCTTTTTGTCAGGCTTTAGCTAGGATCAAGCCTGTGTTTAAAACTGTTGCTCCACCATGGAGTTTGAACTTAGTTCTTAATGTTTTACAGGGGGTTCCGTTTGAACCCCTTCATTCCATTGATATCAAGTTGTTATCTTGGAAAGTTCTGTTTTTAATGGCGATTTCCTCGGCTCGAAGAGTCTCTGAGTTATCTGCCTTACATTGTGATTCTCCTTATCTGATTTTTCATTCAGACAAGGTAGTTCTGCGTACTAAACCTGGGTTCCTACCTAAGGTGGTCACTAACAGGAATATCAATCAAGAGATTGTGGTTCCATCTTTGTGTCCTAATCCTTCTTCGAAAAAGGAACGTCTGCTACACAATCTAGATGTAGTCCGTGCCCTGAAATTTTATCTACAGGCAACTAAGGATTTTCGACAAACGTCTTCCCTGTTTGTCGTTTATTCTGGTCAGAGGAGAGGTCAAAAAGCTTTGGCTACCTCTCTCTCCTTTTGGCTTCGTAGCATAATACGGTTAGCCTATGAGACTGCTGGACAGCAGCCTCCTGAAAGAATTACAGCACATTCTACTAGAGCTGTGGCTTCCACTTGGGCCTTTAAGAATGAGGCTTCTGTTGAACAGATTTGCAAGGCTGCAACTTGGTCTTCTCTTCATACTTTTTCCAAATTTTACAAATTTGACACTTTTGCTTCTTCGGAGGCTGTTTTTTTGGGAGAAAGGTTCTTCAGGCAGTGGTTCCTTCCGTATAAAGAGCCTGCCTGTCCCTCCCGTCATCCGTGTACTTTAGCTTTGGTATTGGTATCCCATAAGTAATGGATGATCCGTGGACTGGATACACTTAACAAGAGAAAACATAATTTATGCTTACCTGATAAATTTGTTTCTCTTGTGGTGTATCCAGTCCACGGCCCCCCCTGTCACTTTAAGGCAGGTAATTTTTCCATTAAACTACAGTCACCACTGCACCCTATGGTTTTCCTTTCTCTGCATGTTTTCGGTCGAATGACTGGTAATGGCAGTTAGGGGAGGAGCTATATAGCAGCTCTGCTGGGTGAATCCTCTTGCACTTCCTGTTGGGGAGGAGTTAATATCCCATAAGTAATGGATGATCCGTGGACTGGATACACCACAAGAGAAACAAATTTATCAGGTAAGCATAAATTATGTTTTTTATATGGGTATAGTTCACAGGTAAATGTTCTGCCTTTTTCTAAAATGTAGCTGGTTTTAATTGAATCACTGATGTATTAAAGTAGGGCTCTCATCTAAGGGGTTTGCTTTAATACTGGCAAGTGAGTTTACATTATTTTGGAAAATAATTTTAATAAAAAAAACCAAGATTAGTGTAAAAGTAATTGTTTTCTTATTTGTAAAATGGGCCTCTTTTTTTTTCTTCTTGCAGCCAATTAAGGGCTAGATTACACGTGGCGCACTCACGTTAGCATGCGCAATATAAGAATATCACGGGTATGTTAATTTGCGTGTGTATTACAAGTTGAAAGTAAACACATTGGAATTTAACGTGCGTCGGGTACGGGTTAGCGTGACTGAAGACATTGCGTAAAGGGTTAGGGATAAAAAAAATTGCACCTAACCCAACTTAAATACATTAAAATATACTCATATAAACATTATCTAATAAAAATAGTCATATAAATATTCATAAACATATTTATAAGGGTTAAAAGGTATATGGTGTATGGCCATGTATTTGACTGAAAAAGGCTAAAACCAATTTAATGGAACGTTTTCGGGGTTCACAACCCCTTCATCAGCATGCAAAACAAACAAAATTCAACTAATTTATAGTGTTACATATCAATTACATCACATCAACCTGAGTGTCTCCAAAGGAAAAGTGCGCCAATTGTTTTGAATTTGGAACGCATCTTGCGTTCCACAGTGTTATCCGAAACCGGAAGTTGTATTGCCTCACTTCCGGTTTACGGATTAGATCAACGAACATAAAGTTAGTATAAAATTATACACTATACAATTTTAAACATGTTAGGGTGACATACTAATGTAAAGACTTGTTAAAACAAAATGTGCCACATTATCGTAAGTGCCTATACAATTTTGTGATGAATATGTGGTGTCAAATGTTACTGCGTCCAGTCGGCATGGAGACAGTCACCATGGTGATCATATACAATCCGGTTTACCCGAAAGTGCCACAACTTATGTGGAATTTATAATTGCGTGCCAGTTGTATGGGACCACTATTTTCTTAGTGTCAAAAATAACGTATTATCAACCTATATACGATCATATCACATATTGAAAACTTGAAAAATTAAAAATTAAAGAATTAAAAAATTAATTAAAATGTTGGACCGTATAACAGTACAGGTGATTAGAGTGGCAGATTGTAAATGAGAAGCAAATACAATGTTGCAGATATGGGTGCTGTGTCTTACACTGTATCACCAGTATATTGAAGCAGGATGACAATTAGCATGTGTGCTGCTACAATGTATGTGCAAGCAAATAGATATATCAAATGGGAACAGTATATAGAAAAAGCAATATATACAATATATGTAATATTCTAGGGCTGTGCTGTTATAACGCTGGGGCACCATTTTTATATGCATTCGATTTGGCCATTTAAAGGATTGTGGCTTACATCGGCCACATGTAGATGTAAATGGCTATGCACAAGATCGTGTAAGGAAAAAAGAACCTTATTTTCAAATTCTATCCTCAAACACAATTATAAAATAAACAAGAATCTGCAAAAAGAGGTAGTTATGGTAATGGTCAAAAGGACATAAAGCTCATGTGGATACTGTCCACCTTTGGGATTTATTCAAGTAGATGAAATAATTTGTTATGTCCATTTTTAAGACTGGTGGTGCATATTAAAGCAGTGGGTAATGGCTCCCGGCGGACCAGACTTCCACGGAGAAGGTGGAGACAGATGTCCCCCACTAATCCATGTCGTTAGGCACACAACACCTTCCCCTACATCTAGGGGAGAGTGGAATGTGGGCCAAAACGGAGCCACAATGTCCACCTGGCCTACCCCAAGTATGTAGCACCCCAGTTGTTGATCATATAATGCTCTTAAAGTCCGGCATAGTGTTCAGGCCACCTGGCTGTATTGTGCCTAATCTGAACATCCACTGGGCCTCTCGTTTCAAGAGTTGCTTGTTCCGGTCGCCCCCCCCGATCCAATGGGGGTATGTGGTCTATTAGGATATAGCGGATGGAGGACACAGAGTGTGCCTTCTTAGTGCAATGTCGCGCCACTGGCTGTTCAGAGTCACCGTTTTTAAGGGCTGTCCTTATAGCGTGGTGGTGATTGGCCATACGCTCACGGAGTGTGCCAGAGGTCTTCCCTATGTAGAAGCAGGAACATGGACAAAACAATAAGTATATAACGTGAGTGGTGGTACACGTTATGGAGTGTCGGATAGAAAATGTTCGATTGGTGTGTGGGTGATGGAAAACTTTAGTACCCACTAGGCCATTGCACGTTGTGCAGCCCAAACAACGATAGGAGCCTTTTATATTCCTCTTCTTAATGGTCGAATAGCTTTGTTTGGGATCCGTTTTCACCAGAAGATCTTTAAGATTGGTTCCCCTCTTAAACCCAACCATAGGTCGTAGATTCTGAGTAAATGTGAGTTTTGGATCCGAAGACATAATTGGCCAGTGCTGTCGGAGGATCTGGCCAATATTTTTTGTCTCTGGAGTAAAAGTGGTAGACATAATGAGCTTGTCACTAGCATCCCTTTTGGGTTTGGGAATAATCAATTCCGTCTGTGTTAGTCTTGAAACGGATTCCATGGCGTCCTGTATTATCGGGATCTTGTAGCCCCTGTTCTGGAACCTCTCGCCCACTCCTTTCAATTGGGAGACCCCAGCTTCAGGATTAGAATTGTTGCGCATTGTTCTTATGCATTGTGATTTTACTATGCCTTTTAATAGGGCTGGAGGATGGCAACTATATGCCCTTAGTATGGAGTTGCGGTCGGTGGGTTTATGATATAATGTGGTTCCTAATTTGTTGGAATCTTTGAAAACTGTCAAGTCCAAGAAATGAATGGCTATGGTATCCACTGTCATCTTGAACTTCACGTTGTTGGTAGTGTTATTAAACACATCAAACCATTTATTGAGTTCCTCCAGGCCCCCTCGCCACACCAGGAAAATGTCATCTATGTATCTGTAGTAACAGATGATGGATACATTCGGCGTGTTCCACAGATACATGTTTTCAAATTGTGACAGATAAATGTTGGCGTACGAGGGGGCCATGGAGGAACCCATGGCTGTGCCAGCAGTTTGCAAATAAAAACCACTTTCGAATCGAAAATAGTTTTTAAACAGGCAAAATTCAATGAGGGACAATAGAAATTCTACTGGCGGACCCTCATAAAGGGGGTTACCCGTGAGATGCTCTTGTATGGCTTTAAGTCCATCAAGATGAGGTATGATGGTATACAGACTGTTGACATCCAGAGTGACGAGTAAATCGTCTGGCTGGATGTCAACAGTCCGTATTTTACGAATGAAATCATTCGTGTCCATCACATAAGACCGTGTTTCCTTCACCACTGGCTGTAAAAGTACGTCCACATATTGTGCTACAGGCTGGGTGAGTGACTCCCTAGCTGACACAATAGGACGGCCCGGTGGGTGGTCTAATGTTTTATGAATTTTGGGGATTGAATATAGGATTGGTATCTTAGGGTATGTGGTAATACAAAAGTCACGAATGTGCTCAGTTATGTACCCCTGTTCAAATCCCAATTCAATCAATTTGTCAAGTTGTGTTTTAAATGATGTAGTGGGGTCAGAAGTCAACAATTGATATGTCTGAGTGTCTGACAATTGTTTCAGGATGTCCTCTCTATAGTCACTGTAGTCTAAAAGAACAATGGCCCCGCCCTTGTCGGCGGGCCTTATGACTATAGAGGAGTCATGCTGAAGGGTTTGAATGGCCTTTAATTCATCTCTTGAGAGATTATGTTTCCATAATGTGTCTTTTCTGGCTGTTTCCAAGTCCTGGGTAATCAACCTTAAGAATGTTTTGGTACTTGGACTGCTGTTACTGGGTTCAAAAGAACTGGATACTTTGCATTTAAGTTCAATATGTGATTTTTGTGAAGGCGAATCCTTGTTTTGAAAAAATTCTTTAATCTTAAGGGATCTATTCAGTTTGTAAAGGTCTAATTTGAGATCAAATTCAGAGACTGAAGTGCTCGGTACAAAAGATAAACCTTTATTGAGTACTTTGCGTTCAGTATCAGTCAAGATATGTTTACTCAAATTGACAATTATGTCCTCTGTCGTGGTCGTCTGGGGGGTCTGTGTCTGATACCCCGCCCGCCTGATATGGGGTCTGTGATGCCTCCCCCTCCCCGAGACCGTGTAGTTACCCCTAAAAAATGACTGGGGGTTGAGTTTGATCTTGGTTCATGTGAGGAGAATTGATCTTGGTGCCTATGT
Source organism: Bombina bombina (assembly GCF_027579735.1). Lineage (NCBI taxonomy): Eukaryota > Metazoa > Chordata > Amphibia > Anura > Bombinatoridae > Bombina > Bombina bombina. Next base: position 297,091,646 of record NC_069500.1, on the reverse strand, counting down.
TGACCAGGTGGAGTAAACACAGTGCCAGAGGGGTTCCTATCGGTATCAGTGGAGTCTTCTCCACTTGTATCTACCGTGTCAAAGTGTACCCGTCTGGTTCTGTGTCTCCTCCTGGGCTGATTCCCCTGTGTGTTGGTCAGCCATTTGTACACTTTTCCCTGCGTGTAATCACTATTGACAGTATCCAGTTTTTTGTTTTTAAATGTGATTAAATCACTCTGGTATTTGTCAATTTGTAACTTAATTTTTGATAACCAGTTCTCTTGGGTGTCATTGGTGAGTGTGATGTTATGTAGAGATTCAAATGTTTGTATTTCTGTCCTAACTTTACTTAGGATTGCTGTAACCTCCTCTATAACCAAAAGTATTAGGTCTAAAGAGCACTTATTTAAAATAAAACACCATTTTTTTCTAAATTCTGGGTTATCACGTCCAATAGTGGGTATATTGTGGACTCTAAAACCACGGGGAATATGTCCTGTTCTATAATAGTCAGACAGATAGCTGCCATGTAACGCTAGATCAACCTCTCTTTTTTTTTATTTGAGTAAAGAATAATACAAATTGACTGGGGTCTCACCAATTGTTTTGGAGATGGGTGCGAATAGAATCCGATCAGCATCATCAGTAGTATAGGATACAGTGCCTGTCTGTGCTGCCACGGCCTGGCAAGTCAGGTCTTCCACCTGGGTGTTGGGATCTGGGATGTTGGTATCCTCTGTTCTCAGTTGTGTTGTCATGCTGGAGGGGAGCATGAAGTGGTGTATAGCTGAAAAGGATATTGAGAGAGTTAGTTCACTGCAGCCAAAATCCAAATGCACACAGTACTGTCAGCTCAGAGGGAATTGAGCAGTCCAATTGAAAAAATATTTGAAAAAATGTACCTGCTCAATAGGTTATAAATGCCCACAAGCAAAAGTCACCTTAGTGCACGGAGTCCTCAAAATAAATTATTGAAAAATTAAAGAGAATATCGGGGGGGAATAATCCGGCACAAGCTTAGATAATGGCAAAAAGTAAAGAAGATACTAGTATGCATATAATCACGAAGAGCCCAAATTCTTAGCAAAACAGAAAAACATTTATTTAAGGGACACTGAACTCAAATTTTTTCTTTCATGATTCAGATAGAGCATGCAGTTTTAAGCAACTTTCTAATTTACTTCTATTATCAAATTTTCTTAATTCTCGTGGTATCTTTATTTGAAAAGCAAGAATGTAAGTTTTGATGCCGGCCCATTTTTAGTGAACAACCTGGGTTGTTCTTGCTCATTGGTGGATAAATTCACCCACCAATAAACAAGTGGCTGTCCAGTGTTCTGAACCAAATATCTGCTGGCTCCTTAGCTTTTTCAAATAAAGATAGCAAGAGAATGAAGAAAAATTGATAATAGGATTATAATTAGAAAGTTGCTTAAAATGGCATGCTCTATCTGAATCACAAAAGAAAAAAAAAATTGGGTTCAGTGTCCCTGATTATTTAGACATAATTATTGCAACATAAGATACTATATAGGCTGCTGAAAAAAAAGCATAAAGTGAGCCAGTGTCCAGCAAAAGAAATTTCAGCAGCCTATATAGTATCTTATGTTGCAATAATTATGTCTAAATAATCATGCTTAATAAATGTTTTTCTGTTTTGCTGAGACTTTGTACTCCTTATGATTATATGCATACTACTAAAAATGTAGTTTTCTTAAGTTGCGTTACTGAAATATTAAATATAAATATTAATAAATATGATTAAATATTAAATTTTTTAAATAATCCATAGAATATATATATATATATATATATATATATATATATATATATATATATATATATATATATATATATATAGTTAAAGTATGTGTAATAATGTTTAATCATTTTTGTTAATATTGTTTAATATTTAATATTTCAATAGCGCGCCTTAAACGGACAGTCAAGTCAAATTACATTTTCATGATTCAGCTAGAACATGCAATCTTAAAAAAACTTTTACATTTACTTTTATCATCAAATTTGTTTTGTTCTCTTGGTATTCTTTGGTATTCTCGTTAAAGGCTAAACCTAGGTAGGTTCATATGCTAATTTCTAAGCCCTTGAAGGGCTCTTATCTCAGTGCATGTTATTAGATTTTCACAACTAGACAGAGCTAGTTCATGTGGGCCATATAGATAACATTGAGCAAACTCCTGTGGAGTTGTTTATGAGTCAGCTCTGATTGGATAAAATCCAATGTCTGTCTGTCAAAAGAATTGAAATAAGGGGGCCGTCTGCAGAGACATAGATACAAGGTAATCACAGAGGTAAAATGTATATTAATACAACCATGTTTGTTATGCAAAACTGGGGAATGGGTAATAAAGGGATTATCTATCTTTTTAAACAAAATAAAAAAACTTGTAGTCTAGCCCTAAGGCTGAGGACAGGTTTATTTTTCGTTTTTTTCCTTTGGAATATGTAGCCAGTATTACATAGCAGCCTGAGGTTTAAATGTACTTGTCCTTGTTGTCTATAGATGTTTCAGATACCACTAATATAACGGTGTACAGTATAAATGTTTTTAAATGAATCACGTATTGTTATTTATTAGAAGCGGAGACACTTAGGAGAACTGCCTTAAAGGATTACTTTCTGTTATCATTTTTAAGTTAAACAACTAACATATTAAAGTTAATAAACATTAATTAAAACCTACTGACCTATATTTTCTCCAAAACGAAGTTTCATAACGTTCTAAAAGTTATATCTTTTATTCACCGATGATGTCACGTTATCCTGTCCACTATTTTCAGCACTGAGTGTTCAAAATACTTAAACCAATAACTTTGTGTTTAAAGCGCCATTTTGAAACCTAGGTATTGTAAACGGATTGGTACAGAGCAAAGGATACCCACGGAGTGGATTTGGAAAACAATTACATTTGCAGACAAGATTTCTGATATACGGTAGAGATATGTTAATGAAATGCTATTGATAAAAAGCGTATTTGGGGTAGTTAGTTAGTAACAGGCATAGAAAATATTTACTTACAGTGGCCCTTTAAGGTTGGCAGGTGAGTTTACAAAAAAACAAAACAAACAACAACAACAAAATAATAATTATTGTTTGGGGATAGTGTGCTGGGAACTGTGTTCTCTAATTTAATAAATATATCTGAAAGATTATCTTATTTATCAATTTTTACCATCAATTACTAAGATAAAGAAGGTAATATATTTTTTAAATTTAGTTTTTCACCATCATTTTAAATCATGTGGTGAGTTCCAGCACTCAGCTCCAGTTTTCATAATTAAATGTTTTTCTAAATCTTCAAATAATACAAATGATTCCAATGCATAAGAAAAGAGCTTCACTAGTAAAACAGTCATTAGTAGGAGTTTCTATGCAGACGTGCACACTTTCTATTGCTTATTCTGCAACATGTACCATAATATACCATAATACAGTTATAATAAAAAGAGAATGAAATATTAAATGATGTACTTTACAATACCTGAACCCTGAACTGAAAAACAGCCAGTTCATTAGCAAGTGTTGTCTGTTTGAAGGACAGCTAGAGAGCGAAAGTAAAATGAAATCCTAGTCAAATTGCTGCAAAATTTCTCTAGAATTGAATTTCTGGTTTTATCAAGAAGCAATACTTGCACTGATGTTAGACAGGCGCCTGAAAGGTCAATGAGTTCCCTTGGTTGCTTTTTGTCAGGGGTTTTTGACTTGTGTGTGAATAAAGATCCCCATGAGGAAATGCAAAGTTGAATTCCCTGTCATGTAGGAGACAGCTGAGAATGTGAAAATGTTACAAAAAGCAAGGGGGACTTCAAACACACCGGCAAATAAACCTCGGCTGCCAATTGCTTCTGATGTAAACGTGTACACATAGATGTTTTGGATTTGTTCTGTCAGCTTTTGGTTGTGAAACAAATTATTTTACAGTATTGTACTTTGAATACAAACACACTTGAAGGTCTTGGAAGCAGTTCTAAATCTTATAAAATGGAACTCAGATAGCGATCAATCAAAACACTCTGGACAGACCTTCAATCAAAGCTGCACTAATTCAGCAATAATGAACTACCTGAATGATAAATCAGGATATTAACTAATGCTTTAGAAATATATTGTGATCTTTTCAAATACTAAACTAGTTTAGGTTTAATTTGTACTTCCATGATGTAAATATCTATATATTACTGAATATATGAGGTATATTTATAAAGTCATTGTTCAGTGTAGATGCCTTGATCTACATACTGCAGTTGGGAAAAAACTTAAATGAAAATTTAATACTTTTTCTTTTATGTAAAAAATGTGATTGTCTCAAGATCCATAGAGAAGCCAAAAAGCTAATTCTGTAAACTAGGATTTCCTCTGGAATGCGACAAATTACCTAAACCAGCTACAAACTACAAAGTGTTTGCAGAGAGCGGCCCTCATTTACAGCCAGCCTTTATTGCATATTAGTCCAGCCACTAATCAGCATCTCTTTAGCTTACCTACATATGCTTTTCAACAAAGGATATCAAGAAAACGAAACCAATTTGATAATAGAAATTAATTGGAAAGCTGTTTAAAATCACATGCTTTATCTGAATTATGAAAGAAAAAAAAATAGACTGCATGTCACTTTAATTTGATAATAGAAGTAATGGCTAAAATATTTGAATCATGAAAGTTTATTTTTGACATTCATGACACTTTATGAAAATCAGACATTTTTTTTGTTTCTACCAAGATCAATTTATTCTATTTATGATATAATTTAGTAGATGACTTACCTTATTGTCAGCAGTATTGGGGATTTAAACCCCCTAAACTATAATGCATTTGAGAAGTATAGGCTAAGGGGCTTATTACACTTTGTAAGAAATGCCTTATGTATGTGTGATAAGTCATGTTTAAAATCAAAGCCATTCAAACACATGCAGTTTTTTCATATAATTTTACACTGTGTAAACTAATCACTACTTTGCATTCACAGCTAATAACAATGGTATTCCAATCCCTCAGGGAACACTTTTTTCTGCCAGTTGATTTTGACACCTTTGTACCAACATTTCTTGGCTTTTAAATTATGAAACAAGTTGACAAATAAAATTACAAAAATCCAATTGTTCATTCATGTTTGCAGTTAAGTGTGACAATGTTACAGAAACATATATAAACTTTTTAAATCAAACAATTATGATGTTAATCAGTAATAATGAATACATTTTCACTTTTCCTGTTCCCATTGACTGCTTATATTTTGCTTCCAGAGACTGATTGTTAAAACCTACTATAACATGTGAGTTTTGAGTATTTACCCAATCTGAGTGTAAAAAAATCGAAAAATTCCAGAATTATCACTGCCAAAACTTAGGCAGGCTGACTAATTTAAAGGTGAAGCTCAAAAGGACTGAAATACCATTGGTAAGAAAGCTAAACAATGGCAACAGTGGAAAAAGTGACTCATGTGGGTGTTAATGCCTATTATCCCTGAAGAAGGCTATGTAAAAACAATTTCATTTCTCAGGGCTCTGGTATTTGAGTTGCTCTTTTGCTATTGTGACTTGTGTGTTGTGTGTTTTTGGATTTCCCTGGCTTCTGACTTCTGCTATAGTTTTTATTCTAATTTGGTTTCACCCTTGACCCTTCTGGCTTGGGCCTTCTGATTAACCTCAGTACGGATCTATCATTATATCTGCTTTACCAAGCGGCTACTCCTAAACCTACCTATGCATCTTTTTCATCAAATTATACCAAGAGAATGAAGTCAATTAAATAATAGCAGTACATGGGAAAAATAAATGCTTTATCTAAATCCTTAAAGTTTGATTTTGACTTTACTGTCCCTTTAACATATCTATTCAGTTTAGCTGTTTATTATTTTATTATATTATTTATTTGAAATAATTGTCCAAGTATATATCTATCACTATCTGTTTCTATTTGTGCAAATGTATACATTACTCTTAAAGCTGACTGTGCTTCATATTTGCAAATGGAGGAGACTGCCACAAAGCCATTCATGTTACTGCCTGTCTCTTTGAATAAGTACAAAATAAGCTGGTCATAAGCTTTATTATAGAAATATACGCACATACATAAATTTGTTTAGCGGATTTTCTGTAGTAGGGAGTAACAGGGTAGATAAGGTCAGAAGAATCAGTAGACCTCAAGGAACATAGACGATACAGCAAAAATTATAAGGGGATGGACTATTTAAAAAAAATATTGCCTGTCCGGCACCCAAAACTTAATGTATTGTGGACATGCATGTTTTTGTAAAAGTGCTTATTATTATATTTTTATCTTTAAATGGTTAAGTAGGTAGTCTTTCTGTTTTGTGATGAGGCTTCCTAATATCATCTAATAATGCAGGGATAATTTTAGTGTTTTGCTTATGTGCAAAATTGTGTTCCAATGGAAAACCTTTTTTTGGATACTGAGAATTTTGTCAAAAAGTGCTGTCTAGGGTAAAAAAATGCTCTGTAAATGTGTTAAAGTGACATTTTAAACAACTTTTCAATTTACCTCTATGACCAATTTTGCTTAGTTCTCTTGGTATCCTTTGTTAAAGATTAATCATAGGTGAGCTCAGGGGCACGCACATTTCTTTAGCTATCTGGCAGCAATGTGTGCAAAAATGTTTATAGCAGTGTTATACGTAGTTGCAAACACTGCTGCTATAAAATGCTGCAGACACTATCACCTAGATTTGGAGTTTGGCGTTAGCCGTGAAAACCAGCGTTAGAGGCTCCTAACGCTGGTTTTAGGCTACCGCCGGTATTTGGAGTCACTCAAAATAGGGTCTAACGCTCACTTTTCAGCCGCGACTTTTCCATACCGCAGATCCCCTTACGTAAATTGCGTATCCTATCTTTTCAATGGGATCTTTCTAACTCCGGTATTTAGAGTCGTTTCTGAAGTGAGCGTTAGACATCTAACCACAAAACTCCAGCCGCAGGAAAAAAGTCAGTAGTTAAGAGCTTTCTGGGCTAACGCCGGTTCATAAAGCTCTTAACTACTGTACTCTAAAGTACACTAACACCCATAAACTACCTATGTACCCCTAAACCGAGGTCCCCCCACATCGCCGACACTCGAATACATTTTTTTAACCCCTAATCTGCCGACCGCCACCTACGTTATCCTTATGTACCCCTAATCTGCTGCCCCTAACACCGCCGACCCCTGTATTATATTTATTAACCCCTAACCTGCCCCTCACAACGTCGCCTCCACCTACCTACACTTATTAACCCCTAATCTGCCGACCGCAAAGCGCCGCCACCTACGTTATCCTTATGTACCCCTAATCTGCTGCCCCTAACACCGCCGACCCCTATATTATATTTATTAACCCCTAATCTGCCCCCCTCAACGTCGCCTCCACCTGCCTACACTTATTAACCCCTAATCTGCTGACCGGACCTGAGCGCTACTATAATAAAGTTATTAACCCCTAATCCGCCTCACTAACCCTATAATAAATAGTATTAACCCCTAATCTGCCCTCCCTAACATCGCCGACACCTAACTTCAATTATTAACCCCTAATCTGCCGACCGGAGCTCACCGCTATTCTAATAAATGTATTAACCCCTAAAGCTAAGTCTAACCCTAACACTAACACCCCCCTAAATTAAATATAATTTTAATCTAACGAAATTAATTAACTCTTATTAAATAAATTATTCCTATTTAAAGCTAAATACTTACCTGTAAAATAAATCCTAATATAGCTACAATATAAATTATAATTATATTATAGCTATTTTAGGATTAATATTTATTTTACAGGTAACTTTGTATTTATTTTAACCAGGTACAATAGCTATTAAATAGTTAAGAACTATTTAATAGCTAAAATAGTTAAAATAATTACACATTTACCTGTAAAATAAATACTAACCTAAGTTACAATTAAACCTAACACTAGACTATCAATAAATTAATTAAATACAATTGCTACAAATAAATACAATTAAATAAACTAGCTAAAGTACAAAAAATAAAAAAGAACTAAGTTACAAAAAATAAAAAAATATTTACAAACATAAGAAAAATATTACAACAATTTTAAACTAATTACACCTACTCTAAGCCCCCTAATAAAATAACAAAGCCCCCCAAAATAAAAAAATGCCCTACCCTATTCTAAATTACTAAAGTTCAAAGCTCTTTTACCTTGCCAGCCCTGAACAGGGCCCTTTGCGGGGCATGCCCCAAGAAATACAGCTCTTTTGCCTGTAAAAAAAACATACAATACCCAACCCCCCCAACATTACAACCCACCACCCACATACCCCTAATCTAACCCAAACCCCCCTTAAATAAACCTAACACTAAGCCCCTGAAGATCATCCTACCTTGTCTTCACCTCACCGGGTATCACACCGATCCGTCCAGAAGAGCTCCTCCGATGTCCTGATCCAAGCCCAAGCGGGGGGCTGAAGAGGTCCATGATCCGGCTGAAGTCTTCATCCAAGCGGGGCAGAAGAGGTCTTCCATCCGATTGAAGTCTTCATCCAAGCGGCATCCATCCGGAGCGAAGCGGACGCATCCTGAAGACCTCCACCGCGGAACATCCATCCTGGCCGACGACTGAACGACGAATGACGGTTCCTTTAAATGACGTCATCCAAGATGGCGTCCCTCGAATTCTGATTGTATGATAGGATTCTATCAGCCAATCGGAATTAAGGTAGGAATATTCTGATTGGCTGATGGAATCAGCCAATCAGAATCAAGTTCAATCCGATTGGCTGATCCAATCAGCCAATCAGATTGAGCTTGCATTCTATTGGCTGTTCCGATCAGCCAATAGAATGCCAGCTCAATCTGATTGGCTGATTGGATCAACCAATCTGATTGAACTTGATTCTGATTGGCTGATTCCATCAGCCAATCAGAATATTCCTACCTTAATTCCGATTGGCTGATAGAATCCATCTGGACTGATCGGTGTGATACCCGGTGAGGTGAAGACAAGGTAGGAAGATCTTCAGGGGCTTAGTGTTAGGTTTATTTAAGGGGGGTTTGGGTTAGATTAGGGGTATGTGGGTGGTGGGTTGTAATGTTGGGGGGCTTGGGTATTGTATGTTTTTTTTTACAGGCAAAAGAGCTGTATTTCTTGGGGCATGCCCCGCAAAGGGCCCTGTTCAGGGTTGGTAAGGTAAAAGAGCTTTGAACTTTAGTAATTTAGAATAGGGTAGGGCATTTTTTTATTTTGGGGGGCTGTGTTGTTTTATTAGGGGGCTTAGAGTAGGTGTAATTAGTTTAAAATTGTTGTAATATTTTTCTTATGTTTGTAAATATTTTTTTATTTTTTGTAACTTAGTTCTTTTTTATTTTTTGTACTTTAGCTAGTTTATTTAATTGTATTTATTTGTAGCAATTCTATTTAATTAATTTATTGATAGTGTAGTGTTAGGTTAATTGTAGGTAATTGTAGGTAGTTTATAGTTTATTTAATTAATTTATTGATAGTCTAGTGTTAGGTTTAATTTTAACTTAGGTTAGTATTTATTTTACAGGTAAATTTGTAATTATTTTAACTATTTTAGCTATTAAATAGTTCTTAACTATTTAATAGCTATTGTACCTGGTTAAAATAAATACAAAGTTACCTGTAAAATAAATATTAATCCTAAAATAGCTATAATATAATTATAATTTATATTGTAGCTATATTAGGATTTATTTTACAGGTAAGTATTTAGCTTTAAATAGGAATAATTTATTTAATAAGAGTTAATTAATTTCGTTAGATTTAAATTATATTTAATTTAGGGGGTTGTTAGTGTTAGGGTTAGACTTAGCTTTAGGGGTTAATACATTTATTAGAGTAGCGGTGAGCTCCAGTCGGCAGATTAGGGGTTAATAATTAAAGTTAGGTGTCGGCGATGTTAGGGAGGGCAGATTAGGGGTTAATACTATTTATTATAGGGTTAGTGAGGCGGATTAGGGGTTAATAACTTTATTATAGTAGCGCTCAGGTCCGGTCGGCAGATTAGGGGTTAATAAGTGTAGGCAGGTGGAGGCGACGTTGAGGGGGGCAGATTAGGGGTTAATAAATATAATATAGGGGTTGGCGGTGTTAGGGGCAGCAGATTAGGGGTACATAAGGATAACGTAGGTGGCGGCGCTTTGCGGTCGGCAGATTAGGGGTTAATAAGTGTAGGCAGATGGAGGCGACGTTGAGGGGGGCAGATTAGGGGTTAATAAATATAATATAGGGGTCGGCGGTGTTAGGGGCAGCAGATTAGGGGTACATAGGGATAATGTAAGTAGCGGCGGTTTACGGAGCGGCAGATTAGGGGTTAAAAATAAAATGCAGGTGTCAGCGATAGCGGGGGCGGCAGATTAGGGGTTAATAAGTGTAAGGTTAGGGGTGTTTAGACTCGGGGTACATGTTAGGGTGTTAGGTGCAGACGTAGGAAGTGTTTCCCCATAGCAAACAATGGGGCTGCGTTAAGAGCTGAACGCGGCTTTTTTGCAGGTGTTTTTTTTCAGCTCAAACAGCCCCATTGTTTCCTATGGGGGAATCATGCACGAGCACGTTTTTGAGGCTGGCCGCTTGCGTAAGCAACTCTGGTATTGAGAGTTGAAGCTGCGTTAAAAATGCTCTACGCTCCTTTTTTGGAGCCTAACGCAGCCTTTATGTGGACTCTCAATACCAGAGTTATTTTTATGGTGCGGCCAGAAAAAAGCCGGCGTTAGTTTTTCGGGTCGTTACCGACAAAACTCCAAATCTAGCCGTATGATAGCAGAGTTTACAGCGATGTAAAACATTGTTTTAAGCATTTTTGCAAACACCTGCCTGATGGCTAAGGACACGTGCACGCTTCTGAGCTCTTATAGGATTACTCTTTAACAAAGGATACCAGGAGAACTAAGCAAAATTGATAATAGAAGAAAATCTCCTCTGTCTGAATCATGAAAGTTTAATTTTGACTTTACTATCCATTTAAGTTTTGAGAATTTGGATTGTGATCCGACACACAATACTGGCACATAAGTTTAGGGCTATATTTCAATTTATAAAAAAAAAAGTGCTGCTGATCAACAATGAAAACAGATGATTGTCATTGTGTTGATATTGAAAAGGGCTCACTGCAATCATTAAAATATTAACAGTTATTAAAAGATAGATTGTGATCAACCTCTTGTCAGAAGGGTTATCTGTGGTACCATCTACTTATCTGCAAAGCAATACGTTTGCATATTCAGGCGTCAATCTCACTCCTTGATGTATCTAATGATTTTCTACAGAAAAACATTATTAAAGTCTATAGGTATTTTTGTAGATAGGATTGTGATCAACCCCTCTTTTTAAAAAAAAAAAAAATTCCTTCTCTTTCTACCTCCTTTCTCCAAAATGCTTTTTATTTTCTTAATATTTTAAACTATTTCTAAATTATAAGTGTACAATTTATACAATATTTAATCATTTCTAACCACTGTGTGCTTAATAATATACTTGCAACAGAGTGAAGGGTATTAGTGCACACACACGCATGTGCAAACACTCATCACTATGGTACTATGAAAATGTCTTGCACTCTGTTAATATATTTCAGTTTGAGAATAATTGATGCTTCTCTAATCTCTTAATATATACTAAAATATATCAAAAAAATTCTGTGATAAATGCACAATATATTTAATAATTTATAACCACAGTATGCATACAAATAAGTTTACACAGACACCCCCCCTACTCACACAACCACAAACTGCACACACACACACTCCACACACCCGCTGTGTCAATTGCAGTGTCAATGTATCTCTGTGTAAGAATAATTTTATCATAATTTTATTTAATTTATTTTATTTTATGAAATAAGACATCTTGATTGTGGGTGTGGCAATTTTTTTAACAAAGGTTATGACACTTTCAGGTCAATCTAAACTTGACAACATATGTCACTTTCCATTAACATGTTTGTATATATCACATAGGCAATTTATTATTTGTACCTTATAGTTATTTTGTGTCAGGGCAAAGAATAATATAGATATATATTTTACTACATTTATATCTATCATTTCTAAGCTGATATAGTACAGTGGGATCAGTTTAAAACAGCTTGCAAGAACTAGAGCTAAATAAATAGATTGTATCCTGCATGCAAATGCATCAACTTAGGCAGCTAGATTTATTGTTTTATTACTTTTATATAAAACTACTTAGATTAAAAAAAATGAATAAAGTGTGAACAATTTTATGCTTGATATTATCTGTCTGTTTTAGTGAGGACTTATTACCTTTAACTAAAAAAATGTTTAATTGTTGCACATTATAATATGTTGTTCTATGAAGGTATGAAAATATTTTCACATAATTACTGTAAGTTACATATTATTATTACATTTAAATTTATACATAGCACACACTGAAAGCTTTTACAAGAAAATGAAGAGCCTTACAATAATTAAAGACCATTTCTTTTCAAATCATTTTCTTTAAATAGGTGCAATGGGGGGGGGGGGGGGACTTGGTCAGTGGCATTTAAAGGGCCAGTAAATACATTAGATTTGCATAATCAACAAATGCATGATAACAAGACAATGCAATATAACTTAGTCTGATCTTAAAATTAGTAGTAGATGTGGCTAATAGTTTGCATTGTATTTATCTGTCTTTATTATCTGGAAAAGTTGTGAATGTCCCTAAATGTTATTACTTTCAACTTTACGTAACTGATGGATATTACAGATGAAGATTATTTAAAATAATGTAACTTTAATGCATCTGGCTTGTTATCCTTTACACCCCACCAAAGAGGTGCTCTTCAGTCTTTATTGAAAAGACCTAACCTTAAAAAATAGTACCAAAAAGTACTAACTGGGTTCCCTAGTGCCTCCCACTTCATTAGTGTCTCACTACAATAAGGACCAGTATTTATAACAGATACGACTATTATGATATAAAATGTATTTTAAGGCCAAAACAAACAAACAAAAACATACACCGAGATTACAAGTTGTGCGCTAAACCTGTTGCGTAAATAGGGCTAAAAATTTAGCAGTACCGAACTTTCCATAGCGCTGCCATTAAAAGTTACAAAAAAACCTTTTGGTATTGTGCAATATGGTGCGATAAGCTCCATACCACGCAAAAGCCAAGTCCTGACTTGATGTGCTCCTGCACATTTTCACCCATAGACATCAATAAAGAAAAAGTGTTAGAAAAAACTAACACCAGCGATTGTGGAATGACGATCGCTATAACGCATTCCCAATTGATGTCTATGGAGACAAGAAGGTTATGTATAAACCTAATATCCTAACATAAACCCCTAGTCTGAATAACCCTAATCTGCCGCTCCCTGACATCGCCAACACTAAATAAAATTAATAATCCCTAAACCGCCGACCCCGACATCGCTGACACTTACTAAGACTATTAAGCCCTAAACCGCCGCTCTCAACATCGCCAACACTAAATAAACTTATTAACCCCTTAACCCACCGGCACCCCACATCAGTACTAATAAAATAAACATATAAACCCCTAAACCGCTATCACCCGCATCACAAATACTATATTAACCTATTAACCCCTAAACCGCTGATCCCCCACATCGCAACTAATATAATAAATCTATTAACCCCTAAACTGCTGGCACCCACATTGCGACACACTAAATTAAACTATTAACCCTTAAACCTAACACCCTCTAACTTTAAATTAAAGTTACAATATAACTACCTTAAAATAAATAAAAACTTACCTGTGAAATAAAAAAAACTAAGATTAAGCTATAAATAAACCTAACATAACTATTTTAAAAAACTAAAATAAACTAAAAATAAAAAACCTAAATAACAAAATTAAAAATCCTAACACTACGAAAAAATTAAAAAAACTAACATTACAAAAAAAATACTCCAAAATTTCGAAAAATAAAAAAAATCTAAGATTACAAAAAATAATAAAGGAAATTATCCAAAATAATAAAAATTAAACCTAATCTAATACCCCTATAAAAACAAAAAAACCCCACCCAAAATAACCCCCCCTAATCTAACAATAAACTACCAATAGCCCTTAAAAGGGACTTTTTTAGGGCATTGCCCTAAGTTAAACAGCTCTTTTACGTTAAATAATACAAAGTAACAGTAAACCCCCCACCCAACCAACCCCCCAAAATAAAAAAACCCTAACTCTAAAAAAAAAGCTACCCATTGCCCCTAAAAGGGCATTTGTATGGGCTCTTTAGTGCCCATTAAAAAAAAAATCATCCCTAATCTAAAAAACAACAACCCATGAAGTTTCTTTTTCAAGGGTAGAGCTATAAACATTAAATTCTATAAGTAACAGGTCATTTTATAACAGATTAAGTGTACCATCAAAATGTATCCTTATTTTAATCCAAAAGTTATTTATGTTATTATCTGTATGCAAAAATAGGCTGGTATTGGGACTTATAGTCTCATAATAAAATATATATCCTATTTTAAGTAAAATATAATTACCCAGCATTTTTAATAGAACAGATCAACACCCATAATAGAGTTCAGACCAAAGGGGTGCTTGGTTTGGAGAGAAAAAATCCAAAACACCTCCCTTTGGTCTAGAAGTCTTTCCCTATCTCTACCTCTCCTATGTCTAAGGACATGATCAATACCCTGAACTGTTAAAAGGGAATCATTAGAGTTATGTTCCTGCCTGAAATGTTTCGCTATAGGTGTAGTACTTTCGGGGTTCCCTATATCTCTTAGATGTTGTAACACTCCCGCACGTTTTGTACGCCCCGCGTATTGTTTCCTACATCCTTGGCATGTCAAAAGGTAAATGACGTGTGTGGTGTTCCATGTGATACTGACATGTTTGTCATAATCCTGGCTTGTATTGCTTGATACAAATTTCTTTCCTAAGATATGGCGAGTCCACAATGTCATTCAAATACTAGTGGGAATATCACTCCTGGCCAGCAGGAGGAGGCTAAGAGCACCACAGCAAAGCTGTTAAGTGTTACTCTCCTACCCATAATCCCCAGTCATTTTCTTTGCCTCTGTCAATGGAGGAGGTGAAGTTTAGTGGCTGAAGAAATTAATTCTTTTTTTGGCTACTTTTCCCTGCAAGCAAGGATTTGGGTTTAGCTGAGTCCACGTCAATCTCTTCAGTAGAGTAGTGGTGACTTTTAAGCAGTTAGGAAGTTGTGAGGTATTCCTTGCTTTGTTTACTAACACATTGCTGCCCATGATACAGAAAACCAGAGTTGGTTACTCTGTTCTTTCTTTTTCTACAGGTCTCTGTAAGGTGAATGTGTCCTTTCACACCTTGTGAGGTGTCTTTCTCCACAACCTTCATCAATAATTTTATTCAGTTTGGCATCACTCTTAAGAATAGGTAGGCAATTTCGTACAATGCCACATATTTTCTTGTAATCTTTGCTATAGCTGGTAACAAAAATTGGTTTATTATTAGTTCTTTTCACTGACTGTTTCTTATTTTTGTGTAGTAGATCTTCCCTATTCATTGTGTCTACCCTGGACTTGGTTTGATTCAAAAGATTAGCATCATACCCCTGGGCTTCCATTCTCTGATTTGTATGTGATGCATGTAATTGATATTTATGTTCTGTTGTGCAATTTTGTTTGGTCCTAATCAATTGTCCATAAGATATGGATTCAATTGTGTGTCTGGGGTGACATGACGTAGAATGCAAAATCGTGTTCCCTGCTGTACTTTTCCTGTAAAGTTCAATTTCAATTAAATGTGTTTCAATGTGTGATGTAAGTGTAACATCCAAAAAATTCAAAGTGTTGACATTTTCTGTCATAGTGAATTCAAGATTGAAATTATTGCAGTTGGCATAGTCAAGAAACCGACAAACAGATTGTCTGTCTCCATCCCACACCAGCAGCAAATCGTCAATATACCTACCTATCACCTAGATTACGAGTTTTGCGCTAAACAGGGTGTGAAATGAACGCAACAAAAGTTGCGTTATTTCACCCCCCCATAGCGCTGCCATTACAAGTTACTGAAAAGCCTCCTTGTGCGTGCGATATGGTGATGTTAAGCTCCATACCACACAAAAGCCAAGAGCTGCTTTGACATGCTCGTGCACGCTTTCCCCCATAGACATCAATGGGGAGAGAGTGGAATGGCAATCGCCATAACGCAACCCTATTGATGTCTATGGGGAAAAAAAAGTTACGTTTAAACCTAACCCCCTAACATAAATCCCCAAGTCTAAACACCCCTAATATGCCTCCCCGACATCGCCGCCACTAATAAAAGTCATTAACCCCTAATCTGCCGCTCCCCAACATCACCACCACTAAATAAAGTTATTAACCCCTATTCCACCGCTCCCCGACATCGCCGCCACTATAGTAAAGTTATTAACTTCTAATCTGCCGCCCCCGACATCGCTGCCACTAATAAAAGCTATTAACCCCTATTCCGCCACTCCCCGACTTTGCCGCCACTAAATAAAGCTATTAACCCCTAAACCTCCAGCCTCCCACATCTCCGCCATTAAGTAAACCTATTAACCCCTAAACCGCCAGCCCCCAACATCACAAAACACTAAATTAAACTATTAACCCCTAAACCTAACACCCCCTAACTTTAAATTAAAATTACAATATAACTCTATTTAAATAAATAAAAACTTACCTGTGAAATAAAAATAAACCTAACATTAAACTATAAATTAACCTAACATAACTATTCTAATAAAATAAAAAGTACCAATTAAAATATCTAAATTACAAATTTAAAAAAACTAACACTACGAAAAAATTAAAAAATCTAAATTACAACTAAAAAAAAACAAATCCTACAAAAAAATTAAAAAAAATCTGTTTATCAAAAATAATAAACACTAAAATTACGAAAAATGAAAAACACTAAGATTACAAAAAATAAATAAACGAAATTATAAAAAAAGAAACAATTACTCCTAATAGCCCTATAAAAATAAAAAAGCCCCCCAAAATAAAAACACCCCCTAGCCTACAATAAACTACCAATAGCCCTTAAAAGGGCCTTTTGTATGGCATTGCCCTAAAGAAATCAGCTCTTTTACCTGTAAAAAAATACAAAGTCCCCCCCAACAGTAAAACCCACCACCCAACCAACCCCCCAAAATAAAAAACCTAACTGTTTTGAACAGCCAATAGGATTTCAGTAGCTCTCATCCTATTGGCTGATTTGAATTTGAAGAATCAAATCAGCCAATAGGAATGCAAGGGACACCATTTTGAAATGGCCAACTTGCATTGACGCTTCAGTGTACGGCGGCGAACGTATGACGAGGACGCTCCGTGCAGGATGGGATCATCTTCCAGGATGGCTTTGCTCCGTGCAGCCTGGATGAAGATAGAAGACGCTCCAGGTATGGATGAAGACCTCGCCGGCTGGATGAAGACCTTGCCACCTTGATGAAGACTTCTCGCCGCCTGGATGTCCGGACTTCAGAAACAGTGAGTAGATCTTCTGGGGTTAGTGTTATTTTTTTTTTTTTTTAGGTGTTTTTTTTTTTTAGATTTGGGATGGGCAATTTAAAAAAGAGCTAATTGCCCTTTTAAGGGCAATGCAAAAGAGCTTAATGCCCTTTTAAGGGCAATGCCCATACAAATACCCCTTTAGGGGCAATTGGTAGCTTAGGTTTTTTAGAGTTAGGTTTTTTTATTTTGGGGGGTTGGTTGGGTGCTGGGTTTTACTGTTGGGGGGACTTTGTATTTTTTTCAGGTAAAAAAGCTGATTTCTTTAGGGCAATGCCCTACAAAAGGCCCTTTTAAGTAGGCTAGAGGGTGTCTTTATTTTGGGGGGGCTTTTTTTATTTTTATAGCGCTATTAGATTAGGTGTAATTGTTTTTATTTTTGATAATTTTGTTTATTTTTTGTAATCTTAGTGTTTATTATTTTTGGTAAACTTAGATTTTTTATTTAAATAGAGTTATATTGTAATTTTAATTTAAAGTTAGGGGAGTGTTAGGTTTAGGGGGTTAATAGTTTAATTTAGTGTTTTGCGATTTTGGGGGGCTGCCGGTTTAGGGGTTAATAACTTTATTTTGTGGGGACGATGTCGGGGAGTGGTGGAATAGGGGTTAATAGCTTTTATTAGTGGCGGCGATGTCAGGGGCGGCAGGTTAGGGGTAAATACCTTTATTATAGTGGCCATGATGTCAGGGAGCGGCGGAATAGGTGTTAATAATTGTATTATAGTGTCGGCGATGTCGGGAGCGGCAGATTAGGGGTTAATAGGTTTAATATAGTGTTTGCAATGTGGGAGGGCGGCGGTTTAGGGGTTAATAGGTAGTTTATGGGTGTTAGTGTACTTTGTAACACTTTAGTTATGAGTTTTGTGAAACATTTTGTTAAATAAAATCCATTACTACTGCTCTCAGATGGCGGTTTGGATCGCGTTGGTAAAGGCTGTAACGCAAGCTTTTTAGCCTCAACGCACAACCTGTAATACCGGCGGTATGGAAATCCCACACAAAAACTTAATTTTTTTGAGTGCGGGATTGACGTTGCAGGCTACAATGCTTGCGGTATAGCTATACCGACTCGACTCCCAATAGTGCGTTCCTGTTTTTACGCTGAAATTGCCATTTTTTTCAGCGTTAAAAGCCCTAACAAAAAACTCGTAATCTAGGTGAAAGTAAATAATATTTTCACGAAAGGGATTAGTATCTCCTTCGCTCTGCGCCGTCTTTGCTCCGGTTGAAGAAAGAAGATGTTCCAGCGCTGGATGAAGATGGAGTCGCCTAGAAGGAGACCTTCACCGCCGGACTTCAGGTATGGTGAGTTCCCTTTTTCGGGATTAGTGTTAGTTATTTTTTTTTAGTTTTTTGAGTGTTTTTTTTTTTAGATTAGGGATTTTTTTTTTAATAGGTACTAAAGAGCTGATTGCCCTTTTAAGGGCAATGTCCATACAAATGCCCCTTTAGGGGCAATGGGTAGCTTAGGTTTTTTAGATTTAGTTTTTTTTTTAATTTTGGGGTGTTGGTTGGGTGGGGGGGTTTACTGTTATGGGGTACTTTGTGTAATTTTTTAATGTAAAAGAGCTGTTTAACTTAGGGCAATGTCCTACAAAAGGCCCTTTTAAGGGCTATTGGTAGTTTATTGTTAGATTAGGGGGTGTTTTTATTTTAGGGTGGGTTTTTTTTGTTTTTATAGGGGTATTAGATTAGGTTTAATTTTTATTATTTTGGATAATTTTGTTTATTATTTTTTTAATCTTAGATTTTTTTTATTTTTCGTTATTTTAGAGGTTTTTTTGTAATGTTAGCTTTTTTTACTTTTTCGTAGTGTTAGGATTTTTTAATTTTGTAATTTAGTTTTTTTTATTTTTAGTTTTATTTTAGTTTTTAAAATAGTTATGTTAGGTTTATTTATAGTTTAATCTTAGTTTTTTTTTTCACAGGTAAGTCTATTTATTTTAAGGTAGTTATATAGTAACTTTAATTTAAAGTTAGGGGGTGTTAGGTTTAGGAGTTAATAGTTTAGTTTAGTGTGTCGCATGTGGGTGGCCGGTGGTTTAGGGGTTAATAGGTTTATTTTAGAATTTGCGATGCGGGGGGATGGCGGTTTAGGGGTTAATAGGTTTATTATAGTATTTGCGATGCGGGGGGTGGCAGTTTAGGGGCTAATAGGTAGTTTATGGGTGTTAGTGTACTTTGTAACATTTTTCCTATGAGTTTTGTGAAACATTTTTGTTTTGCAAAATCCATAACTACTGGTATTTTTTAGCGGGAATGGATCGTGGGGGTATAAGCTGTAAGGCTAGCGTAATAGCTGAACCGCAGAACCTGTAATACGGGTGACCTGATAATTCCACACTCAAAAGCCATTTTCTGAGTGCGGAATGGAGAGTTGTGGTACAGGATAAAATGATAGCCGTACAGTAATATGGGTGACCTTCCATTCCGCGCGTGAAGGCCAATTTTTCAGCGGTATAGCCATACCGCAAAACTTGTAATTTAGATGATAGTAGAAACAGTTAAATTACATATTACTATTATTTTCTTTATTTGTTAGGATGCTAATCCTATAATATAAAAGGCCAAGTGTGTTTGTCCGAAGCTGTCATGTGCAGTAGAGACAGCACGAGGACAAACACACCTGGCCTTACCAGACATGCTGTTTGCGGCGAAAGTGGGAGTGGCCGGACTGGAGCATGGGCGTGAAAGGGCGGGAGCATGGGCGTGACCGGGCATGGTGGGGGGCGTGGCCGGTGCGGTCGCTGCAAGAGAGAGAGAGGGGAGACAAATAGAAAGAGAGGGGAGAGTCAAAAAGAGATAGGAAAGAGCTAAATAGAGGGGGAAGAGCAGAAGAGAGGGGAAAGTGCAGAAGAGAGGGGGAGAGAGAGCAAAATAGAGGGGAAAGAGCAAAATAGAGGGAAGAGAGAGAAAAAAGAGAGGGGGAGAGAGAGCAAAAGAGAGGGGGGAGAGAGAGCAATAGAGAGGGGGAGAGAGAGAAAAAGAGAGGGATGGAGAGAGAGAGCAAAAGAGAGGGGAGAGAGACAGAGCAAAAGAGAAGGGGGAGAGAGAGAGCAAAAGAAAGGGGGGAGAGAGAGAGCAAAAGAGAGGGATGGAGAGAGAGAGCAAAAAAAAGGAGAGAGAGAGCAAAAGAGAGGGGGGAGAGAGAGAGAGCGCAAAAGAGGGGGGGGGGGGGGGAGAGAGCGCAAAAGAGAGAGGGGAGAGAGAGAGCACAAAAGAGAGGGGGGGAGAGAGAGCGCAAAAAAGAGGGGGGAGAGAGAGAGCACAAAAGAGAGGGGGGTAGAGAGTGCACAAAAGAGAGGGGGAGAGAGAGAGCACAAAAGAGAGGGGGAGAGAGTGCAAAAGAGAGGGTGAAAGCGAAAGTGCAAAAGAGAGGGGGAGAGAGCACAAAAGAGAGGGGGAGAGAGAGAGTGCAAAAGAGAGGGGGAGAGAGAGCGTGCAAAAGAAGGGGGAGAGAGAGCGCAAAAGAGAAGGGGGAGAGAGAGCAAAAGAGAGGGGGGAGAGAAAGCAAAAGAGAGGGGAAAAGAGGGAGCAAAAGAGAGGGGGGAGAGAGAGAGCAAAAGAGAGGTGGAGCAAGAGAGAGCGCAAAACAGAGGGGGAGAGAGCACAAAAGAGAGGGGGAGAGAGCACAAAAGAGAGGGGGAGAGAGAGTAAAAGAGAGGGGGGGAGAGACAGAGCAAAAGAGAGGGGGGAGAGAGTGAGCAAAAGAGAGGTGGAGTCAGAGAGAGCACAAAAGAGAGGGGAGAGAGCACAAAAGAGATGGGAAGAGAGCACAAAAAAGAGGGGAAGAGAGAGAGCAAGGGGTGGGACTGCTGTACTGCAAAAAATGGCCCATGTAAACGGGCTTTAGGGCAAGTATTTTATAATTTAACTTTAAATGAAGCAATGACTGACTTGCTAATGCTGTAAAACATTTACACCCAATCATTTATTAAGGGCATATTTTAGGATATAATTAACTTATTTATTGAATTGGAAACTTTAATTTCACATTTGCTTATCAAATATAAACAGTATATTAAAGGGATATGAAACTCCAATACTTATTATTCAGATAGAGCATGCAATTTTAACAAATTTCCAATTGACTTCTATTATCTAATTTGCTTAATTCTCTTGTTATCCTTTATTGAAAATAATACCTAGGATAACATTCTTCTAAGAAAAAATTTCGCATTAGTATTTTTGACTAAAGACCTGGAAAGCTGAGACCATGGGCCCGATCAGATATGCAGCGTATGCCGGCAACGCCAAATTTTGCGCATGTTTGGTATCCTATATACGGCGTAACCTAGAAGTTACGCGCGTATATTTCTACTTTTGCCCGTATTATTTTTACCCATAGACTGACATAGAAAACAAGCACAGTTTGGTATCCAATATACAGCATAAGGACTTACGCACGCAGATTTCAGAAAATCTACTCCATTCTCATCTCGCCACAAATTGCAGGCGCAGGAGCCCTTGCACTGACTAAAAAACCAACGTAACTCCCTGGAAGCCTTAACAAACACATACATTTAAGCAACATCTCAAGGTTAAAGGGACAGTATACTATGATATTTCTTTTTTAAGGTTTATTTGTGTATTTGAAATAGTCAAATGGATTGAGCTTGTAGGTACTTTATCACATTGGGGACATATACTTGCTTATTTACTGTAAATTGGATTACCTTCATCTCTTTAGAACCAACTGGAGTGTAATTTATTCTAATGCTAACACAGCTTGGCACTGATGCCAAAATATATAAAGGGACAGTCAATTCCAAAGAAAACCTTCTTCTTTTAAATAGGGCATGTTATTTCTAACTACTTACAGATTTAATTTGAACACTTGCTTTGTTCTCTTGGTATTCTTAGTTGAAAGCAAAACCTAGGATGGCTCATATAATCATTTATAACACCTTCTTGAAGGCTGCCTCTTTGCAATTGTGTTAAACTAATCACACACACCACAACCTCTCACCTGCAGACTTAAAACACCTGATAATGCCCACCCTATCAGTAACATTACTACTATATATACCAATGGGTCAATTTATATTGGATGTGAGATACATTGATTTACATCTTACAAGTGAATATTACTATATGTACCCTTCAGAAACAACTATTGTGTATGGGAGTTATAGTACAAGAATATGTTAGAAATAGGATAATATTACTTTTTTTGGGCCATTTCCACGCAGGCCTTATTATATGTTTTAACAATAATAGTGTACTAAAACACCCCTCACATGGATGTGGATGACAATTATATGGTAAAAACAGAGGACAAGATTTATGGTGAACTATAAGAATATTATTATTTTTTTAGGCTTCTTGGATGAGGGGGCAGAGGTGACTGGAGTGGATTTCCTGGTTCTCCTGGTTTGGGAAGCTTCAGATGATTCTGCTGGAGTGCTGGCCACAGATGAAAGGCTGGAGGCAGTGTCCTGCTGGTGTGTGAAGTGCTCAACC
Source organism: Bombina bombina (assembly GCF_027579735.1). Classification (NCBI taxonomy): domain Eukaryota; kingdom Metazoa; phylum Chordata; class Amphibia; order Anura; family Bombinatoridae; genus Bombina; species Bombina bombina. Next base: position 297,068,738 of record NC_069500.1, on the reverse strand, counting down.
AACACACCCAACAGTTGGTTTTGTTCCCGCCATCTGTTGTCCATCTGTATCTGCATATCAGACTGGATTCTCATAATTTGAGACTGATTTTGGACAATTCCATTTAATGAGGCTGCAATGTCCCTCTGCAGCTTGATGCTACGCTTGAGTAGCCTCTCTTGGCTCCTATGAAACCTCTGTTGGCCTCTTTGAATGCTTTTGCAGCTTGTTATCAGCCTCCTCTGTAGTGAAATGTATTCCTCTCCCAGGGGAGAATACAGTGGATCTACAGGCTCTCGAGCAGCAGTGATTCTAGGTGCAGGTTCTGCTCTATCTGCTGGTGCATCATGGACAACTTCAGCTGCATCTGCTTCATGGATAACTTCAGCTGCAGGTGCTTCAGGGACAACCTCAGCTGCAGGTGCTTCAGGGACAACCTCAGCTGCTGGTGCTTCAGGGACAACCTCAGCTGCTGTTGCTTCAGGGACAACCTCAGCTATATGCTCATCTGAGGATGGTGGAGCTCTCCCAAGGGAAGCGGATGGTGGAGCTCTCCCAAGGGAAGCAGATGGTGGAGCTCTCCTAAGGAAAGCGGATGGTGGAGCTCTCCCAAGGGAAGCAGATGGTGGAGCTCTCATGCTGGATTGGTAGTCCCATTGTCCATTAGTGTGTGACCACTCAGCCTGTCCACTTTGCATACCTTGCGACATCCCCTGTGTGGAAAAGCCATGACTGGCCTGATATTGTGTTGGGGGGTAAAGACATCAACCCTTCGTGGCTGACTTGGCTCCCCCTCAAAGCCAAAAGGATGTTCCTCAGGCCAGTTATCTTGCCATGGCTCGTATGCCAATGGTGGTGGCATCACTTCTGGGTCCTCAACGGAGGCAATCCAACCCAGCTGATGCCTGGGAGCATAATGTCCATGTTGCTGCATGAAGACCGGTGGTGGAGGTGGCTGCATGGTTGTGACTGGTGGTGGAGGTGGCTGCATGGCTGTGACTGGTGGTGGTGGTGGAGGTGGCGGCATGCCAGTTTGCAGTCTGGTGACAGGAGGTTCTGAGGAGGAGTCAAATGATGATAGGGATTAGTACAGTTATATATATGTCCATGTGGGCATACAATATACATTGATACATCCTAGGGACAATACTCATTCTCATGTCAAACTCTCTATGAGGGATTTTAATCTGCACGGTATACAGGTATGTGTTTCATACAAGAGTTATGTGTACATGTCAGTGATGTCAGTGATGGAGAAAATTTGTTCTTTAAGTGACACTATGGTCACACAATTTACTTTAGCCTGATGTAGGCACAGAACCTGCTTTCTGAGCTAAAAGTATTGTTATGGCTCTAGTGTCCATTTACTGAAAACTCTACATGTGGCTTGTGGCCTGTGTTACTCTGAGACATGTTAGTATTGCACTATTCCACCTCATATCATGAATTGCATTGTGTTAAGTAGCATTAATGTCAAATCTAATTGTAGATGTTTTTGTTAGTAGGCCAAATACCATGCTCCTGATTGTCTACATGAATGTGTTACATTAAAGGATGTTATATCTCAAATACATATCATACTAGTGTGTGGGATGTTACTCACCAGCATGAGGTGCTGTGGTTGCAACCCCTGAGTCACGAGCACCTGGAAGTCCACAGACTGCTGTGATACTCAGAGAGTTATGTATCATCTCCTGCCATACGTTGTATTCTGCTTCCAAGGGTGGACCACCGCCTGTTCCCCTCTGGTGCATGACTTCCTGGCCCATCTTCTCCTTCACCCGCCTCTTGCAATCATTCCATCTTTTTTTCAGTCCCTTGACAGTCCTCCTCTGCGGGGCCACACTGTTTACAGCCTCCTCTACCGCTGACCATGCTTCCTTACACCTTCGGGCAACGCCTCTGACCTTCTCCTGGCCAAAGAGGGCAGTGTGGTTGTCCATGATGGCCTGGACTAGCGCAACATTCTTATTAAAGGAATTTGGGCATCTCATGCGCTCCTCCTCTGTGGCCACCTGGCTTCCTCCCTGGGATGCCCCTGGAGTGGGTTCCTCCCTATCCTCTCCCTCCTCCCCCCTTCTGTCCCCATGTGCACCCACTGACCCTCTTCTAAGTGCCTGGTCTCTGGACATCTCCCCTCCCATCATCCCTTCTAACTCTCCCTCTCCCCACTCCACTAACTCCCTGACGGGGACCCCGCTGCTCCTCCTGTCCGCTAGAATACTTCTCTCCCTGCAACTCCGCTTCCCTCCTCCCCTCTGCCCTACCTCTCCCTGCCATCCCCAAACTACACACACTCACACACTCACACTCACTCCCAGTTCAATCACACACAATCACAACCAAACACTCAGCCTATCACACTGTAAAATTGAAATAAAATGTATGAGGTGTTAGAAAAAAAAGTGTTGTGTATTTTGTATATGTATGTATGCAATATGTGTGCAATATGTGAAAATTAGTGTAAGTAAATGTACAAGCTTACCCAAACAACAATCCGACTTAACTAACTATTATGCTGCGCCTCTCTCACTACTCTTACTAATCCTCAACTCACTGTAGTGTGCTGTAGCTCAACGAACCATCCAAACACACTAAAGAAAATGGCGGCTGCGCATGGGTTTATAGATGACTTTTGAATAGCGTAATTATGTTGCGCAGTTTTAGATGGAGTATCGGGTAATTTTTACGAGTCTTAGCCAAATTTGCATAAAACTACACTTTATTGAGACTTTACGTGAACAAAAGACTTGCGTAAGTACTTGCAACTACTAAAATGGGTATTTGCGCACTTTTCTGAACAACGCCAATTTGTCCTGCTTACGCTACTTTAGAATCTGACGGCACCGTATATTGGATAGCCCGATGTGCGAGGTGAAATTACGGCCGGTGCGGGTTCCCTCGCTTGCACCGAAAACTAAGCCGTATATCGGATCGCGCCCCATGTTTGTACCCCTTCCCTCAGTATATCAGAAATACAGCTTTACATACCCCAAACTGTGCATATATCTCAGTATCTCAGAATCACTGCTATACATATCTCTCAGAATCACAGAATCATTGAAATAGTGTTATAGAAATATTACATATAAAATATGAATAACAATTTATAAAAATTATCACAAATTATTAAACATATGGTAAAATATTGTAAATAAGTTTTCATGTGCACTAACCCGATCGCGATTAAATCTAAATTGTGGAACACAATGTGCAAAATGCATATTTTATATTCATATGTTCTTCACATAGAAAATAATGTACTTTTTATTATTACATTTATATTTCTATATATATCTGATACTGTTCATGTAAAATACCTATAAATCAATAGATCTGCAAATATATATATGTATTTACAATAAAAATTATATTTGCCTGTATGTGAAGAACATTGTAATGTGAAATATGTACAGTAAATTTACAGTAAAACACATAAATACATAAGTACACACATATAAACATATATGTATATATATATATATATATATATATATATATATATATATATGTATACATACATACAGTATATACAGTTGCAAGAAAAAGTATGTGAACCCTTTGGAATGATATGGATTTCTGCACAAATTGGTCATAAAATGTGATATGATCATCATCTAAGTGACAACACAATCTGCTTAAACTAATAACACACAAAGAATGAAATGTTGCCATGTTTTTAATGAACACACCATGTAAACATTCACAGTGCAGGTGGAAAAAGTATGTGAACCCCTAGACTAATGACATCTCCAAGAGCTAATTGGAGTGAGATGTCAGCCAACTGGAGTCCAATCAATGAGATGAGATTGGAGGTGTGTTGGTTACAGCTGCCCGGCCCTATAAAAAACACACATCAGTTCTGGGTTTGCTTTTCACAAGAAGCATTGCCTGATGTGATCGATGCCTCGCACAAAAGAGCTCTCAGAAGACCTACGATTAAGAATTGTTGACTTGCATAAAGCTGGAAAGGGTTATAAAAGTATCTCCAAAAGCCTTGCTGTTCATCAGTCCATGGTAAGACAAATTGTCTATAAATGGAGAAAGTTCAGCACTGCTGCTACTCTCCCTAGAAGTGGCCGTCCTGTAAAGATGACTGCAAAAGCACAGCGCAGACTGCTCAATGAGGTGAAGAAGAATCCTAGAGTGTCAGCTAAAGACTTACAAAAGTCACTGGCAAATGCTAACATCCCTGTTAGCGAATCTACAATACGTAAAACACTAAACAAGAATGTATTTCATGGGAGGATACCACAGAGGAAGCCACTGCTGTCCAAACAAAACATTGCTGCACGTTTACAGTTTGCACAAGAGCACCTGGATGTTCCACAGCAGTACTGGCAAAATATTCTGTGGACAGATGAAACCAAAGTTGAGTTGTTTGGAAGAAACACACAACACTATGTGTGGTGAAAAAGAGGCACAGCACACCAACATCAAAACCTCATCCCAACTGTGAAGTATGGTGGTGGGAGCATCATGGTTTGGGGCTGCTTTGCTGCATCAGGGACTGGACGGATTGCTATCATCGAAGGAAAAATGAATTCCCAAGTTTATCAAGACATTTTGCAGGAGAACTTAAGGCCATCTGTCTACCAGCTGAAGCTCAACAGAAGATGGGTGTTGCAACAGGACAATGACCCAAAGCATAGAAGTAAATCAACAACAGAATGGCTTAAACAGAAGAATATACGCCTTCTGAAGTGGCCCAGTCAGAGTCCTGACCTCAACCTGATTGAGATGCTGTGGCATGACCTCAAGAAAGCTATTCACACCAGACATCCCAAGAATATTGCTCGTCTGATCTGCAACTACAGGAAACAATTGGTTGAAGTTATTGCTGCCAAAGGAGGTTCAACCAGTTATTAAATCCAAGGGTTCACATACTTTTTCCACCTGCACTGTGAATGTTTACATGGTGTGTTCAATAAAAACATGGTTTAAGCAGACTGTGATTGTCTATTGTTGTGACTTAGATGATGATCAGATCACATTTTATGACCAATTTGTGCAGAAATCCATATCATTCCAAAGGGTTCACATACTTTTTCTTGCAACTGTATATACTGTATGTATATGGCCTGGATTGATGAAGACATCGCCGCCTGGATGAAGAGTTCTCCGCCTGGATGTCGGGACTTCAGAACTGTAAGTGGATCTTTGGGGGTTAGTGTTAGGATTTTCTTAAATTTCTTTGAGTGGGTTTTTATTTTAGATTAGGGTTTGAGCTTGTAAAAGAACTAAATGCCCTTTTAAAGGCAATGCCCATCCAAATGCCCTTTTCAGGGCAATGGGTAGCTTAGGTTTTTTTTTGACAAGGGCCATTGGTAGTTTATTGTAGGCTAGGGTTTTTTTTATTGGGGGGGGGGGGGTTATTTTGATAGGGCTATTAGATTAGGTGTAAAAAAAATTATTTTGGATAATTTTGTTTGTTATTTTTCGTAATGTAGTGTTTGTTATTTTTTGTAACTTAGTGGTTTTTTTTGTAATTCAGTACTTTGTAATAATGTTTAATTGTATATTTAAATAATTTTAGTAGTGTTAGGTTGTTATGTAATTTAGTTTATTTAATTTTAGTATAATAGTTGGGGTAGGTTAATTTATAGTTTAAAATTAGTTTATTTTAATTCTACAGGTAAGTTTTAATTTATATTAAGATAGGGATCTTGTAATTTTAATTTAAAGTTAAGGGGTTGTTAGATTTAGGGGTTAATAGCTTAATTGAGTTTTTGGCGATGTGGGGGGCTGATGGTTTAGGGGTTATTAGGTTTAGTTAGTGGTGGTGATGTGGGAGGCCAGAGGTTTGGGGGTTAATAAGTTTATTTAGTGGCAGTGGTGTCGGAGAGCGGCAGAATAGGGGTTAATACATTTTATTTGTGTCAGCGATGTCAGGGGCGGCAGATTAGGGGTGTTTAGACTCGGGGTTTATGTTAGGGTGTTAGGTGTAAACGTAACTTTTTTTCAACCATAGAAATCAATGGAATATGCTCCATTCTCTTGCAGCATCGAACATAAGCTTTTGTTGCTTTCAGACTCCCATGGATTTCTATGGCATCCGCGGCCTCAAGGGTGGCAGTTTGAAAACCAGGTACGTTGCGTCGGAATAGCCACGAGCGTACCTGTTAAATTTTTGAGAATTTGGAAAAAGTGTCAAATAGAGTCGAATGTGTATTCAGATTATCTGTAATGACTTAAGCATCGATCTGCGTTGGATTGAGATCACGGATCGTATGTTACGTCACAAATTTCAACATTTGCCAATCTTGGGGCTTTGATAACTAGGTTGGATCAATCTCACAACAATTACGACGCGAAATTCCAGCGTATTTTCGGTTGAAGCTTTGATAAATAGGCCTCTATATCTTTAAGCCCTTATCATTTTTTAATGCAATATTTTTTTAATAATGTTTATTCGATAGTATTATTGTGAGTGCAACTGTAATGCTAACTGTATTTTAGATGTCTTTGTGAAACCTTTTTGACTCGCGTAAAAGTTAACCAGAGCTCTGAAGTCGCGCTAATCTGACGCATTTTACATTCAATTGTGCTCAAGTAAACGCTTTTACTTTCAACTCATAATACGCGTGCTACTTCCGACGCACTCAAAGAGCCGTAAAATCCCTTATCGCTCACGCGCAACAGTTAGCTCTCCCCTTGTAACCTAGCCCAATATCAGTACCAGTGCTGTACTGCTATATTTATGCCTTCTTGTCTGCATACAGTAATAAGTGCTTGAGCTCCATTTCTTATATTAATCTGTGTCATTTTGTAAATATGTGCTGCATTATCACTACAGCCATTGTTCAGGATCCAGCTTCTGTCTGAACAGTGTTACACAAAGTCTGTAACTCAATAGGAGCTGTCCTACTGAATGCCATCAGGAATAAATAGCCACTTTTATTAGGTGAGTTTATTATGTGGTGGTGATCCGCATAAATCATCTATTTCTTAAAAGGACACTGAACTGCCAAATTGTCATCAAATTATTTGATCAATAAGTTTGTATTAAATTTTTTTTCTCTCTCTGAATTTGTATGTCTTCAAAGATTTTCAGCTCCTTGTTGCATCTTACTCTAAAGGGACAGTCTACTCCAGAATTTTTATTTTTTTAAACGATAGATAATCCCATTATTACACATTACTCCAGTTTTGCATCAACAACACAGTTATATTAATATACTGTTTACCTCTGTGATTACCTTGTATCTAAGCCTCTGCAGACTGCCCCTTATTTCTGTTGTTTTGACAGACTTGCATTTTAGCCAATCAGTGCTGACTCATAAACAGCTCCAAGGGAGTGAGCACAATGTTATCTATATGGCACACATGAACTAGCACTGTCTAGCTGTAAAAACTGTCAAAATGCAAGGCGATAAGATGCGGCCTTCAAAGGCTTAAAAATTAGCATATGAGCCTACCAAGCTTTAGCTTTCGAAAAAGAATACCAAGAGAACAAAGCAAATGTGATGATAAAAGTAAGTTGGAATGATGTTTAAAATTGCATGCCCTATCTGAATCATGAAAGTTTAATTTTGACTAGACTGGCCCTTTAAGTTTAATTTTGACTTTGCTGTCCATTTAAATAAGTGTATTGTGAATTTTGAAAAACTACACCAGAATACAATTGGCAAAATTAAAGTGAGACCTGCATGTGTAAAATGCTTAGAGCATATAATGTAGGCTGAGAGAGAACTTCAGACACTACCATGGAACTTCCCTGTGCAGCCCAGGGAACATCCCAGCCCCTCCTTGTCTTTGAAACTTTTGATCATTTCACATATGAAAAAGTACAAAGTGAAATGCAATTTGTCTAAGATTTACAGAGATACACAAAGTATGATCATAATTTGTTAAAGAAACACAAAAGCATAGAAACTTTGAACAAAATGTGTACAGTGCATTGCTATATATGAAGTCTAAATGCTGTAACATACAACACATAAAGTACAAAGTTTAAATATAATAAAAAAGTTAGTAGGGGGCACCCTTGTTGTAGCTAGAACAATAGTTTATAATTATGAGCAATAGGTTAATTAGGTGAGTTTAACACTAAGAAATGACAGTTCTATGATGGTGGTGTTTCTGTAAACACAATAATGATAGTACACCATATAACCTAAATGATATTTGTTACGGTATATAATATGATACCATATAAACAATATAAAATAGTATAAACAATAAAACAACAACAAAAAGTCCTTAGTGACTAGCTGTGATAGAGTCTTATTGGAAATTATGATGTCAGTATAGGTGATTAGTTGATTTGGTCGAGGCAGCTACCTGTGGTGGATCAAGGCCACGATCCAGCATCAATAATCTGCAGTAGATATAAAAGGACAGAAGCGCCACATGGCCCAGTATTGTTGGATACAATCAGAATAATATGTGTGACAATTGCACTCACATGTTGTAAGACACCCCTGATGGTGTAGAGGGAGCAGTCTGGGATCAAAAACAGTCACCCAGAAGACTGACCTCCGGTGGATAATCAGTAATCTGTAGAGGATAATACAGAACACAAGGGGTGCCTATATGGCCTAGTACTGTTGGTACAAGCAAAGTATGGTATAGTAAAAAATGCACTCACATTTAGTGGAGCACCTCCCTTGGTGCAATAGAGGCAAGCTGGGATCAATTTAGTCACCCAGTAGACTAATTCTCCAGTGATCAGGAACTCCAAGCTATCCAGTAGCAAGATAATGGTGTAGAGAAAGAATATAGTTCGGCAGCAAGTGGTAAGTGTAAAACTTACATTATTAAAATATTAAAATAGTTAGCAACGCGTTTCTCAGCCAACCAGTGGCTGTTTCATCAGGCTTCTGATTAACTATATTCTTTCTCTACACCATTATCTTGCTACTGGATAGCTTGGAGTTCCTGATCACTGGAGAATTAGTCTACTGGGTGACTAAATTGATCCCAGCTTGCCTCTATTGCACCAAGGGAGCTGTTCCACTAAATGTGAGTGCATTTTTTACTATACCATACTTTGCTTGTACCAACAGTACTAGGCCATATAGGAACCCCTTGTGTTCTGTATTATCCTCTACAGATTACTGATTATCCACCGGAGGTCAGTCTTCTGCGTGACTGTTTTTGATCCCAGACCGCTCCCTCTACACCATCAGGGGTGTCTTACAACATGTGAGTGCAATTGTCACACATATTATTCTGATTGTATCCAACAATACTGGGCCATGTGGCGCTTCTGTCCTTTTATATCTACTTTAAATATAATAACATTCAAGGACAGGAAATATTAAGTTAACTAAAATAAAAAGAACAAAGTGTAAATTTAACAAAACAATTATTTGATGGAATGCTATGTTGTAATGTGCTTGTGCTTCACAAACATAAAAGTAGGGAATGCTCCTTTGTGAAATATATAGCTAAATGTGCCTTTCAGAACCTCATAGTTCTAACAGATAACAGATTTTAGATAATCTTGCCTCACTGTAGAGCTTTAGAAAATTGGGCACATGGACAGAAAATTCAAAAACAATCTTCTTGACAAGATCTATTGTTAAAAAATGCTCAGTTTAGTGTCCCTTTAAAGGATCATTAAACTTAATATTTCAACAACGTTATAAAATGGTTCATAATTGCAATTGAAACTTTATTGCAAGATTCATACATTATTTATTTTGCAGCCTTTTGTTGTAAAATACATCTTAAAAAAGTGTTTGTTTGACTTTCACCCAGGGAAACTTGGGTTAATACTTTAAGACAATTTGTGTGAGCTTGTCTTTACTTTTTCCTCATTCCCTAAACTTCTATGGTGTCACATTATTTTAAAAAGTAGAATATCAGTTTTGCATCAACAATCACAAAAGGCAAATCATTCTTTGCAATAGTAACCAAGTTGAATCAGTGGTAAACCTCCTTAAGGGAATACAAGAGTGCAGGATACCCCAGTCTGCACATGTGCAAACAGTTTGTGCTATATCTGGATATTAGTTTGTGATTGGTTAGCAGGGGTTCTTTTATTCTGGGAGACAGGGAAATCAGTGAAAATAATAAACATAAAACAATATGCTCATTAGACAACATAAATCTGCAGTTTTTAATGGAAAATTATTCTTATATATGAAGGTTTATAAGAATGTAGTTTACAATTTGTGTTTAGTGTCCCTTTAAAAATATCTTAATAAAAGGATTATGTAGATTAACAAAAGGCTACATGGGGAATAGTTTCTTGTTGCTATTCAAAAACAACAAATTTTAACTTGACTTATACATCCTTTATTTCATGGTCTATCAATAATTATGGAATTTTATATCTATTAAAATGTTGCACTTTTAAGTTTTTTACATTACAGATAGCTACTGAGGCAATTCATATTTGTAGGTGCAGCTATGCGGAATTTATTGGCCCATCTGTTTATTCAATATTCACTTCCGCAAGAGTATTTATTCCATACTTGCAGTGTTCTTTCAGTTATAATGAGACCATTTTATTCGTTTTGTTTGGCTCGCTAACATCACTCAGCATTAAAATGCCTTTGTAGAAAAGGTCACACTTCTTCCTATCAAAACATTTCTTGCTGTTTCTATGCCCTTGGGTATACACAGAAACAACAATCAATATGAGAACATCACACAACACTTTGACTTACCTTTGGAGGAATATCTGTAAGATCAACAGTCTACTGGGGAAACTTTTCTTACAAAACCTTTTTCTCATTATAGGACAACATACTTTTATAAATTCTAATCACTAGATAAAAATTCCTATTATATTGCAGTCAAAACAAGTCATTTTGCTTCTGATGTACAATTAATTTTACAAAAAAATCTGTCTGAAGACTTAATTTAGACAATCTTCCAAGTACTCTCCATTTTTTGTAAAACTAGCTTCCATTTTGTTCTTTAAATTAGAACAACTGAGTCGTGAAATGGTTAAATGTAACAAGGCTGCTGATGCTTGTATCTTTTAACACTATAATTGTAAATAAATATACAATATAATAAAAGATAAACAACCTTTTAATAATTTAGAAATTTACTGAGGGGTTACTTTAATATGTCTTGCTGCTCAAGGAAAGAATTATTTTAAGTTTGATATATACATTTTTGCTTCTGTCCTCAACATAGTCATCTACTCCATTTCTTTAGAAAATCCATGTGAAGGGACTTGGAATGCTTGTTGTAGGTTTTTGAAATCTGAGGCCATTTCAATACACTCAAAAAACATTACAAGACGATAACAAGGGTTTAACTTATCTAATACTTTGCATTGAGATAATTTAACATTATTTTAGCCCTCCAGAAAACCACTAATGGATTGGAATGTGGATCATTGTTTTGCAACCATATTAAAAATAAACTAAGACCATGGGGCATATTTATCAAGCTCCGAATGGAGCTTGATGCCCCGTGTTTCTGGCGATCCTGCAGGCTCGCCAGAAACAGCAGTTATAAAGCAGCGGTCACAAAGACCGCTGCTCCATAACCTGTCCGCCTGCTCAGAGCAGACGGATAGACATCGCCGGAAATCAACCCGATCGAGTGCGATCGGGTTGATTGACACCCCCCTGCTGGCGGCCCATTGGCCGCGAGTCTGCAGGGGGCGGCGTTGCGCCAGCAGCTCTTGTGAGCTACTGGTGCAATGCTGAAGACGGCGAGCGTATTGCTCGCCGTATTCAGCGAGGTCTGGCAGAACTGATCTGCATTGTTGGATCAGGTCCGCCAGACTTTGATAAATTGGGGCCTATATATGCATGTTTTATTTTGGTGGGAGTTTGTGCAGTGTCTCCTGCTGCATACATGTTTTGTGGATATAGGTGCTGGACTAATATTGTATGGATTTACTTTACTGTAGAACAGATTTGATTCTGTGTATTGAACAAAACAGAATTGTGTCTTTTTCTTCTGTGAATATTTAGAATTTGTTGTGCCATTTTACTTTATATGGTTTCCACTACATTAGCCAATCCCACCCCCCCACGCCAGGTTTGATCCAGATTATAAGGAACTGGGAGCATCTTATCATCTGTGTTGTAAATTAGATTTGGGCATAGTGATTAGTGAGTTTTTTAATTTGATCTACTTTTTTCTGCTATTTTTTAAAGAGACATGGAACCAAAACATTTTCTTTTATGATTCAGATAGAGCATCCATTTTTTTAAAAAAACTTTCTAATTTCAATTTTTCTTCTTTCTCTTGGTATGTTTTGTTGTCTGGAGCACTATGAGGGAGCAGTTTTTCAAGAATGTTATGCCAGACATTGCAACAATCAGTAAACCATTTTCCTGGCTGGGTCCGCGTCTTTACCAGCGTCAGGGGAAATACTGTTGTTCCAGAGTTAATCAAACTGGAATCAATTGCTAGGAGGCCCAACTCACCACTAACCATTGCTGTGACACTGCAAGTTAAACACAGATATCAAGCAGAGGCTAGGGGCAAGAGAGCAATACGACTAAATTAAGTAGCTGAACTCTCTCTAGCACTTTAATCAGCACCTACAAAGTAAAGGAAAAAATAAGTACTAGAATGTAACTGTAAATTAATAAATCTAAATGTTGGAAAAGTTTAGTCTCCATATCCAGATGAAGAAAAACCATGAAAAGGTGACTTAAATGCAGATCTCTTCAAAGCAGAGACATACAAGGTCATTAGGCACTGGTTTAGCAGGTAACTGCAGCAATAGTGCAAGGTAAATAATCACATACAATAACTGACTGCAAGTCATTATGCTCAGGTACAGAATAAGCAAACTCAAAGTAAGACAGTCCAGGACAAAGCCTCATATAGCAAGAATGATGACATAGAAAAAATATATTGAAGTTACATACAAATAGTGGGCTAGATTTAATGCTCTAACTCCGCTAGAAGTAAGCTTTTTGTACGTGTTGGGTAGTTCTCGTATTACAAGATAAAAGTAAACGTTTTTCGCTCGCTTGCTAAACCGATTCGGGTAAAAAGACAAACTTAGAACATCACATACGTGATGTCAATGGAGCACAAAAAGTGTGTGTGTGTGTGGGGGGGGGGGGGGGGGACCCTACTCGCCTGCAAACCTAATTCCATATTCTCAAGTGTACCAATCCGACATGAAAATATGAATATTTCACATTCCAATGTTCTTTACATAGAAGAATATGTTCCATTTATTCATAAATACATATTTCTCTATATATGTAATGTGTTTTTGGTTCATGTATCTATCTATACCTTTATATATACATGATTATATATAGGTGTAGATATGTACAGATATATATAGGAATATCTATTTAGAAATACATAAAATATATTCTGCTATCTGCAGAACATTGGAATATGAAATATTTACAGTAATCTAAATTTGAATATTGCAAAAAATATGATTTTACATGTTTTCATCTACTTAAAGGGACATAAAACCCATTTTTTTCTTTCATGATTCAGATAGAAGATATAATTTTAAACAACTTTCCAATTTATTTCTGTTATCAAATTTTCTTTGTCTTCTTGTTACCTTTGTTGAAAAGCAGTAAAGTAAGCTTATGAGTGTGCACCTGTCTGCAGCTCTATATGGCAGCAGTTTTGCAACAATGTTACGCATCAGCAAGAGCACTAGGATGCAGCACTATTTCCTGTCATGTAGTGCTTCAGGCATCCCTTCAACAAAGAATAACATGAGAACAAAGCATATTTGATAATAGAAGTAAATTGGAAACTTTTTAAAAATTGTATTCTCTTTCTGAATAATAAAATAATTTTTGGGGGTTTAATGTCCCTTTAACTGCAAAGGGCTCCAATGCACTTATATTTATGTCTATATATGTATTCATATATATTTATGTTTTTATATATTTATATATGTCTGTAAATACATTTATACACATATAAATACATAACTACACATGTACACACATATAAACATATACATATATATATATATATATATATATATATATATATAGTTAGACATGTATATGTGTGTATCTCTATATTAAAGCCCTTTGCAGCCTTTTTTTTCTTGTAACACCTCAGACCTCATATCTTTGAGCCCTTATAACGTTTATGTGCAATGTAACAGTACTTTGTAATGCATTTTTTTATGTGTTTTGTGACACTTTTTTGTTTTGTGAATCAGTTAACCAGAGCTCTGAGAATGCGGTAATCATTCTAGCTTTAACTTTCAACTTGTAATATGAGCGGTAAACCCGACGTGCACAAACACCTGAAATAATCCCCTTTTCGCTCGCTCGTAACTGTTAATGTGCCACTCGTAATCTGGCCCTGTATTGGTAAAAGAGGGAATGGATCTTCTGGGAGAAGGCCTTAGTCGAGTAGTCAAGGTGTTTGTATTGAGATAGGCTTTTATCTACAGTAGATCCACATCCCAAACTATTTTAGGATTGCCATCCTTGACCAAAGTGCCATGCTTTTGATAATCTAAGTCAGAGGACAGCTTTTGGAAAAACACAATTTGACTCATAATTGATGCTTAGACAGACTCTAGAGGGAGGAGATGGAAGTTCAATATGTAAACCAGAATAAGGAACCTTCCCCAAATGTCTGCATTTAAAGGACCAGTCAACACAGTAGATTTGCATAATCAACAAATGCAAGATAACAAGACAATGCAATTGCACTTAGTCTGAACTTCAAATGAGTAGTAGGTTTTTTTCTGACAATTTTAAAAGTTATGTCTATTTCCACTCCCCCTGTACCATGTGACAGCCATCAGCCAATCACAAATGCATACACGTACCATGTGACAGCCATCAGCCAATCACAAATGCATACACGCTTAGTCTGTGAAATTCTTGCACATGCTCAGTAGGACCTGGTGATTCAAAAAGTTTAAATATAAAAAACTGTGCACATTTTGTTAATGGAAGTAAATTGGAAATTTGTTTAAAATTACATGCTCTATCTGAATAATGAAAGTTTAATTTTGACTTGAGTGTCCCTTTAAGGACATCCTTGTGCACTGATTGCAAAGCCTCTGGATTTCAGTCACAGGAAAAAAAAATCTTGATGATAGAAGAAAAGGATTAGGAGAGAATCAATTGGTCTCTTGTAAGAAGGCAACAGCAGTTTGAGAATAGTGAAATGAGTAAAGAAGGTGACTCCACTTTGTAGGAGAGTGTCAGGGATTTTTCCCTGTTTTGTTTGCCAAGCGCTGCTGGCAGCCATTTTACTCACCTCTCTTGCTGACTCTGGTGCATACTGTGTGATGCTGCTCGTTTCCTCCACTTCCTTTTATGGCCAGACTGGTGTACATCATCCGTGTGAGACAGGATGCAGTCTCAGAATTGTGATGTCATCACTTATTATTTAAAGGGCCTCTGTTCAGTATGCTTTGCCCTTGCGTTGTCTCAGACCTGTTTGTGAGAGCTCCTGTGTATTACCTGGCTGTCTGGCGTCCCTCCTGGTTCCTGATCTCTGGCTTGTTCCTGACTCTGCTGTTCTCCTTGTTCCTGATTCTGGCTCGTCTGACTACTCGCTTTGGCTCCTGACTCGGCTTGTCTGACTACCAGCTCTGGTTTTGTTTCCTGGCTTGTTATTTGACTTGTGGACTGTTTATTATTTTTTGCTATTAATAAAGGTGTGATTATTTTTGCACTTCTCGTCTCAGTCTGATTCCTGGCACCCTGACATTACGCAAGGGCCATGAATCCTGATTGTGCTAATAATCCACCTTTACCTGCCATAATTTCCAGGATG
Organism: Bombina bombina; assembly: GCF_027579735.1. Taxonomy (NCBI): domain Eukaryota; kingdom Metazoa; phylum Chordata; class Amphibia; order Anura; family Bombinatoridae; genus Bombina; species Bombina bombina. The sequence goes on along the minus strand of NC_069500.1, from coordinate 297,053,096 downwards.
GATGAACAGGATCACCGCTTGGATCAATTTGCACTAGCTCTGCAAACCCTGCTGACTCGCACTGCACATTTGGACCAAAGTGTCCCGCAAGTTATGGCTGCTTCTTTTTCCGCTGCTGCACCTAGTCCTACCAGAGCATGACTGGTTCTGCACCTCTACCTCAGCGTTATGGAGGCGGTCCTAATCAGTGCAGAGGGTTTTTGAACCAGGTGGGCATTTACTTTGAGATGTTACCTCAGGCGTTTCCCTCTGACAAAGCTAAGGTGGGATTTCTCATCTCGTTACTCTCTGACACAGCTCTTGCCTGGGCTAATACCTTGTGGGAGACTAATAAACCTGTGATTTCAAATTACCTTGAATTTGTGGCCTCCTTTTGAAGGGTAATTGATGCTCCGGCTCGCTCCTCCTCTGCTGCTAAATGACTCATGTCCATTCAGCAAGGTACAAGATCTGTTGCTCAGTATGCCATTGAGTTCCGTACGCTTGACGCAGAGGTAGGTTGGAACAATGAAGCCCTTGTTGCCACCTTCTTTCATGGGCTCTCTGATGCGAATAAAGATGAAGTTGCTGCCAGAGATTTACCAGAAGATCTCGAGGCATTGGTGTCTTTTTTGATCCTAATTGACATCAGACTAAGTGAGAGGCCCTCTTTCAAGAAGCACTTGCGGAAGCCTCCTGTTTCGTTGTCTCCTACCTGTTTGTTCCCACCCATGCCTCCCTCTCCTCCCATGCCTCCTGGTCCAGAGTCACCAGGTACTGCTGAGCCGATACAGTTGGGACTCACGTGTCTCTCTGCGGTGGAGAGGGCCTTTAGGAGGAGGGAGGGGCTCTGCCTTTATTGTGGGTTACAGGGCCACCTTTTGAAGTCTTGTCCTACACGGCCGGGAAATGCTCACACCTAAGGTCCTGTCGGGGGCAGACCTTGGGTGGTTTATTCTCGTCCCCGGAACCGCTAAAGGAGAAACCTTTGGTCACAGTTGTCCTTTCCTGGGTGGACTACTCCATAGTCACCCAGGCTCTTGTTAAATCTGGTGCTGCAGGCTATTTCATTGACAGTGCTTTTGTATCAAAGCACTCCATTCATGTTTTGCCTCTGGCCGCTCCGCTTGCTATTGAGGCCATTGATGGCAGGCCCCTTCAGCCCGCACTCCTTACTCGCGAAACTGCTCCGTTACCCATGGCTGTTGGGGCCCTCCATTTTGAAACCCTCCAGTTCCAGGTGATAAACTCTCTGCATTTTCCGGTTGTTCTGCGTTATCCCTGGCTCCAAAAGCACAATCCCAGTCTCGACTGGCGCAGGTCCGAAATGTTGTCGTGGTCTCTGCAATGTATTTCCACCTGTCTTCGGAAACCTGTTAAAGTCTTGTGCACTTCTTCGGTATCTCAATTGCCAGAGGAGTACCGAGAGTTCCTAGACGTTTTTGACAAGGTGCGTGCCGGTACGTTGCCTCCTCACCGGTCTTATGATTGTGCCATGGACCTGCAACCCGGAGCCATTCCTCCGCAGGGCTGGGTTTACCCTCTGTCTGTTGCAGAGAATTGTGCTATGGAGGAGTATGTTGCCGATGCTCTGTCGCGGGGGATCATCCGCAAATCCTGCTCTCCTGCAGGGGCTGGCTTCTTCTTTGTGAAGAAAAAGGGTGGCGAGTTGAGACCATGCATCGATTATAGGGGTCTTAATCATCTTACCATTAAGAATGCTTACCCTATTCCGCTTATTACGGAACTCTTAGACCGCCTCAAGGGAGCTACAGTCTTTACTAAACTTGATTTGAGAGGAGCGTACAATCTTGTTAGGATCAAGGAGGGCCACAAATGGAAAACAGCATTTAACACCAGGAGTGGGCATTATGAGTATCTTGTAATGCCCTTTGGCCTATGTGATGCTCCTGCTGTTTTCCAGGAATTTATTAATGATGTCCTACGAGATATGTTGCAACAGTGTGTTGTGGTGTACTTGGACGACATCCTCATACACTCACCCACACTTGAGGCTTATCGTTCTGATGTTACATGCGTTCTTCAGAGACTACGTGAGAACGGCCTGTTTTGTAAACTCGAGAAATGTGAGTTCCATCAGACTCAAGTAACCTTCCTAGGTTATGTTATCTCCGTTGCAGGGTTCTCCATGGATCGTGTCAAGTTATCTGCAGTTCTGCAGTGGCCTCGTCCAGTTGGTCTTCGGTCTATTCAACGTTTTTTGGGGTTCGCCAATTACTATAGAAAGTTTATTAAAAACTTTTCTTCTTTGGTCAAACCTATCACAGACATGACCCGTAAAGAGAATGATCCACTCCATTAGTCACCTACTGCCATTAAGGCCTTTAATAGTCTTAAGACTGCCTTTGCTGCCGCTCCAGTTCTGGCTCATCCTAACCCTGTCCTGCCTTTCGTTCTTGAGGTTTGAGACTGGAGTAGGTGCCCTCTTGTCTCAATGTCCTACACCTGATGGTTCCGTGCATCTGTGTGGTTTCTTCTCTAAGAAATTGTCTCCAGCGGAGTGCAATTATGAAATTGGCGACAGGGAATTACTGGCCATAATTTTGGCACTCAAGGAATGGAGGCATCTTCTCAAGGGTACTAGTGTGCCAGTGCTCATTCTTACTGACCACAAGAATTTAACTTATCTATCTGAAGCAAAACGTTTGTCGCCCTGACAGGCCAGATGGGTGTTATTTTTGTTTTGTTTTAATTATGTGGTCTCCTACCTGCCTGGTAGTAAGAATGTTAGGGCTGATGCCCTCTCTCGACAATTTTCTCCTCTGTCCAAGGAGGAGTCTGTACCTACTCCAGTTATACCTCCTGACCATATTTTGGCTACCATAATACTAATTTGACTTCTCCCTTGGGGGAGGAGATCCTGGCTACACAAACCAATGCACCTCCTGAGAAACCTAGTGGTAAGTGTTTTGTTCCTGAGAATCTTTGAACTAAACTTTTGCACACTTACCACTATCCCGAAGCCGCAGGTCACCCAGGCAAGAACCAAATGATTTGGTCTGTCACTCGACAATTCTGGTGGCCAGGTCTTCGTTCTGATGTTGCTGCGTATGTTGCCTCCTGCTCAGTTTGTGCACAGAATAAGACTCCTCGACCTCAACGTCTTCCTGTGGGTCTTCTTCAACCTATTGCTATGGTTAGCATCCTTGGACACATCTTTCCATGGACTTCATTGTCGAGCTCCCTGTTTCCAATGGCAATACTGTTATCCTTATGTTGGTTGACCGTTTTTCTAAAATGTCACATTGCATTCCTTTGAAGAAGTTGCCTACTGCTCAGGAGCTTGCTTCAATTTGTGCCTGGGAGGGCTTCCGTTTACATGGGTTACCCAAGGAGATAGTGTCGGACCGGAGTAGCCAGTTTGTCTCCAGATTTTGGCGTTCCTTTTGTGCTCAAATGGGGATCCAGTTTTCCTTCTCCTCAGCATATCACCCTCAATCCAATGGGGCTGCGGAATGGTCTAATCAAGCTCTGGAACAGTTCCTCCATTGCTATGTCTCAGATCACCACAATAATTGGTCTGAACTGTTACCTTGGGCAGAGTTTGCTCGTAATAGTGCTATTAATGCTTCCTCCAAGTTATCCCCGTTCATGGTGAATTATGGGTTTCAACCATCCTTGTTGCCAGATTCATTCATGTCTCAGGGTATTCCGGCTTTGGAGGAGCATCTCTGGCAGCTCCGTTCCACGTGGGTGCAGATTCAGGATTGCCTTCATCGTTCTATGCAGTGCCAAAAGTTCCAGGCTGATCGTAGGCGTCTGCCTGCGCCTTCCTACCAGGTTGGTGAGAGAGTTTGGCTGTCCTCCCGCAACTTGAATCTTCATGTGCCTTCCAATATACTGGCTCCCCGTTATGTTGGTCCTTTTCAAATACTCCGACGGTCAATCCTGTGGCCTACGCTCTTGACCTTCTTCCTGCAATGAGCATCTTCAATGTTTTTCATGTCTAACACTTGAAACCATTAGTTTGTAATCGGTTTACCACTGTGTTACCTCGTCCCCATCCTATCTTTGTTGACAACCATGAGGAGTATGAGGTCAGCAGCATTATTGACTCTCGTATGTCCAGGGGCCATGTACAGTATTTGGTTCACTGGAGGGGCTACGGTCCGGAGGAGCGTTCAAGGGTTCCCTCCTCTGATGTTCATGCTCCCACCCTCCTCCATGCCTTTCATGCCCATTTCCCCAATAAGCCTTTTGTCCTCCCATGGGGGAGGGGTCGTTAAGTGGAGGATACTGTCAGGGTTTTTTCCCTGTTTTGTTTGCCATGTGCTGCTGGTAGCCATTTTACTCACCTCTCTTGCTGACTCTGGTGCACACTGTGTGATCCTGCTCATTTCCTGCACTTCCTTTTATGGCCAGACTGGTGTGCATCATCCATGTGAGACAGGATGCAGTCTCAGAATTGTGATGTCAGCACTTATTATTTAAAGGGCCTCTGTTCAGTATGCTTTGCCCTTGCGTTGTCTCAGACCTGTTTGTGAGAACTCCTGTGTATTACCTGGCTGTCTGACGTCCCTCCTGGTTCCTGATCTCTGGCTTGTTCTTGACTCTGCTGTTCTCCTTGTTCCTGATTCTGGCTCGTCTGACTACTCGCTTTGGCTCCTGACTCGACTCGTCTGACTACCAGCTCTGGTTTTGATTCCTGGCTTGTTATTTGACTTGTGAACTTTTTATTATTTTTTGCTATTAATAAAGGTGTGATTATTTTTGCACTTCTCGTCTCAGTCTGATTCCTGGCACCCTGACAGAGAGTACAGACCATTAACATTATGTAAATACAAATGCAAAGTCTTCATATCTAAACAGAAAGTCAGCTATAAAGAAGTATAGTCTCCAAAAGAAAGAGAGAAATGTGACAAAATGAATATATGCCCCAAGTTCACTGTCTATTAATAGGCACCCAGCCAGGTAGAGTAGTTTATGAATTGGGGGAGGTCTGGGACAAAAAAGATGACAACTCACAAATATGAAGAAGTGAGTGTCTGGACTAATATGTGGGGAAAAAAAGAAAAAAAAAAGCACACAAACCTCTCTTGTGGAGCCTCAGCAATCTAAAATAACCAGGGTAAGGGAAGACAATCTAAACATTATTCCAGGTACAAGCTGGATTCAGAACCAATCAAACCTACCATGGATCAAGGGGAAATAATGGCCTCCATGACCTGAAACATCAATAGGATGAATCACCACACCAAAGCATATAAAGAATTATTCCAAATATGAACTAACATGGTATCTAGGCTCATGATTTGATTAACCCACTACCCATTACGATTTAACAAAACAATAGTGAATTATGAGCATATTAAGAAAAGAAAAAAACACAGGGAAGAGTGGTATGGAGACCTCCTGAATTAAAAAAAAGACAATCCCATGGTGACTGTAAAATCAAAACAGTACAAGTCCTCTGTATACAAAGAAAACAATGCAATAAAAGGAACTTTAGTTCTAAACTGTATAAATATAGCAAACCTCAACTTAAAGCTGAAATCTGCAAAACATCACAAAAACATAATGAAAGTAGATATTGTATAAATTGATAGCCACTGATGGATGATTCCTGAAATAAAATATCAGCAAAATGAAGACAAATACAGAAAAGAGAAAAAAATGGTAGTGTCACGTAAACATTTGTGATGCATAAAGGAAACAAAAACAGATCACTTGTACACTGTTGGGTCTATATAAGATAAGGCAATGTCTGAGACATATGTAACTAACTCTTTGTATTGAACCAGGATACAGTTTAAATAATCTTTAATCTTAATACATAAATAATTTCATCTTAATACATAAATAAGAGAATATATAATTAATACATATCTAATATATGAACACTTGATACAAAATACTGGGAGTGGCTAAAAAAAAAAAAATTTTTTATATATTTTCTGGATTAATATAAGAATTGCAATGTTATTCCATATCAGATAAAAAGATTAAGGTCTAACTCTGCATTGAGACCTGTGGGCATTAGTGAGTTAAATTTAAAAATAAGTTCCGCTTCCTTTAATAGGAGATCTTTTTCTATAATCTCTCCTCTATTCTTTATTAGTTTTTTTACACCCAATATTTTAGACTTTCAGCCTTTTGATTATGCACCTCTTTGAAATGTTTAGATAAAAGATGTTTGCAATTTCCCCAGTAACAGGACCTTTATGTCATCTAGTAGGTGCACTACAGGCTCCATGGCAGGCTGAAGTTCAGCAAATGGGAAATGGATTCTGGTGGTTTCTGCAGTGTTTTGCGAGATAGCACTTCTGTTTAACAACAGAGACACGTGGCGGTGCTCTGCCGGGGGTTGAAAAAAGATTGCAGCCCTAAATAGTTTCCTTAAGACTGAATTCAGCATTAAATTTGAAAAGAATAGGATATCTAAAGTGTATTTATTTTGCTGTAAGGAATAAATCATAATTCTGCCTTTGATGGGATGTTAACAAGTAGATTTTCAATAGATTAAGGCAGAAATCTGAAGCAGCTAGCAGTCTTGCGACCTGTCATGGCCGTTAAATTCACCCCGTCTTCAGATTCTTGACATATGAAATTCCATTTAGTAAATTGGGATCTGCCTTTGGCAACAGAGGACAAAGAAAGGAGTTGATCATATTAAGTAATAGAGAGCATCACAAGGTACCCCCATCTTCATGTTTAAAACTGTCCGACATTACAGAATATTGACCTTGTCTTAATATTCCAAGCCGGTCAAATGTACAAGGCTATTGTTTTGGTGATCGCTGTTACACTATTGCATGGAATGTGTTCTCAGCCTCATACTCACTCTGGTTATGACTTAGTTTCCCCCCAGTATCTGCTCAAAGCACTTCACTAGTTTAGGGCTCTTGAATAACAGTATTTTATTACAATTTAATTGCAAAATGTCCTCTGTTTATTTAAATGTATTGATTAGTTTGTAGAGTATTTGATTTTTTGACAGTTTTAGGATATTCATGAATGAAAATTATGTTAGAAGAAAATTATTTTGTCTTTCCATTATAATTGTAAGAAAATTAATTGATCTTATAAATCTGATATTTTATTTGTTTACTTAAATGTGGTTATTAACTTTGTAATGAAACAATATCATATTCTGAAAATTAATTCTGAACATTTCTTATTGTTTGTAAAACAAATCATTGTGTAATTTGCACTTTAAGAGCTGTGAGGTGAAATATTTTTAGATTTGAGTTAAGAGTTCATAATAATAGGATAGCTGACAGTTCTCTGTAGCACTTCTCTTTTTGACAAAGAAGCAAACTTGAAAGGGTAACATATCCTATGTCTCAGAGCCAAATGCTGCCCAGAAGACCCAGATATTGCTGAAGAAATAGAGGAAGCGATAAGCACACTAATAAAGAACCATGGGATATTGAGAGTAATATATACGGTCACAGATCCATAACCACAATTAAAAAATCATCCCAGATATTTTAGGCATATTCTTGATAAGGAGACTACAGACACAAATATCAGTGCAGGACAGCAGCATTTTGAGATCAAGGGTGGCCAACTGTATGTAGCTTTAACCAAAAAGTGTAGTGTAACAGAGAGTCATAATGAATCTGGAGTCCAACATAAAAATACATAGTTCCATAGCAGAAGAGTAGAGAGGGAACTGCAGCAAAGATGGGAATGCATATCAGGCAGATAGCTCTAGCGAGAGGGGCTACACCGAACAGTCAATGACAGGTAGACATATGGATTCATCTTCAGACGAATATGTATTTGTCCAAATGTCAGCCTATATGTCCATGTCCGTATAACAAGTCAACAAATGGAAAAGGGACCAAAATTGCGAGTAACAAAATTTTCCATGTTTATAAGTTGCATTCATTTAGTTTTCATTCTACACTTTCAGTGCCAAAAAAAGTGGCAGAGAACACAAGAAAGAGGGAAGGAGCTGAGATCATCTGACAAATCAGCTTACTCATTTGCAGTCATGTACAGGGTGTCTGACCATTCATGTGTACAACTTTCTCTGTCCAATCTGCACAGAGCATTACTAAATGATTGATGTGATCACTAGCAAGTTAGGCATTAAATACCAAACAGGCTTGTCCAATCCACTTTTAATCTAGCATAAGGAGGTGGGAGTCTTAGTAAACATCAGCCATCTTATAGTCACTTTCACTTCAGCTTCTGAGGAGTGCAGTGGTGTGTGCCTCTGTCAGCTTGTTGTGCTGCTTTTCTGTTGGAAATTTCTGCAGTATTAGATTTTGTCTTGAAGTGCAGTGTAACTGCACATACTGCATTTTTTTCTCTCTGGGGACCAGAAATGTATATTTTTTATTTACTAGTTTAGTGTTAAAGAGTTGTAGCTTAATATTACAGTGGGGCATTGCTGAGACTGGTAGGTAGGTCTCCTGCCTTTGTTGGGGGGGGGGAGTTTTAATTTAATCATTTGTGTGCAGAATCAGTTTTTTTCTTGCAGTGGTTGCATCACACTGGCTGCACATTTATATTGCATTGGGGACATTGCTGGAACTGGTACGTCTCCTGCCTTTGGTGGTGGTGGTGGGGGGATGGTTTAATTTAACCCTGTGTGTGCAGAATCATTTTTTTTTTTTTGCAGTGATAGAATCACACTGGCTGCACATTTATATTGCAGTGGGGGCATTGCTAGAACTGGTAGGTATCCTGCTTTTGTTGGGAGAAAGAAAGTTTTAATTTATCCATTTGTGTGCAGAATCTATTTTTTTCTTGCAGTGAGTGCACATACTGCACTGTATATGTTTTTAATTTTTGTTTTCTATATTTAACATATAAATAAAATACTGACATATTTGCCTGTGCAGATGTCTAATGACAGGTATTTTGTGTACTAGTTCCAGCAAATAACAATGAAAAAGAGCTTTGCTGTATTGGGACCCTCTGAGTGCTCGTTTCCATTGAGCCATAATTAGGTTTGTGTGCACTCGCAAACCATTAAATATGCTGTCGGAAGCAATATCGTTCACCGACTGCTTCCAACGGCCCGTTATAACTCAATTTCGACAACCATACTCCGGCTGTTGAAAACATTTTTGTGTCCCATACAAAGTATCAGAAGCCGCTAATCATTAAATAATAAAAGGTTTCCAATGACAGCGCAAACCTGCTAATACACTGTCGGAGGCTGCCAATATATTAACAAAAATTACACCCAGCTTAACTAGGTGTAAAATAGGAAAAAGGTGCCTTTTGAGACCTTGTTCCCATTGAAATCTAACCTGCCTCCCAAAAATAAACTGACACATCAAAACCCCTGTATCTGCCACCCCCACCCCACATTGCAACTTATTTTAAATGCATTAACCTCTAAACCACCATTCCACCACAACGCAATTTACCTATTTTAACTATTAACCCCTAATCCACTATTCCCCCACAACGCAATCTACCTAATTAAACTATTAACCCCTAATCCACCATGCCCCCGACATCGCAACTAACAATCAGCTAGATTACGAGTTTTGCGGTATGAGTGAAAAATCAGTGTTAATGCTCTTTTTCACTACCGCTGGAATTACGAGTCTTGCAGGTTTAGCTGCACCGCACACTTTTTTGGCCGTAACGCAACGTAACTACCGCAGCTTTCCAAAATTATTTTTTCAATGGGACTTCCATAGTGCTGGTATTATGAGTCTGCCTGGGAGGCCAAAAAGGTACAGCCTATACCGTCAAGATCCATACCGTAAACTGAAAGTCAGTAGTTTTATGCTACAACGCTGTAACATAAATGTCATAACTAAAGTGCTAAAAAGTACACTAACACCCATAAACTACCTATTAACCCCTAAACCAAGGCCCTCCCGCATCGCAAACACTAAAATAAAATTATTAACCTCTAATCTGCCGCTCCGGACATTGCCGCCACTATAATAAACATATTAACCCCTAAAACGCTGTGCTGAATTGCAAACACTAGTTAAATATTATTAACCCCTAATCTGCTGTACCTAACATCGCCGCAACCTACATTACTGTTATTAAGCCCTAATCTGCTGCCCCCAAAATCGCTACCACTATTCTAAAGTTATTAACCCCTAAACCTAACCCTAAGTCTAACCCTAACACCCCCTAACTTTAATGTAATTAAAATAAATCTAAATAAAATTACTATCATTAACTAAATAATTCCTATTTAAAATTAAATACTTACCTATAAAATATATATTTACACTTATTAACCCCTAATCTGCTGCCCCCAATGTCGTCGCTACCTACCTACACTTATTAACCTCTAATCTGCCGCCCCCAATGTCGCTGCCACTATACTAAAGTTATTAACCCCTAAACCTAACCCTAAGTGTAACCCTAACACCCATTAACTTTAATATAATTAAAATAAATCTAAATAAAACTTACTATCATTAACTAAATAATTCCTACTTAAAACTAAATACTTACCTGTAAAATAAACCCTAAGCTAGCTGCAATATAACTAATAGTTACATTGTAGCTATCATAGTTTGTATTTATTTTAACTAGGTAGAATAGTTAGTAAATAATTATTAACTATTTACTAGCTACCTAGTTAAAATAAATACAAATTTACCTGTAAAATAAAACCTAACCTGAGTTACACTAACACCTAACCTTACACTACAATTAAATAAATTACATTAATTAAATTACAAAACAAAACACTAAATTACACAAAATAAAAAAGAAATAATCAAATACTTAAACTAATTACACCTAATCTAAAAGCCCTATCAAAATAACCCCTCCCCAATAAAAAAAACCCTAGCCTAAACTAAACTTCCAATAGCCCTTAAAAGGGCCTTTTGCAGGGCTTTGCCCCAAAGAAATCAGCTCTTTTACCTGTAAAATAAAATACAACCCCCCCCAACAGTAAAACCCACCACCCACACAACAAGACCGCCCAAATAAAAACCTATCTAAAAAAACCCCGAAGATGCACTTACAGTTTTTGAAGACCGGAGATCCATCCTCAACGAAGTGGCAGAAGTCTTCATACAAGCGGCAAGAAGTCCTCAACGAAGCCGGGAGAAGTCTTCATCCAAGCGGGCCGAAGTCCCTAACACCCACTAACTTTAATATAATTAAAATAAATCTAAATAAAAATTACTATTATTACCTAAATAATTCCTATTTAAATTTAAATACTTAACAATAAAATAAACCCTACGCTAGCTACAATATAACTAATAGTTACATTGTAGCTAGCTTAGGTTTTATTTATATTTCACAGCTAAGTTTGTATTTATTTTAACTAGGTAGAATAGTTACTAAATAGTTATTAACTATTTACTAACTACCTAGCTAAAATAAATACAAATTTACCTGTAAAATAAAACCTAAACTGTCTTACACTAACACCTAACCTAAACACTTAAATAAATTACATTAATTAAATACAATTAACTAAATTACACAAAAAAAATCAAATATTTAAACTAATTACACCTAATCTTATAGCCCTATCAAAATAAAAAAGCCCCCCCAAAATAAAAAAAAACCCTAGCCTAAACTAAACTGCTAATAGCCCTTAAAAGGGCCTTTTGCGGGACATTGTCCCAAAGAAATCAGCTCTTTTACCTGTAAAAAAAAATACAAACACCCCCCCAACAGTAAAACACACCACCCACACAACCAAACCCCCCAAATAAAAACCTATCTAAAAAACCTAAGCTCCCCATTGCCCTGAAAGGGAAATTTGGATGGGCATTGCCCTTAAAAGGGCATTTAGCTCTTTTTCTGCCCAAACTCTAATCTAAAAATAATCTAAAAATAAAACCCACCCAATAAACCCTTAAAAACACTAACCCCCGAAAATCCACTTACAGTTTTTGAAGACCGGACATCCATCCTCAACGAAGCGGCAGAAGTCTTCATCCAAGTGGCAAGAAGTCCTCAACGAAGCCGGGAGAAGTCTTCATCCAAGCGGGTCGAAGTCTTCATCCAATCCGGCAGAAGTATTCATCCAGACGGCATCTTCTATCTTCATCCATCCGGCGCGGAGCGGCTCCATCTTCAAGACATCCAACGTGGAGCATCCTCTTCTTTCCACGGCGACTGAAGAATGAAGGTTCCTTTAAGGGATGTCATCCAAGATGGCGTCCCTTGAATTCCAATTGGCTGATAGAATTCTATCAGCCAATCAGAATTAAAATGCGAACAAATCCTATTGGCTGATGCAATCAGCCAAAAGGATTGCACTCGCATTCTATTGGCTCTTACAATCAGCCAATAGGTGTAAACATAACTTTTGCTTCCCCATAGGAATCAATGGGGCTGCGTTACGGAGCTTTACGCTCCTTTATTGCAGGTGTTAGGCTTTTTTTTCAGCTGGCTCTCCCCATTGATGTCTATGGGGAAATCGTGCACGAGCACGTAAAACCAGCTCACAGCAGCGCTGGGATTGGAGTGCGGTATTGAGCTCAATTTTGCTCTATGTTCACTTATTGCCTGCTAACGCCGGGTTTATGAAAACCTGTAATAGCAGCGCTGTAGGGAGGTGAGCGGTGACAATAACTTGCAAGTTAGCACCGAGCAGCTCTTACCGCAAAACTCATAATCTAGCCGCTTGGTATTTTTATATTTCAGCGCCATGAGCAAGGAATCTTTCGGCTAGATTACGAGTTAAGGCTCTTTTTCACTACCGCAGGTATTACGAGTCTTGCAGGTTTAGCTGCACCGCACACTTTTTTGGCCATAACGCAACGTAACTACCCTAGCAAAGCATTTTTAGCATTTTTGCCATCACTACATTTAAACAGAAATAGAGCCTTTTTTATATTTACCTATCAAAACTATATATATATTTTTTTTAGTAGACATTTCACCCAGGGCCGGAATGGGCAGCCGGGATACCGGTAAAAATTCCGGTGGGCCTCAGGCCGGCAGCTCGGCTGGGCTGGCCTGGGCTCAGCTGCTGCAGTATAGCAGGGCCAGCAATTAATTAGCAACAATTTTTTTTTATGCGATAGTTACATATCATTGCAAATTAGTAAGTATAGGCTAAGAGCGGGACGCTTAGCGCTGCTGCACTACTAGACTGTGTGTTTGAGTGTGTCTATATAGGCTAAGAGCGGCACGCTTAGCGCTACTAGACTGTGTGTCTGAGTCACTCTAACTGTTTATGTCTAACTAAGTCTAAGTCCAATACCCCCCTCCGGCTCCGGTCACAACGCAACCTAGACTACCGCTCCGCAAGCCAATAAGACTGAATCTGTGTCTGAGTCACTCACAACTCAAGTCTGACTGTCACTGGGTGAAATTGCGGGGGTAGGCCGGGCCGGCTTGAACGTCATTACGTCACTGACTGAGTACTTCGTCATCTCACAGACTCACACACGGGACATAGTGGAGGGAGCCTGCTCAGCTTAGGAGCGTCAGCGAGCCAGTTGTGTTGGAGGCCACGTGGGGCCACGTGTGGGAGGGACGGACCAAAGATGACGATGGTCACGGTGGGAGAGTCGGTGGCGGGCGGGCAACACAGAGGCAAAGATTCAAGAAGTTAGTGGGTAAACTGTGGGTTACAGTAAGTCAGACTTGAACACCACCAGTCCTCGACCAGCTCACCGTGCGGTGCACTACTGCATTTAAATAAGTATGTAATTAATTGTTTTCCCTGTTTAAAAATAATTAATAGTATTAACTAAGTAAAAAGTAATGATTATGTATTGGCATTCTATAGAGTATTACTACATTGCTGTATGAGTTTTCTCAGCCATTTCATAAAACACCCCCCCCCCACTAATTTCATATATATTAATTCAGAGAGTAATTAAGTTGGTAACTTATTTGGATAAACACAAACTATAATGTGACTTTAGTGGCTATTCCTTATTCTAAACAAAACACCCGCTAAAATATACTGTGCCCCTGCATTAGTTGTTATAAAAAATATACTGTGTCCCTGCATTAGTTGTTATACAAAAATATACTGTGTCCCTACATTAGTTGTCCCTCAATCAGTGTGCTTGTTAGTGTCTCTGGGTGTGTTAGTGTGTGTTTATTATTGTATTAGTTTGTCTGAATATTAGTGTGTGTTAGTGTGTCAGTGTTTGTTTTAGTGTGTATGTGGGTTTAGGGTGTTAGTGCCTCTGTGTGTCAGTGTGTCTGTTTGTTAGAGTTTCTGCAAAAATAGACCAACCAAAATCTTCGGCTATTGGCCCATGAAGCCCTAAATCTGGAACTGACTGAGGGTGGGGGCAGATCAGTGGGCACATATACTGCGCTGTCTGGATTGGAGAAATTAAGTCACTGGCAGAATCAAAAGAGGGAATATATGGAGAGGACAGACTTTGCAGGCAAGGTGAAGGGCCGGGGGGGGGGGTGTTCTGGGCTGGGCTAGTCTTCAAAATTTCCAGGGCTGCTTTGATTTCCCAGTCCGGCCCAGTCCGGCCCTGATTTCACCACCAAATGTGATCAAATTAAAAAAAATCGTTAACTTTTTCACAATTTTAGGTTTCTCACTGAAATTATTTACACACAGCTTGTGCAATCATGGCACAAATGGTTGTAAATGCTTCTCTGGGATCCCCTTTGTTCAGAAAAAGCAGACATATATGGATTTGGCATTTGGCCACTTGTGGGGCATGCAGAAATAGCGAGATCTTGCAATTTTGAGTGAGATCACGGCAGAGAGAAGCCCATAATGATCAGCGTCGTACAGGGTACGGTGCTGGTCGTTAAGGAGTTAAACTATTAACCCCTAATCCACCATGCCCCCACATCGCAACTAACAATAAAATGTATTAACCTCTAAACCGCCATTCCCCCACAACGCAATCTACCTATTTAAACTATTAACCCCTAGTCAGCCATTCACCCACATCACAATCTACCTATTTAAACTATTAACCTCTAATCTGCCATCCCCCCACGATGCAATCAACCTATTTAAACTTTTAACCCCTAATCTGCCATCCCCCCACAATGCAAATAACTAATCTAATCACTAAGCCCCCTAACTTAACACCCCCTAAATTAACCCCCATTACATAAATTACAATTAAATAAAAAAATCCTAACATTAATTTAAAAATAAAACCTAAGATTAAATTACAATAATTAAATCTAAAATGAAAAAAAATTAAAAGTCTAAAATTACATAAAAAAAATAAACCAAATTATCAAAAATATTTTTTTAAACCTAATCTACTACCCCTATAAAAATAAAAAAGCCCCTCAAAATAAAAACACCCCCTAATCTAAGACTAAACTACCAATAGCCCTTAAAAGGTTCTTTTGTAGGAAATTGCCCTAAAGCGATCAGATTCAATACAAATTAACCCCTAACAGTAAACCCCCCAACCCACCAAACCCCCCAAAATAAAAAAACTAACATTATAAAAACCTAAGCTACCCATTACCCTTAAAGGGGCATTTGTATGGGCATTGCCCTTAAAAGGGCAATCGACTCTTTTGCAGCCCATTAAAATAACAAAGTCCTAATCTAAAAAAAATACACCCCAAAAAATTTAAATAAAACCTGTTTAACCCCCAAATAGGTACTCACCGTTCCAGTAGGCCGGCGGAGAAGGTCTTCTTCCAGACACTGAAGGTCTTCTTCCAGGCACTGAAGGTCTTCTTCCTGGCAGCGATATCTTCATCCAGCGCGGGGACCTCTTCTATCTTCATCCAGGACCAAGGTGACGTGGAGCGGAGGTGACCACGGAACAGGACCGGCGACCGCGGAGCCAACCAGCGTGGAGAATCCTCTTCGTACGATCGTCACCACACACTGAAGCTTGAATGCAAGGTACCCATTTTATATTGGGGTACCGTTGCATTGGCTGATATTTTCAAATCAGTCGATAGGATGAGAGCTACTGAAATCCTTTAGTGCTTTGCTGCCCCTTCAACAAAGGATACCAAGAAAATGAAGCAAATGTGATAAAAGAAGTAAATTGAAAAGTAGTTTAAAAAATGATGTTCTACCTAAATCACAAAAGAAAAGTTTCATGTCCTATAAATATGAAAAATGTCCTATTTTAAAACTTAATGACAACTCTAACAAAGAAATTGTGTCCTTCAGATTTAAAGTTTGAGACATCTTATATACCAAAAATATGGTTATATATGTTCATTGTCTTATGTATAAAAAGTTAATATTTGCTTTGATGTAAATATTAACCAAATATATACTATTTTGGCAATTTGTTAGAGTACATTTCTGTATTTACATTTAATTGTAATAGAGTATGAGGTTACTTTTTATTTCATTAAATATTGTTTCAACATGTATAATCATTTATTTGTTCATTGTAACATTCTAATTCCTATAGTCACCGAGATGAAACAGATGGTTTGTAACATATCATGCACAATAGCCATAGGCAACTGATTTCCAAAAATAAATTAATTGAAAACATATAACTGTAACATTCTGTCCAACTAAATAATAAGAAAAAAATGGTCTTCACACTATGAATTATATTGGCATTGTTAAAATGAGCATTGTAGAATTGTTGGAACCGACAGGAATATAGACCAGCATCAAAGAGACTGTCAGCAGGAAAGGATTGAAGAAACCTTGTTGGGATGTTTAAAAACATTAGGCTTAACAGTTACTCTAAACATTGACAGCTCAAGAACTTGACAGCTGCATCAATTCTCTATGGAGCTTCTTTCGGAAGTTTGGATGGGCGGCTGAGGTTGTTGAACCATAACGACACCTAGCATGTCTGACCTGACATAATGGGCAGCTATTTATTGCAAACAAGTTAGATGAAAGAACACGTGCTGGTATTATACTCTTGTGTAATAAAATGTCTGCTGGGGTTCCTATAAAATAATCTATCTTTATGAGTTTTCTAAGGTTGGAATGCTTATTTTTCTAAACAAGTTATCCAATATTTACTCATTAAATTTATGAAGGTAGATAATAAAATACCATTTAAAATCTTAAAATTCTAAAAATATTAGAGCTTGATTGTGACCAAAATGATCTCAAGTTAAATAAGAAGACTGCTTTTAAGCTAACTTTTTCATTGAACTGGATTGAAGTGTGAAGTATATTTTCAATAATGGCATATACTTTACATGGATTTTATGCATTTTGTAAACTACATACTTCTTTTGGCTAAAATAAATATTAAAATAGTTTCTTTTAATTTACTCTTTTTTAAAATAAAACAAATTATATCAATAAACTCTGTATTTGAATTTTAACAACAAATATTAACATGTTTAAAGTGACAGTGTACTGTGAAATAAATTTTCCTTTAATGTGTTTCCGATGACTTGTTAAAACAGATGTAGAGTTTAAAATGTGTAAAAGCGCTGTTTTTGTTCTTTTTATCAGAAGAGGATGCTCCGCGCCGGATGTCTTGAAGATGGAGCCGGTCCGTGCCGCATGGATGAATATAGAAGATGCTGTCTGGATGAAGACTTCTGCCCATCTGGAGGACCACTTCTTGCCACTTGGATGAAGACTTCTCCCGGCTTCATTGAGGACTTCTTGCTGCTTGGATGAAGACTTCTCCCAGCTTCGTTGAGGATGGATGTCCGGTCTTCAAAAACTGTAAGTGTATCTTCGGGGCTTAGTGTTAGGTTTTTTTAAGGGTTTATTGGGTGGGTTTTATTTTTAACTTAGGGTTTGGGCGGAAAAAGAGCTAAAGGCCCTTTTAAGGGCAATGCCCATACAAATGCCCTTTTCAGGGCAATGAGGAGCTTAGGTTTTAGGATTTTATTTGTGGGGTTTGGTTGTGTGGTTGGTGGGTTTTACTGTTGGGGGATTGTTTGTATTTTTAATTGTTAATAAGTGTAATATTGGGGGCGGCAGATTAGGGGTTAATAAGTATAGGTAGGTGGCGGCAATGTTAGTGGTGGCAGATTAGGGGTTAATAAGTGTAATGTAGGTGGCAGCGACATTTGGGGCGGCAGACTAGGGGTTAATAAGTGTAATGTAGGTGTTGGCGGTGTCGGGGGTGGCAGATTAGGGGTTAATATGTTTATTATAGTGGCCACGATGTCGGGAGCGGCAGATTAGGGGTTAATTTTATTTTAGTGTTTTCAATGCGGGAGGGCCTCGGTTTAGGGGTTAATAGGTAGTTTATGGGTGTTAGTGTACTTTTTAGCACTTTCGTTAAGAGTTTTATGTTACGGCGTTGTAGCGTAAAACTCATAACTACTGACTTTCAGTTAACGGTATGGATCTTGACGGTATTGACTGTACCGCTCACTTTTTGGCCTCCCAGGCAAACTCGTAATACCGGCTCTATGGAAGTCCCATTGAAAAAGGACTTTTTGAAAACTGCGGTAGTTACGTTCCGTTACGGCCAAAAAAGTGTGCGGTACAGCTATACCTACAAGACTCGTAATACCAGCGGTAGTGAAAAAGAGCCTTAACACTGCTTTTTCACTCATACCACAAAACTTGTAATCTAGCCGTATGTTTTTCACTCGTACTATAAATTCCTATGTTCTTCCCATAGAAGAAAATGTTCTTTTTATATTTAAAAATATTTATATTTAAAAATATATTTCTATATATTTTTTATTATGTTTATTATGTTTTTGTATACATAAATAAATATCTATATGAATATTTACATATACGTATATATATATATATATATATATAAATATATATATATATATATATATATATATATACAATTTTATATATATAAAAAAATTCTATTTAGAAAATAAAAAAATATTCCAATCTTTATTGCAGTTTTTTTATTTTATATTTGTCAGTACATAGTAGAGTGAAACTTGACTGGTAGTTCCGAAACCTCTTAAATTAAACATCTTATGGGGGATTTCATTTTGGACCCATTTCCAATCTATAACAGTTGCAAAAACTTTGTATGACACTCTGGTGACGTGTGGCTTTGTCTTATACATGGATGCATACAGTCTACAACACAACCGACAACTTATCACACACCCACACCTGTTTATTTTAATTTATTTTCATGTTTATGGATTTTTATTGTGTTTTTTAAAAACATTAATAACAGCTTATTCAGAAAAAGACAAAAGAAGAACATATAAGTATTAATCATTGCATCCATCTGGCTCTTCTAGGATAAGGGTCTCCAACATACAGATCATTCCAACTCCATTGACTGAATTATAGAGAGCATAAAACAGTTTTGAAATGCTGTTGGGCACAGCATAAGGTCATAAAACGTCATCTCATTTAAATAATATATCATCATAAAGAGTTTTGATGGTTATGAGAAGATTAAGAAACAGAAGGGAAAAGGAGAGAGAAGAAGAAAAAAAAAAGGAAAAGAAGAAATAATGACAGTAACCAACTGAGAGCATAAGAAAGATGAGAGTGGGGTAAGGGAGGACAGGGGCAAGGGGGAAGGGAAGGGTGGGGGAAGTATCTACATGTGTCCTGATGTTGCAAAGAGCCTAGCTTCTTATCAGGTTGTTACTGTATCTTGTGAAATAATCGTGTCCCAATAAAACTTAACATTATGAATCATGTCTATCCTATTTGTTCTGAGGTAAGAGTGTTCCTCTAGTGATAACAATTCTTGAGTTCAAGATTTCCATTCTTCCACAGTGGGGACTACCGTAGATTTCCACCTTCTCGCTATGAGTGATTTTGCTCCATTTAAGCAAATTTGAATGAGAAGTTGTCTAATTTTACATCTACACTTGGGTCTGTCATTAAATAACACTATTGTAGGGGTAGTTTAAATGTGGGTTCCACAAATTTATCAAGTACACCTTCAACAGATATCAAGAAATCTTTCAGGTGGGGAGATGACCACCAGATGTGTGGTTCCAGCCGCCCCACATCCCCTCCAGCATTGGTGGGATGCATTACGATAAATTAGTTTTAACCTAGCAGGTGTAAGGTACCATCTCAATAAGATTTTGTAGTTCATTTCTAATATCTGTGTGAATGTAGAGGATTTATATGTGTGCTCAAAAAATGTAGCCCATACTTTTGGTTTTGTTTCCATTGATAGTTCCCTCTGCCATCTCTTTAATTTAATGGTAAGAGAGCGCTAATACTGTATAGTTAGTGTTACCAGTGGCTGTGTAAATGTTCAACAATAGCTCTGTGTTTTGGAAGATTGGGGACATGGGGGAAAAGGGGGAAGATATTCCCGGGATCTGCTTGACAATACTGTCCCATCTACCAAAGATGGGCCTATAGAGAGTTGAGGTTTTCGACTCGGTCTTCAGTTGGGAGGTAACCAAACCCACACCCTTTTATATACACATAAACTCCATACATATTTATTTTAAACAGTATGACTAAAGAGTGGGATAGTATGTGTGAGAATGGTGAGTGAGAGTGAGGAGAGAAAGGGGAAGTGATAAAGAGAGTGATAGAAAGGGAAAGTGATGGTGAAGTATTTATACAGGGAGGAGAGTTACAGTGATGAGATAGAAGTAAATCTGGGGACAGAGTGAACAGAGAAAGAAATGTGAGTTAGAGAGATAGATTACTGAAGACAGGGATAGGAGAAATCACTCATGATAGTTTATCTAAAAAAAGAAAGAAGTAAGACTCACAATAAGAGCCCCACTGGTACAGAGCCACGAGGAGCTAGATTTAATAGAAATTGACTCCAAAGTCAAGATTCAGGTATTACCTACAAGCTCATAAGAAAAATATAACTCTTTCTAATCCATCAGCATGCTTACTGGTTTATTAACATGTGAACTAAGTATGTACACAAAATTTGGCACTAAAAACAGTGCAAACACCAATACAATATCACATGAAACAAACAGAAGTGTGTTTTCAATAGGTTGTAGAATTTAAAAGGCCAAAACAATGTTCTGTTTGAAATAGTAGAGTTGAATTGTCCTTAAGCAATGTATAGCAGTTTTTTATGTGGCTAATGGACTAAATGCATTTCTTTTAGATAAATGGGTTATCATATGGTTTCAAATATTTTGAAATGGGTTCAAACTTGAAAACCCTCAGTAAGCCATGCAATGCATTTCACAAGGGGACATTGTAGTTCAGTAAGGTCTCAAATGTAACCATGAAAAAAGTATGCCTAATCAATAACTCAAAATTTGTATTTGCTGCACCAAACATCAGGGGCCCGATCCGATATGCAGCGTCGCCTGCAAAAGCGGCCGACGCTGAAATTTGCGCTGGTTTGGTTTCCTATATACGGCATAACCTAGAAGTTACGCTCATATATTTCTGCCGTCGCCCGTAGTTTTTGGGCCATAGGCAGGTATACCAAACCAGCGCAGTTTGGTATCCAATATACAGCGAAAATGGAGAAATCTTACTCCTTTTTCACCTCGCCACAAAATGCAACCGTAGTAAGCCTTACCCTGTCTATTGGAGCCCTGTAACTCCCTAAACTACCTGCTAAATAAACCTAACACCTAACGCATGCGCAATGTCTATCTACCTGTCAACCGTGATCCCCCGCCGCAATCCCTAATAAAGTATTTAACCCCTAAACCGCCACACAGGGACCCCGCCGCCACCTACAATAAATGTATAACCCCCTAATGTGATCCCCCTACACCGTCGCAAGCTACATTACATACCCCCTAATGTGAGTCCCTTACACCGCTGCCATCTATCTTACCTACCCCCTAAAGTGAGCCCCTACCCCGCCGCCATCTATCTTACCTACCCCCTAAAGTGAGCCCCTACCCCGCCCCCATCTACCTTACCTACCCCCTAAAGTGAGCCCCTACCCTGCCGCCATCTATCTTACCTACCCCTAAAGTGAGCCCCTACCCCGCCGCCATCTACCTTACCTACCCCCTAAAGTGAGCCCCTACCCCACCGCCATCTATCTTACCTACCCCCTAAAGTGAGCCCCTTACACCGCCGCCATCTATTTTAAAAATATTAACCCCTAATTTAATCCCCCTACACCGCCGCCAGCTATATTAACTATATTAACCCTAATTATATTAGGGTTAATATAGTTAATATAGTTATTATATTATATATATTAACTATATTAACCCTAATTATATTAGGGTTAATATAGTTAATATCGTTATTATATTATATATATATTAAGTATAATAACCCTATCTAACTCTAACATCCCTAACTAAATTCTTATTAAAATAAATCTAATTAATATTAATATTATTAATTAAAATATTCCTATTTAAATCTAAATACTTACCTATAAAATAAACCCTAAGATAGCTACAATATAATTAATAATTACATTGTAGCTATTTTAGGGTTTATATTTATTTTACAGGTAACTTGGTATTTATTTTAACTAGGTACAATAGCTATTAAATAGTTAATAACTATTTAATAGCTACCTAGTTAAAATAATTACCAATTTACCTGTAAAATAAATCCTAACCTAAGTTACAAATACACCTACACTATCAATAAATTCAATAAACTACAAATATCTAAACTAAAATACAATAAAATAATCTAAACTAAATTACAAAAAAAAAACACACTAAATTACAAAAAATAAAAAAAGATTACAAGATTTTTAAGCTAATTACACCTATTCTAAGCCCCCTAATAAAATAATAAAGCCCCCCAAAATAAAAAATTTCCCTACCCTATTCTAAATTAAAAAAGTTCAAAGCTCTTTTACCTTACCAGCCCTTAAAAGGGCCTTTTGCGGGAAATGCCCCAAAGAATTCTGCTCTTTTGCCTGTGAAAGAAAAACACAATACCACCCCCCAACATTACAACCCACCACCCATATACCCCTATTCTAAACCCACCCAAACCCCCCTTAAAAAAACCTAACACTACCCCCCTGAAGATCTCCCTACCTTGTCTTCACCTAGCCGGGCCGAACTCTTCATCCGATCCGGGCGATGTCCAATCAAGCGGCAGTGAAGTCTTCTTCCATCCGGGTGATATCTTCAATCAAGCGGCAGGGAAGTCTTCTTCCATCCGGCGATGTCTTCAATCAAGCAGCAGTGAAGTCTTCTTCCATCCGGCGATGTCTTCTTCCATCCGGCGATGTCTTCAAGCAAAGCGGCATCTTCAATCTTCTTTTTTCGCTCCTCCGCCGCGGAGCATCCATCCGGCATGACGACTTCCCGACGAATGAGGTACCTTTAAATGACGTCATCCAAGATGGTGTCCGTCGAATTCCGATTGGCTGATAGGATTCTATCAGTCAATCGGAATTAAGGTAGAAAAATCTGATTGGCTGATTGAATCAGCCAATCAGATTCAAGTTCAATCCGATTGGCTGAACCAATCAGCCAATGAGCTTTGAACTTTTTTAATTTAGAATAGGGTAGGGAATTTTTTTTATTTTGGGGGGCTTTATTATTTTATTAGGGGGCTTAGAATAGGTGTAATTAGCTTAAAAATCTTGTAATTTTTTTTATTTTTTGTAATTTAGTGTTTGTTTTTTTTTAAATTTAGTTTAGATTATTTTATTGTATTTTAGTTTAGATATTTGTAGTTTATTTAATTTATTGATAGTGTAGGTGTATTTGTAACTTAGGTTAGGATTTATTTTACAGGTAAATTGGTAATTATTTTAACTAGGTAGCTATTAAATAGTTATTAACTATTTAATAGCTATTGTACCTAGTTAAAATAAATACCAAGTTACCTGTAAAATAAATATAAACCCTTAAAATAGCTACAATGTAATTATTAATTATATTGTAGCTATCTTAGGGTTTATTTCATAGGTAAGTATTTAGATTTAAATAGGAATATTTTAATTAATAATATTAATTAGATTTATTTTAATAAGAATTTAGTTAGGGATGTTAGAGTTAGATAGGGTTATTATACTTAATATATATATAATATAATAACGATATTAACTATATTAACCCTAATATAATTAGGGTTAATATAGTTAATATATATAATATAATAACTATATTAACTATATTAACCCTAATATAATTAGGGTTAATATAGTTAATATAGCTGGCAGCGGTGTAGGGGGATTAAATTAGGGGTTAATATTTTTAAAATAGATGGCGGCGGTGTAAGGGGCTCACTTTAGGGGGTAGGTAAGATAGATGGCGGCGGGGTAGGGGCTCACTTTAGGGGGTAGGTAAGGTAGATGGCGGCGGGGTAGGGGCTCACTTTAGGGGGTAGGTAAGATAGATGGCGGCAGGGTAGGGGGCTCACTTTAGGGGGTAGGTAAGATAGATGGTGGCGGGGTAGGGGCTCACTTTAGGGGGTAGGTAAGATAGATGGTGGCGGGGTAGGGGGCTCACTTTAGGGGGTAGGTAAGATAGATGGCGGCGGGGTAGGGGCTCACTTTAGGGGGTAGGTAAGATAGATGGCGGCAGGGTAGGGGGCTCACTTTAGGGGGTAGGTAAGATAGATGGCGGCGGGGTAGGGGCTCACTTTAGGGGGTAGGTAAGATAGATGGCGGCAGGGTAGGGGCTCACATTAGGGGGTTATAGATTTAATATAGCTGGCGGCGGGGTCCGGGAGCGGTGGTTTAGGGGTTAATAACTTTATTAGGTGGCGGCGGGGTCCGGGAGCGGCGGTTTAGGGGTTAATACATATTTTATTGTTAGGATAGAGAGGGGGGATAGCAGATAGAGGGTTAGACGTGTCAGGCTATGTTTGGGAGGCGTGTTAGACAGTATGGGTGATTTTATAACTTTAGTCAGGTTTTGTAGGCGCCGTCAGTTTCTAAAGTGCCGTAAGTCACTGGCGACTCCAGAAATTTGTACTTACGCAGATTTCTGGACATCGCTGGTTTGTGAGACTTACGGCACTTCAGCCTCTGATGGCGCCGTATATGGAATAGCTCGAGTTGCGAGCTGAAACTGCGGGCGGCGGGGGTTCCCTCGCTTGCGCCGCAAACTACGATCTTTATCGGATCGCGCCCCAGGTGAACAGTGCAAATAATAATGTTTTGTAAGTTCAAAAAAATTGGATTTATAGCCAAGCAGACTTAAGAAAATGGTTGGTGCTTTTCCAACAGAGATTGTCTTCAAGTGGAAATATAAGGTATGCAATCCTGTATCCAATATACATAATAAATCTTATTAGTAAAATATAAAAGAAATCTAAAACACGTTTAATGGTTTCTTTCTCACGTACTAACTTTAAACAAACATGTGCTTATATACAATAGGTTAAAAACAAATTTGAAGAGTTAGTTACAGCTTTTGTCTAAATGTAATAAAAAATAAATTTGTCAAAAAAAAAAAAAAATCTACTTCTTATTTTAAAGTCAGAGTAGGTTTTAAGTGATTGTCTTTTTTATTATGCACTTGTTAATTATGCTGTTCTATTGCATTTAGTCCTTTAATATACCTTACATTGCAAATAATTAGTAACACAAGAACATTTAAAGGGACAGTCAAGTCCAAATTTTTTTTCATGATTTAAATAGGAAATGTAATTTTAAACAACTTTCGAATTTACTTTTATCATCAATTTTGCTTTGTTCTCTTGGTATTCTTAGTTGAAAGCTAAACTTAGGAGGTTCATATGCTAATTTCTTAGACCTTGAAGACTGCCTCTAATCTGAATGCATTTTGACCACTTGGGGGCATTAGTTCATGTGTTTCATATAGATAACATTGAGCTCATGCACGTCATGTTAACCTGGAGTGAGCACCGATTGGCTAAAATGCAAGTCTGTCAAAAGAACTGAAATAAGGGGCAGTTTGCAGTGGCATAGATACAAAGGCCTCTAGTTATCAAGCTCCGTAAGGAGCTTGATGGCCTCTGTTTCTGGCGAGTCTTCAGACTCGCCAGAAACAGCAGTTATGAAGCAGTGGTCACAAAGACCGCTGCTCTATAACCTGTCCGCCTGCTTTGAGCAGGCGGACAGACATTGCCGGAAATCAACCCGATTGAGTGCGATCAGGTTGATTGACACCCCCCTGCTGGTGGCCGATTGTGAGCTGCTGGTGCAATGCTGAATACGGCGAGCGTATTGCTCGCCGTATTCAGCGATGTCTGTCGGACCTGATCCGCACTGTCGGATCAGGTCCAACAGACAATGATAACTAGAGGCCCATGTAATCACATAGATAAAAAGTGTATTTCTATAATAGTGTTGGTTATGCAAAACTGGGGAATGGGTAATAAAGGGATTAACTTTCTTTTTAAACAACAACAATTCTGGTGTTGACTGTCCATTTAAATAGTAGACTTCCTCTGCACCTAACAACCTGGAATAAAATAAATGATCCCATATTTACATTGCAGAAATTACTAATTTGAAAACGGCTACCTAATGCTAGTAGATACCTTCTTATAATAGTTTGTCAATATAAGAATTAATACATAAAAGCATACACATGGTTCACATGAAATGAAAAGCGTAATTAAAAACAGTAAACATATTTGAATGTTTATAGTGAATACAGCATCTTACAATTTTAAGCCTTGCACCTCGGATAGTAAAAGCCAGAAATCCCCTGACACAGAAGACCTCAGCAGGTGTTGCTACTATACATGCAAACTAGAGGATGTTTTATATATCAGTAAGGATGTTTATTTCACTGTTTCTTGCTGATATACATTAACAGGAGTGTTTGTTTTCCACTTAATTCCAGAAATGATTGTGAAACCGGGACTCTTGGAACAGAATATACAGCTACTATACACGAGTGTAACTTAAAGGGCCACTAAACCCGAAATCTTTCTTTCATGATTCAGATAGAGAAACAAAATTTAAACAACATTACAATTTACTTCCATTATTTATTTTGCTTCATTTTTTAAATATCCTTATTTGAAGAAAAAGCAATGCACATGGTGAGCCAATCACACAATGCTTCTATGTGCAGCAACCAATCAGCAGCTAGTGAGCATATCTAGATATGCTTTTCATCAAAGAATATCAAGAGAATAAAATAAATTAGATAATATAAGTAAATTAGAAAGATATTTAAAATTGCATTCTCTTTCTAAATCATAAAAGAAAAAATGTGGGTGGCATGTCCCTTTAACCTTACTGTACCTCAGGGCAAAATCTGAGATGCGGCGCCCCATTTCAGTGGTGCCCATTTTGGCTGATTGAAAGGAGCAGAAGTTGAGCCAGCAACCACATAGGAGCAAGAGGAGTTGCTTCTCTGTGATTGGTTAATCTACACCAAAAAATGTGCATGTGCACAGTCTTTCTGTACAAATATTGTGGCAAGTTTTTCTGTATTGCCACACTGTGATGGCCATCTTAGAAACCCTGCCATAATATCCTTACACTGTGAGTTCTGTTTTGCATGGGGGCTCCACTATGCAAAAACATTGAGGTGAAACTGATTGCTGTACCACATGGATCCCCTAAATTTGTGAGACCTCTGAGAATTCTGTAGTAACTGCCTTGTTATTATACGTATAAGACTATGAAGTATTTAATATTGTCCTTGAATTATCTGTTTAGATGACTGTGTTATAGTCATTCACTATGGACAGCTAAATATGTACTTTTATGTGCAATACATGTATAGTTTTTATGTATTACACTCTCATAAGAAGGTATTTAGCAGCTGAATGGTTTAATTGAGTTATTGATTACTGCAGAACACAATTTTTATTATAAAACATGAATAATCAACCTATTTTTATTCCATGTATTTTTCTAGTTGGACATTGGCACTAACCCTTACTGTAGCCACACACACTCCCTAAAGCTATTAACCATTTACTACAATTAACCCCTCACTAATAATATCTGCACAAGTTTCCCCACTCATGGTTTGCCACCTTTTGTTGCTGCTCCCACCCTATATACAAACCCTCAAGGGTACCCCCTACAAAGCTCCTCATCCATTCTCATTTATAGAGTCTCCGGTCCTAAACAGCTTCTCAAAATGCATTTAGTATAGTCCCTTATTCCTGTGTATTCAATGGTGTCCAGAGTCAGAAATTATTTTGAGCCACTGATAGGCTCAATCATTTCCTCTATCTTAAAAGGGGAATATAACTCAAAAATTAACTACCCTATAAAATGAAAATAAAGATTCTCTGTCTCAAATTATGCATTTTAGCCTGAATTTATAATAACTACACCCATGAAATTTTTAAGTAAATGTAAATATAAAAAACATAAATGTTTCCATAGGGGGCTTTCAGATTTTTAACACCTCTTTAGCTAAAATGAACATATTTGCTTGCAGTAACTTTTAGAGAAAAAAAAAATATGCCAACTGTTAAAAATGCACAATATCTTAAAAATCCCTTTTTGCCACCTTTTGTCTGTTTAACAAACTACTTTACGCAATTACTACGTACCCCTCACCACCTGCACTGCTCATTAGCCCATCTCTCTTAGCCTCACCTTACTTTTGTATTCATGAACTTTACACATTCCTAAAGACTCTCTCTCCCCCTTGCAACTCATCACAAAAACAGTCTCACTACTGCAAATCTGCATCTCATCTCATGTCACTCTCCCTCTTGCTCATACTAGTTGCTGGCAACATCTTCCCTAATCCTGGTCCCCCACAACTTCCTTGACCTGCACACCCATATGTGCCCTTCAATAGACTTCAAAAACAAAACTCTGGTAACCTTACTCTCATTCCTCTTGCATCTAAAGTCACCACCCCCTTCACTTGCGCACTTTGGAACTCTCGCTCTGTTTGCAACAAGCTCACTTCTTTATCTCCCACTCTCTCAATCTTCTGGCTCTCACAGAAACCTGGCTCTCTTCCTCAGACACTGCTTCCTCTGCTGCACTGTCACACGGGGGTCTCCACTTCATCCACACTCCCAGGTCTGACAATAGACAAGGAGGTGGTGTTGGTATTTTACTTTCCTCTCATTACACCTTTCAACAAATACAGCCCTTCTCTTCCCTCACATTTTCTTCAATCGAAACACATAATTTGCTTATTCTCTCCCCTCTCTTTACGCTTACAGTCATATACCGCCCCCTGGCTTCGCAACTCTATTTCTAGATTACTTTTCCACCTGGCTAACTTACTTCCTTTCCTCAGATCCCCCTGCCCTCATTCTCGGTGACTTCAACCGACCTGTTGATAATCCCACTGGCTCCTCTACAAAACAACTTCTGCAATCCTCTTTCGGCCTGTCACAATGGACTGACTCTCCTACTCACAAAGATGGTCACTCCCTTGATCTAATTTTCAGCTATCGATGCACTATCTCAAACCTCACAAACTCATCCTTTCCTCTTTCTGACCACCATTTCCTCACTTGTAACATCACCTCCCTCCTTCTACCCCTCAGACTAAACTTCACATAAGTATCAAGTCATTAGATCAGCAACAGCTCGCTAGCTCTCTCGAACCTCTTCTCTCTTCCATCCCCTCCTTTTCCTGTCCTGACAAATCTATCTGCCACTATAACTCCACCCTTACATCGGTCCTTGATAATCTGGCCCACCTACCATAGCTCGGAAAACATACACCCATCCTCAGCCCTGGCATACTCCTCTGACACGATACCTACGCAGATGTTCTCGTACTGCTGAGCGACACTGAAGGGAATCACGGAATTCTGCTGACTTTCTTTACTATAAGTTCATCTTGAACACTTACTATTCTGCCCTTAATCTATATAAGCAACAATACTTATCCACTCTTATCTCTACTCTTTCTTCAAACCCAAAATGTCTGTTCTCCACTTTCAATACTCTTCTACGCCCACTCCTACGTCCCACCACAACTTTTCTCTCAGCTCAAGATTTTGCCAGCTACTTCAAAAACAAAATCAACTCCATCAGAAATGAAATCAGCTCTCAACATACTACCGGTCTCCCACCCCCTCAAAAGCTCACAATCATCCAAAACCCACATAGCCATAAATTTAGCTCTTTTGCCCCTGTTACAGAGGAAGAAGTTTCTGCCCTTATACTATCCTCTCACCTCACTACCTGTCCCCTCGACCCCATGCCCTCACAACTACTCCCCTCCCTCTCTTCCACCCTTACCCCTATACTCACACACATCTTCAACCTCTCCCTCAGCACTGATATAGTTCCCACATCTCTAAACATGCATTAGTCACACCTATCCTCAAAAAACCTTTTCTCGATCCAACCTCCCCATCTAACTACTGCCCTATTTTCCTACTCCCTCTTGCCTCAAAGCTTCTTGAAAAGCTAGTATATGCACGTCTATCCCATTTTCTTACATTAAACTCCCTCCTTGATCCACTGCAATCTGGATTTCGCCCCCTTCACTCAACAGAGACAGCAATTGTTAAGGTTACCAATGACCTACTTACAGCAAAATCCAAAGGCCACTTCTCTCTACTTATCCTCCTTGATCTGTCTGCAGCCTTTGATACTGTTGACCACCCTCTTTTGCTCCATACCCTCCAATCCTTCGGCATCTGCGACACAGCTCTCTCTTGGTTCTCTTCCTATCTGTCTAACCGTACCTTTAGTGTAGCCTTCTCTGGGGCATCCTCTGCCACATTACCTCTTTCTGTTGGGGTACCACAAGGCTCTGTCCTCGGTCCTCTTCTCTTCTCAATCTACACGTCCTCATTAGGTTCCTTAATAAAGTCCCACGGGTTTCACTATCATTTGTATGCCGAAGATACCCAAATCTACCTCTCTGCACCAGAACTATCTCCTTCCTTGCTAACCCGTGTCCCTAACTGTCTCTCTCATATCTCATCTTGGATGTTCTCTCACTACCTTAAGCTAAATCTCTCCAAAACTGAGCTCCTTGTTTTCCACCCTTCTTCCAAAATCTCCACCCCCTATGTCTCTATAACTGTTGATAACTCCATCATTACCCCAACCTCACATGCCCGATGTCTTGGGGTCACACTTGACTCAGATCTTTCTTTCACTCCTCATATTCAGTCCTTGGCTAAAGCCTTCCGCTTCCACCTTAAAAACATTGCTAAAATCAGACATTTCCTTACACAAGACACAGCTAAGATTTTAATCCACTGTCTCATCCTTTCCTGCCTCGACTACTGCAACTTCATCCTCTCTGGTCTCCCTAGCTGCCACCTCAATCCATAATGAATGCCTCTGCCAGGCCTCTTCCTTACACGTCACTCTTCATCTTCTGCACCTCTCTGCCAATCACTTCACTGGCTTTCTCTTGCCTCCAGGATTAAACACAAAGTGTTCACTCTGACACACAAATCCCTCACACAAAGCCCTCAATTGCATTGCTCCCACCTACATCTCAGACCTTGTCTCCAGATACTCTCCCTCCCGACCCCTTCACTCCGCTCCTACTCTTCTCCTCTCTTGTTACCTCCTCACATTCTTGTTTACAAGATTTATCCAGACTGGCTCCCATCTTATGGAACTCTCTGCCTCACTCCACAAGACTCCCCCCTAGTTTTAAAAGCTTCAAGTGCTCTCTGAAGACTCTACTATTCAGGGATGCATACAATCTACACTAACCTTCCTATCTCCACTGCTATCCCCTTGAACCCCATAGCATGTAAGCCTATGAGCTCAGCTGTTTGTAGCCCACCTTCATAAGAGCAGACTACAACAGTGAAACTCTTGGCAGGACTCTCTACCCATTTGATCCCTGTACTGTTTTTATATACCACCTATGTTCATAGCGCTGCGGAACCTGTTAGCACTCTACAAATACCTGATAATAATAATAATAAAAACTTGTTCCAGAGATACTACTGAATTTCTATTAAGTCATGACTTATACTCTGGCATTTCTCAGCTTTTGTGCATTTGAATGATAACTTAAAGGGACATTAAACCCAAAAACATTATTTCATGATTCAGATAGAAAATACAAATTTAAACAACATTCAAATTTACTTCTATTATCTAATTTGCATCATTCTTTAGATATTCTTTGATGAATAAATAGCAATGCACATTGGTGAGCCAATCACACAAGGCATCTATGTGCAGCGACTAATCAGCAGCTACTGAGCCTATCTAGATATGCTTTTCAGCAAAGAATATCAAGAAAATGAAGCAAATTAGATAATAGAAGTAAATTAGAAAATTGTTTAAAAGGGCATGCTCTTTCTAAACCATGAAAGAAAATGTGTTGGTTTAATGTCCCTTTAAAGGACATTAAACGCAGCTAGGGTAAAACAACTCCCATAATCTAATTTAATTTTAACATGACCATAAAGTCTTGCATTTGGTTTATTCTGGACAAGAAAAAAAAGTGGTCATATCTCTTTTTATCTTGTGTGGATTTGTAGATTCTAGATTGAATTTTTTCAGTAAAATATATATATATATTATTATTGCTTGCATGGAGGCAACCGGCGCTAACATTCTTTAGCATAAATTCATATAGTAACACATTTTCCACCTTTGGGTTTTTAAAAAATCTCAAACCTTAGACACAAAAGCAATCATCACTTTCTTTTTGTACATTTATTTCATTTCTCACCTAGACTTATTTACTATATTTTCCCCCTTTCATTTAAGACACAAAACTCAATTTTTTTAAACTAATTTCCCATGACCCATTGAGTTTAATGTTATAATAAGTTGTGTCTTGGTCCACTGTTTTGAAATTAAACTGTTGCGTTTCATCATGCGCTCTTGACCTATAATTTGGTCTTACTAAATATCAGTTGATTCTACCCTTTAGTCTCATAAAGTTTTGAAGTAAAGCACCTCTCTATGCTTAATATCTAATGTGCATATGTATTTATCTATATAAATGCATTTTTTAACAGAGATTCAGCTATTATGTATCTTCTGATAATCCTGTTGGAATCATTATGACTTTAAGAAAGGTCTTGTGATTAGTATCTGTCATCTTTTTCAAATGTACTTCAACACATCAATTAATACAATTGGGCAAAAAAAAGTGTCACATAACTACCAAAAAACCTTTTTTTGCAGCCATTTCAGTTAAGAGGTATACTTCAAGATTTTTTTTTTTGTTCTTTTTGTCTTAGCTCCTGTCATCCACAAAACAACAGAACCCAGTGGTGTCAATTATATTTGATTGACTGAGTAAAGCGCACACACAAATACGTGAAAACAATGGACACAAAAATCTATATATGACTCCCCTTGTCAGATGGAATACTTGTTTCCTATATCCTTAGGCTGTATGGTGTCCTGCTGCTACAGACTTAAATGTTTCCTCCAGCCCCCAACCTAGCAGCAATTAAGTTAGCGAGATCTTCAAACGAGTCAAATGACTCCCTTGACAATTGACTCCAACTGCTGTTCAATAAATAAGAACTAATTTATCAGTTTAAGTTCAGATTTTATTTTTATTTATTTATTTTCCTTTTAACAAATATTTTTCAAATTCCCACTATTTTTTTTTTTTACTTAAATGGAAAATGTCACAAATGCAATAGTGAGAAAGTTATTAGGTTGTTACTGAAACTGACAAACTATCTATACAATGATATACTATAATTTTTATAACTTCTTTGTAACATTTTGCTCTATAAATCTCTTAGACAAATCATTGATCATTTCCATTTATCACTTAAAAGATATGAAGACATTTGGTTGACACACTTGTGCATAACCAAAACCTCTTTGGATATGTAAAGCAGGTGTCTCAGTGAAAGTACAATTTAATATTATGTTATTATGGTAAAATAACAAGAGTATTTGATTTATGACATTTATTCAGTTATTACAGCATGTAAAAGGTGGGCTACATGTTAAGATTGTTCACTCATCATACAACAGATTTATTTACATTTATGAATGTAAACTTTCCCATTGAAACTAGTAAAATCCTTAGCATTCTTACAAATCGTATAATTTTTTAAACTATTTTTTCACATTGTATGCCTTATTTCTGAAATAAGAAGAACAAATTAATAAAAGTAATATCAGGGTTCTCTTAAAATTGATACAAAAATGTATTTAGCCAACAAGAAGCTTAGAGCTCGCTTCCATTGAGTCGTTAAAAATGGAGTCGTAAGCTACCGAAGCGTCCGACAGCTAAAAGTAATTTAAGGCTCCATTTTAGTACCAGGTTTCCATTGAAAAGATTAGCGTGTTGCGCACAGTCGCTCTTTTCGGCCGTACGTAAGTTTACGCTGCCAACCGATGTTGGATTCGACAAAAAGCGTGCCATAACAAGTGCATTGTTATGGTAACCCAACCTCTGTCTATAAGAATAACGGGTTGCGTCTGCCCTCTTTACCTGTGATCACCTCTAGAGAGAAAGACACAGGAGCTAGTTGCGCTGGTAGGAGTTTGGTGGTTTGGATATTTTTTTGAGAGTTAGTGGATAGTTGGAGATTTGTTTTTCATATATTCTTATTGTAGGCCTCATATAATATTAGGAACCCACACACACATCCATACATTAGTTAATTAACACACATTAGTTTATATACACAAACACACACACACACACACACTTTTATTTGATACAAACACATTCACATCTTTTTTTATTTCATTAACCCCCCATATCCCCATCTTCCTTTATTACTCCTTTCATTAACCCCCTTATCCCACTTCCCATCTCCCCTTTAACTACCCTTCCCTTCCCCACTATATAACTTTATTTCACTTTTTTTTTTCATTTATACATTTTGCCCATCCTTTTTTTTACATCCCACCCCTTTCTTCATTTGCATCCATTATTATTTTTCTTTAATTTTTTTATAATCCTTTTTTTTTTTTAATATTTAGCCCATCCCTTTTTTCATCTACATCCCTTTGTTTATTTTCACCCCCACATTTTTTTTATTTGCAGGGATATAGAATAGAGATAGTTAGGGTCTAGATAGGTTAGGTAGTTAGTTTTGGGGATATTTAATTTAGGGTTTAGTTAGGTGAATTAGTGTAGGTAGGTATGCTGTGTTAGGTTAGAGTTAGGGAGGAAGGAGAAAGTGATGGATAGGCCTAGTGGAGTTGGGAGGGGGTGGCTAGGGGGAGGGCAGTAGAGAGTGTGGATAGAGGGAGGGGGAGGACAAAGTAGGGAGGAGTATGGGCAGGTCTAGGAGCCGAGGTTTTGGTGGAGGATTTGTCCTTCCTCAAACCCTGGCAGAGGAGGGAAGGAGAGAGGGTGGAAGAGGAGTGGAGGTGAGAGGAGTGAGGAGGAGCCAGCCTCAACTTGGCACCCAAAGAAGAGGGAGAGTGGGGCAGACTTTGGCAAGTGGGGGTGGGGCTGGTGGTAGCCTGTCACAGCCTACAGGGACAGAGGAGGGAGAGAGGGCTGGTCCCCAGTCACAGGAGGGAGAGTCTGTTTCTGCTGGTCCTTCAGGTGTGAAGGACAGGCTAAGAGAGGAGAGGTACTCAGAGGAGGAGACAGAGGCTCTTGTTGAGGCCTACTTGGAGAGGGCACCTGAGCTGGAGAACCCTAACCTGAGGGCGGGTGTCAGGAACAAGTTGTGGGAGGAGATTTGAGTGGCAGTCAGCTGCTTAGGACGCAATCGTTCTACTGCCAGCATAAAACATAGATATCATGACTGCAGGAGGGAAACCAAGGCCAAGATGGTGCAGCAGGCTAAATATGTACTTCTGTAATATTATGTTTCATATACCTTTTTGTTTTCTTATGCAATTGCTACTGTAATTCTGTGTCTTATGTGTTTAACTGGTTCCCAATTTTGTAAAAATGCTCAATATATTCACATTCCTTTTGTTACCTCTTGTCTCAACAAACTACATTATTCAATTACTCCTCCCTCTCCACCTGCACTGTTCATTAGCCCATCTCTCTTAAACTCACCTTACTTTTGTACTCATGAACTTTACCTATTCCTAAACACTCTCTCTCCCCCCTGCAGCTTGTCTCAAAAGCAGTCTCATTACTGTAAATCCATATTTCATCTCATGTCACTCTCCCTCTTGCTATTACTTACTGCTGGTGACATCTCCCCTAATCCTGGTCCCCAACCACTGCCAAGCCGTGCACATCCATATGTACCGTCAAATAGACTCAGAAAACAAAACTCTGCAAACCTTACTCACATTCCTCTTGCATCAAAAGCCACTACACCTTTCACTTGCCCACTCTGGAACTCTAGCTCTGTTTGCAACAAGCTCACTTCTATACATGACCTCTTCATCTCCCGCTCCCTCAACCTTCTGGCCCTAACAGAAACCTGGCTCTCTCCCCTAGACACAGCATCCACTGCTGCTCTGTCACATGGGGTCTCCACTTCAGTCACACTCCTAGGTCTGGTAATAGACAAGGAGGTGGTGTAGGTATTTTCCTTTCCTCTCATTGCACCTTTCAACAAATACATCCCATCTCTTCCCTCACATTTCCCTCATTCGAAACCCACATGATTCGCTTATTCTCCCCTCTCTCTGTACGTGTTGCAGTCATAAACCGACCCCCTGGCTCCTCAACTCAATTTCTAGATCAGGAAAGAGCAAAAAGGAAAGTATATCGCAACTCCTCCTCAGGAAAGCACAGGGACTCCTTGTAAAAGTGATTCAAAATTCTTTATTCGTTGTAGCACAGGATTCCAGTGGTGCAAGAAACGGCAAACATGTTTCATGTGGGCGTCCACACTTGTTCACTGCTTAATTTCTAGATCACTTGGCTGCCTGGCTACCTTATTTCCTTTCCTCAGACACCCCTGCCCTCATTCTTGGCGACTTCAACATCCCTCTTGACAATCCCACAGCCTCATCTGCAAAACAACTTCTGCAACTCACTTCCTCTTTCGGTCTGTCACAATGGACTGATTCTCCCACTCACAAAGACGGTCACTTTCTTGACCTGATCTTTAGCTATCGATGTACTCTCTCAAATTTCACAAACTCCCCCTTTCCTCTTTCTGACCACCATCTCCTTACTTGCAACATATCATCCGTTCCTACAACTCTCCCTCCTTCTACTCCTCACACCAAACTTCACAGAAGCATTATGTCTTTAGATCAGCAACAGCTTGCTAATTCCCTCAAACCTCTCCTCTCATCCTTCTCCTCCTTTTCCTGCTCTGAACAATCTATCTACCACTATAAATCCATCCTTGACAATCTCGCTCCTCTTACCATTGCTCGGAAATCACACACTCATCCTCAGCCATGGCATACTCCTCTGACACCATACCAAGGCAGATGTTCCCGTACTGCTGAACAGCAGTGGAGAAAATCTCGGAGTTCATTGGATTTTCTTAATTACAAATTTATCTTGAACTCCTACTATTCTGCCCTTAATCTCCATAAGCAACACTACTTCTCTACTCTTATCTCTAATCTTTCTTCAAACCCAAAACGTCTGTTCTCCACTTTTAATACTCTCCTCCGCCCTCCCCCACCTCCTAATACAACTTCTCTGTCAGCTCTAGACTTTGCCAGCTACTTCAATACCAAAATTGACTCCATCAGAAATTAAATCAGCTCTCAAAATAATTCTATTCTCTCCCCCATCAAATGCTCTCACTCAACCACAACCCACATAACCTTAAACTTAGCTCATTCTCCACTGCTACTGAAGAAAACGTTTTGGCACTTATACTGCGCTCTCACCTCACTACCTGTCCCCTTGACCCTATCCCCTCACAGCTACTCCCCTCCCTCTCTGCTACCCTTACCCCTATACTAACACACATTTTCAACCTCTCCTTCAGCACCGGTATATTTCCCTCATCGCTGAAACATGCACTGGTCACACCTATCCTCAAAAAAACCTTCCCTTGATCCTACCTCCCCATCCAAATACTTCCCTATTTCCCTCCTCTCTCTTGCCTCAAAGCTTCTCAAAAAAACTAGTATATGCACGCCTATCCCATTTCCTTACGTTAAACTCCCTTCTTGACCCACTGCAATCTGGATTTCGTCCCCATCACTCCACAGAGACAGCTATTGTTAAGGTTACCAATGACCTACTTACAGCAAAATCAAAAGGCCACTTCTCTCTGCTTATCCTCTTTGATCTGCCTGCAGCCTTTGACACTGTTGACCACCATCTTTTGCTCCAAAACCTCCAATCCTTCGGCATCTGTGACACAGCCCTTTCGTGGCTCTCTTCCTACCTGTCAAATAGTACCTTTAGTGTAGCCTTCTCTGGGGCCTCCTCCGCCCCATCACCACTTTCTGTCGGAGTACCGCAAGGCTCTGTCCTCAGTCCCCTTCTCTTCTCAATCTACACGTCATCACTAGGTTCCCTGATAAAGTCCCACGGTTTCCAATATCATTTGTATGCCGATGACACCCAAATCTACTTCTCTGCACCAGACCTATCTCCTTCCTCCTAACCTGTGTCACTAACTGTCTTTCTCACATCTCTTCCTGGATGTCCTCTCACTACCTCAAGCTAAATCTCTCCAAAACTGAGCTCCTCATTTTCCCCCCTTCTTAAAAAATCTCCACCCCCAATCTCTCTATAACTGTCAACAACTCCATCATTACCCCTACCCCGCATGCCCGATGTCTCGGAATCATATTTGACTCAGATCTTTCTTTCACTCCTCACATTCAGTCCTTGGCTAAAGCCTGCCGCTTCCAACTTAAAAATATCTCTAAAATTAGACACTTCCTTACACAAGACACAACTAAGATTTTAATCCACTCTCTCATTCTTTCCTGCCTCGATTACTGCAACTCTGTCCTCACTGGTCTCCCCACCTGCCGCCTAGCTCCTTTACAATCCATAATGAATGCCTCTTCCAGACTCATCTTCCTTACATGTCGCATCTGCTGCTCCTCTCTGCCAATCCCTTCACTGGCTTCCTCTTGCCTCTAGATCAAACACAAAATTCTCACTCTGACATACAAAGCCCTCAACTGCACTGCTCCCCCTATATCTCAGACCTTGTTTCCAGATCCTCTCCCTCCTGTCCCCTTCGCTCTGCTCATGATCTCCTCCTCTCTGGTTACCTCATCACACTCCCATTTACAGGACTTCTCTAGACTGGCTCCCATCTTGTGGAACTCTCTGCCTTGCCCCACAAGACTCTTCCCTAGTTTTGAAAGCTTCAAGTGCTCCATAAAGACTCTACTGTTCAGGGATGCATACAACCTATGCTAACCTTACTTTATACCAGTTCCACTCCTCCATTGCTATCCCCTGAACCCCCTTAGCATGTAAGCCTAAGAGTCCAGCTGTTTGTAGATCACCTTCTTAAGAGCTGACTACAACAGTGCAACTCTTGGCAGGGCCCTCTACCCATTTGATCTCTATAATTGTTTTGTTGTACTCCCCCTTTGTTTATAGCGCTGCGGAATCTGTTGGCGCTCTACAAATAACTGATAATAATAATATGTACGTGGGACAGGTGGTGGTCCTTCTAAGAAGATTTGCATGAAGTCATGGGAGGAGATGCTGCCAAACGTCATCTCCGGTGAAGCTGTTCACAGATGTAAGGGGACAATGGACACCTCTGTGCCAGCTGAAGAGGTGTATGAAGGTGAATATTCTGTATTAAATATAACCAAATATATGTTGGATATATGTTTTAGATCATAAATATCCATCTGCTTTTAGCTACGAATGTCAATTTACATAGTTGTATTTAATATGTTCAGCAAGCACTCTGTTTAGTATATCTGCACCAACAAGCAAGGGTACTGATAATATAATATTCAATAATATCAAACATTTCATATAAATCTGTTATTTACATTGTTCTTTTAAGACAAAATCTATAAAGATTAATCAGTTATGGTCATATATGCTTGGATTTCATATCAAACACACTATATGTATGTATGTATGTGTGTATGTATCTGTGTATGTATGTATGTAGGTATGTACATGCACCCACTGCAACAGCTGCACTCACAGCAACAGCTGCACCCACTGCAACAGCCGCACCCACTGCAACAGCTCACTCACAGCAACAGTTGCACCCACTGCAATAGCTGCACCAACCGCAACAGCTGCACTCACAGTAACAGCTGCATTCACAGCAACAGCTGCACCCACCGCAACAGCTGCACTCACCAAAGCAGATGATGCGCCCACCACAGCAGCATACAGATCTGCATCATCTATTCTATATGCCTCCCACTCCTATGGCTCACCAGGAATCCACACCACCGCATCCACCAATGTTTTTCAAACAGTGCCTTTACAGACAACCTCACAGTCAACAATACAGAGAAACAGCCTGGAACCAGCCGACAATTTGTTCCTGAGACACCAGGTCTACAACAGGGTCCGGCACAGTCACATCTGGATGATATACAGAAGATGATATATAGAGAGCTTAGGCTGTCCAGGCTCCAGCAGTAGCAGGCTTTCCGCAGAATCCAGAGCCAAATGGACATTAATAATGCCTCACTTGTCCGCCTGGTAGAGTCAGTGAAGAGGCTTGTGGATAGGCCGCAAACTCCATCCTCACTTGCATCCTCCGTTATCTCCCTGCAAGACCCTGAATCATGTCTGTTAGCCTCACATTCAGCCGGTGGGAGGTGCACAAGACGCCACACTTCCCCCCCAAACAATAAGAAATATGATTATAATATATAATTTGAAGACAAATCAAATACTAATGAGCTAACTACATTCCTGGTTTGATCTTATAAATATTTAAACCTTTTTACATATATAAATATATTTATATTCAAGCAGAGAGATTTATAAATGCTTCACTGATAATAGATGACTAGTTAAAATAACTACAAATTTACCTGTAAAATAAAACCTAACCTAAGTTACAATTACACCTAACGCTACACTATCATTAAATAAATTAAATTAATTAACTACAATTACCTAAAATTAAATACAATAAAATAAAATAAACTATAGTACAAAAAACAAACAAACACTAAATTACAGAAAATAAAAAAAATTACAAGAAGTTTAAACTAATTACACCTAATCTAAGCCCCCAAAATAATAAAATTCCCTACCCTATACTAAATTACAAATAGCGCTTAAAAGTACTTTTTGCGGGGCATTGCCCCAAAGTAATCAGCTCTTTTACCTGTAAAAAAAGAAATACAACCCCCCGACATTAAAACCCACCACCCACACACCCAACCTTACTCTAAAACCCACCAAAACCCCCCTTAAAAAAACCTAACACTACCCCCTTGAAGACCACCCTACCTTTAGCCATCTTCACCCAGACGGGCAGAAGTCTTCATCCGCTCCGGGCAGAAGAGGTCCTCCAGCCGGGCAGAAGTCTTCATCCAAGCGGCATCTTCTATCTTCTTCCATCCAACGAGGAGCGGCTCCATCTTGAAGGCATCTGACGCGGAGCATCCTTCCTGGCTGATGACTAACCGATGAATGAAGGTTCCTTTAAATTACGTCCTCCAAGATGGCGTCCCTTAAATTGCGATTGGCTGATAGAATTCTATCAGCCAATCGGAATTAAGGTAGGAAAAATCCTATTGGCTGATGCAATCAGCCAATCGGATTGAAGTTCAATCCGATTGTCTGATCCAATCAACCAATAGGATTGACCTCAAATTCTATTGGCTGTTCCAATCAGCCAATAGAATGCAAGCTCAATCCTATTGGCTGATTGCATCAGCCAATAGGATTTTTCCTACCTTAATTCCGATTGGCTGATAGAATTCTATCAGCCAATTGGAACTGAAGGGACGCCATCTTGGATGACGTCATTTAAAGGAACCATCATTCGTTGGTTGGTCGTCGGCCAGGATGGATGCTCCGCGTCGGATGTCTTTAAGATGGAGCCGCTCCTCATTGGATGGAAGAAGATAGAAGATGCCGCTTGGATGAAGATTTCTGCCCGGCTGGAGGACCTCTTCTGCCCGGATCGGATGAAGACTTCTGCCCGGCTGGGTGAAGATGGCTCAAGGTAGGGTGGTCTTCAAGGGGGTAGTGTTAGGTTTTTTTAAGGGGGGTTTGGGTGGGTTTTAGAGTAAGGTTGGGTGTTTGGGTGGTGGATTTTAATGTTGGGGGGTTGTATTTCTTTTTTTACAGGTAAAAGAGCTGATTACTTTGGGGCAATGCCCCGCAAAAAGCCCTTTTAAGGGCTATTTGTAATTTAGTATAGGGTAGGGAATTTTATTATTTTGGGGGGCTTTTTTATTTTATTAGGGGGCTTAGATTAGGTGTAATTAGTTTAAACCTCTTGTAATTTTTTTATTTTCTGTAATTTAGTGTTGTTGTTTTTTTGTACTATAGTTTATTTTATTTAATTGTATTTCATTTTAGGTAATTGTAGTTAATTAATTTAATTTATTTAATGATAGTGTAGTGTTAGGTGTAATTGTAACTTAGGTAAGGTTTTATTTTACAGGTAAATTTGTAGTTATTTTAACTAGGTAGCTATTAAATAGTTATTAACTATTTAATAGCTATTGTCCCTAGTTAAAATAAATACAAAGTTGCCTGTAAAATAAAAATAAATCCTAAAATAGCTACAATGTAATTATTAATTATATTGTAGCTATCTTAGGGTTTATTTTATAGGTAAGTATTTATTCTACTGACAAGACTCCAGCCGCAGAAAAAAGTCAGTAGTTAAGAGCTTTCTGGGCTAACGCCGGTTTATAAACCTCTTAACTACTGTGCTCTAAAGTACACTAACACCCATAAACTACCTATGTACCCCTAAACCGAGGTCCCCCCACATTGCCGCCACTCTAATAAATATTTTTAACCCCTAATCTGCCGAACGCACACCGCCGCCACCTACATTATCCCTATGTGCCCCTAATCTGCTGCCCCTAACATCGCCGACACCTACATAATATTTATTAACCCCTAATCTGCCCCCTCACGTCGCCGATACCTAACTACACTTTCTAACCCCTAATCTGCCGACCGGACCTCGCCGCTACTCTAATAAATGTATTTATTTAAATTCTTGTAATCTTTTTTTATTTTGTAATTTAGTGTTTGTTTTTTTATTGTAATTTAGTTTAGTTTATTTAATTGTAGGTACTTGTAGTTAATTGATTTAATTTATTTATTGATAGTGTAGTGTTAGGTTTAATTGTAACTTAGGCTCGGATTTATTTTATAGGTAATTTTGTAATTATTTTAACTAGGTAGCTATTTAATAGTAAATAACTATTTAATAGCTATTGTACATAGTTAAAATAAATACAAAGTTGCCTGTAAAATAAATATAAATCCTAAAATAGCTACAATATAATTATTTGTTATATTGTAGCTATATTAGGGTTTATTTTACAGGTAAGTATTTAGTTTTAAATAGGAAGACGTTAGTTAATAATATTTAATTTATTTCATTAGATTAAAATTATATTTAATTTAGGGGGGTGTTAGGGTTAGACTTAGCTTTAGGGGTTAATACATTTATTAGAGTAGCGGCGAGGTCCGGTCGGCAGATTAGGGGTTAATACTTGAAGTTAGGTGTCGGCGATGTTAGGGAGGGCAGATTAGGGGTTAATACTATTTATTATAGGGTTTTTGTAAGATTGTAATTGTTGTTCTCCCAGCACAACTATGCAGTTCTTGTATGGTTTTCTTGTTGCATGCTAATCAACCTGGTTCTGTGTTTGCCTCTAAAGGTTTATGTCCTCCCTCTGTTGTTCCACTCGAGGGAGTTCTTTATATTTTGCTCCAGGATTTAAGGATTTTTTTCGCTCTCCTGTCTTTGAAATGTTGGTGGCTATACCCCCTTCAAGTAAGCATTAGAAATCTTAGAGATATTGGTCCTTCTATAGAGGTACCTTGTCATTCTAGATCTATAAAGCTTATTCCTACTAGGAAACCTTTGGAAGGCACAGAGTCAGATTCCTCAGATTTGTCTTCTGAGGACAAATATATCACTGATGAGCATCTGATCATTTACATTAGTTACTTAAGGAAGTATGTTCGTTTGGTATTCCTGAGGCTAAACCGTCCAAAGAAAATTTGGTTAATCAGCTAGATTTAATCTTCAAGCCTACTTCTAAGGCTCCTGAAGTTTTTCCTGTTCCAGATGCTGTTTCTGAAATAATCACCAAAGAATAGACCAGGTCTGGTATTCCTTATAATCCAGCATCTAGATATCCTCTAATTTGGAACTTTGGGAAACTATTTCTATTCCCTTTGGAATCCAGTACCTCTGTTAAGGAGCCTATGGACCGAAAATTAGAGGAGTATTACCACAGATAATCTTTTCAGCAAACTATTTTTTTTTAGGAACAATTAGTATTGCTTGTGTAACAGCAACAGTCTTATCAGTTTTCAAGCTAGTCTTTTGATGCAAATTCTCAACAATCTTT
Source organism: Bombina bombina (assembly GCF_027579735.1). Lineage (NCBI taxonomy): Eukaryota > Metazoa > Chordata > Amphibia > Anura > Bombinatoridae > Bombina > Bombina bombina. Next base: position 297,009,261 of record NC_069500.1, on the reverse strand, counting down.
AGATCTAATTAGATCTGCTAATAAATTAATTTGTGATGCCATTGTGGATATTATCAGAATTAATGCAAAATAAAAGGGGGCTCTAGCTGTTCTGACTTTGTGACCGCTGCTTCATAACTGCTGTTCAGGTTCGCCAGAAACACGGGGCATCAAGCTCCATACGGAGCTTGATACATATGCCCCACAGTGTCTAAGACTAAGCTTTTGTCTCTTCCCTTTATGCGTAAGATCTTGTTTGGGCCTGATATAGATGCTAATATCTTGATAGTAACATGAGGTAAATGAGCTGTTCTCCCCCAAGACAAGAGATTTAAGGGAAAGGGTAAAGCTTCTAATAATTTTCATTCCTTTCATCATTCTAGGAACAAGACATCCTCCCTCTCTTCTCAAAAGAATGAATCTTCCAGAACCTCCTGGAAATCCTCTTCTAACTGAAAGAAATCTAAGCAGTCATACAATCCTTCCACTGCTACTAAATCCACATGAAAGTTTGACCCTTGATCCTGATCTTCTAGTATGAGGCAGATTACACCTTTTTCATAAGGTCTGGGCTCAGTCTATTTGAGATCCCTGGATTCTGAATATTGTTTCCAAGGGATACAGAATAGGTTTCAGACCTCGATCTCCCAGATGAAGGTTTCTTCTGTCCAACATTCCAAAGGATCCTGTAAAGGCTCAAGCCTTATTGCAGTAATCCATTATGTTACTTTAGAGGAACAAGGAAACTGGTACTCCAATCTTTTCATTGTTCCCAGGAAAGAAGAAGCTTTAAGGATCTATTCTGGATCTAAAGTCCTTGAACAAATTTTTCAGAGTCCCATCCTTCAAAATGGAGATGATCAGAACTATTCTTCCTCTTGTTCAACAAGGACAATTTATGTCTACAATAGACTTGAAGGATGCTTAACTTCATTTTCCATTTCACAAAGACCATTTTCTGTTTCTCCAATTTGCTTATCCGATTTCCAGTTTTTGGTCTCCTATTTGGTCTAGCTACAGCTCTCAGAATTTTTACAAAGGTACTGAGCACTCTCTTCTTTGTCATCAGAGTTCAGCGTATATCGATGGCTCTGTACCTGGACAATAGCTTTGTTCAGGCTCCATCTTTACATTTAGCAATTTCTCATACCAAAAATCTTCTGTTGTTTTGTTTAACAACATGGTTGGAGAATAAACTTTCCAAAGTGTTCTCTATCCCCTCAGACCAAACTGTATTTTATAGGAGTGATCATTGACTCGGTTTCAATGTCTCTTTCTTTAATGGATCAAAGAAAATAAAAGTTGCAGTCAACTTGTGCCAGGCTCCAGTCATCTCCTAATCCTTCAGTAGTCTGCTGTATGGTGGTTCTTGGTCTTATGAGTGTGGCATCAGATTCCATTCCTTTTGCTTGATTTCACATAAAACCTCTACAGCTTTGCATATTGAGCCAAGGGTGCAAGGATTACACTCAGCTTTCTTAAAGGATTCGGTTGGATCCTCTAACGGGAAACTCTTTTTTCGTGGTGGGTAAATCTGCAGTCCATTTCCCTAGGACAATAATAACGACAGATGCCAGTCTTTCAGGTTGGGGTGCAGTGTGGGTATCTAGGAGAGTGCAGGGAGTTTGGTTACTTCAGGTGGTGAGGTTACCTATAAATGTGTTGGAACTCCATGCAATCTAAATAGCACTCCAGAGCTGGGGTCTTCTGAAGGAAGAGTCTCATCTTTGTTTTCTATCGAACAATGTCACAGCTATGGCATATATCAATCAGGGAGGGACTCCCAGTTCTCTAGTGATGAAAGAGGTTTAATTTGCTGTATCATTTCATTGATCCACATCCCAGGAGTGAACTGGGAAGCAGATTATCTCAGTCGACAATCCCTTCATCTAGGTCTCTTCATTGGATGTTTTCAATCATATAGTCTGGAAAGGGGGCAGTCCTGAGATGATCTAATGGCCTCTTGATTCACCAAAAAACTTCCCAGATATTTTGCAAGGTCCAGGGATCCTCAGGCGGAGACTCCAGTATATAAAAAAAGTTTTATTATAAAACTTTTTTTTATGTACTGGAGTCTCCGTTCCTTCATTGATTGCCAAAAGAGTTTGGAGCAGCAAGCAACCCTGGTTATAATGTGCGCTGGGCCACTATAATATACCCAGCAGGCTACAATTGCACTATAGTGTGCTTTACACTTTTTGAGTATCCATCTGTTGGGAACAGAAAGTGGGTTCAATCTAACTTACTCACCTGCACTAGGAGTCGCCCTCTGTATTCTTTTACTTTTCAGATTACACAAAATAACATTCTTCAGGAGGAGCTGCCCTTGCATTGGTGAACAGTTAACTGGGACACTGCAGAGTTCCCAGACCGTTTACCTAGGTATTATCTTGGCCTCTAAAATTTGTGAGTATAACTTTTTCTGATCAAAATTGCCCTATTACATATTGGTCACACTAGGAGGCGCCCTTTCTTTTCTTGTCATACTTACCTGAACTGCCTGTAATACTTTAAGTGCTAACTTCTGCATTTAACCTGTATCAAGCTATTGAGTTGAAGCCTGTATTAACCTGTTACTCACCTGCCTGAATTACCTGAAGTGCTTAATTCTGCATTTGACCTGAATCCAGCTTTCATTCAGAATCAGTGAATTGCTTATCTTCCTGTTATGATCCTCATTATTCAAGAGCACCTGAGTTATTCTAAAGCACTAACTAAATTCTTCAGAGTTGTCTCTGGAGGTCATGTCCTGGATTAGTGTGCTAGAGTGTATCATTAACTCATTCTAGACCTTGGGTCTTCTTCAGGACAGATCCTAAATCCTGACAGAATATTTGGTAATCTGTTTGATGAACCATTTTGTGTTTGTTGTGAACTTTGATCATGTATACAGAATGCAAAACAATTATACCCACACAGCTACACTTGCCAATTAGGAAACTTTTGAATGGTAGCAAGATATATTTAAGGTAGGGTTTAAACATTGTTATACTATGCCTGATAAAATGGCTTGCAAGCAAAAAAACGGGTTGCATAAGAGGGGATATATTTGCACATATTGAACCCTCAAATTATGTACACTTTTAATATTGTTTTTAAATAAAATTGTTTTTATGTCACCATTTTTATGTGATTAAAATCTCGCTACCTACATTTGAGACACCTGCCTGTGATCCCAGGGTGGAGGCTGCTGCTACCAGAGTTCAGTGAACTAGAGCATCGTGATTCTCTAATACGCTTTTGTCAGCACATTTGGGTGCTGCAAACACATGTGAGTACCCTGTGCTCTATTCATTCAGTGTGTTGTATATACCGATTGAGGCACCCGCTTTTGTGTTTACACGTTCACAGAATACTTTAACAACTTCATTAAGAGTTGTGGAGAGGAGCTGCTGTGAATTGTGGACACCAGGGATACAGGATCACATCTGGTCATAGTCACAATATTTGTTATAAAGAAATTCCTATTCCTCTATAAGGGCATTTATATACTCTATATAAAGAAGCTCAGTATATGTCTTTTTTCTTATCACCTGTTTTTGTATATCTTCTATAGTGTTGTTAATCTTAATACCAATAACTAAATACGTATGGTGTTTTAATATTAGTGCCCCCTTATGGATATCATCTTTTTGGTTCCTAGATCCTATTATTATGAGTGTATTTTGAGTGTATTATGAATGTATTTTTGATGTGTTTCGTGCAACTTTTTGGTTTTGCAAAACAGTTAACCAGAGCTCCGAAGTCGCAGTAACCATTCTAGTGTAAATCGCAATTGCACTCAAGTGATCGTGTTTACTTTTAAACTCGTCATACCAGCGGTAACTCCAATGAGCACAAACACCCGCGATAAACCCCTTATCGCTCTAACTCAAATGTTTGCGCTCCACTTGTAATCTAACCCTTTGTAAGCACAGCTCAGTGGATCTGGTATATACAACCCTTCCCTATAAACTAGAGTTTAGACAATACGACTGACTCCTAAGAGATACAGTTATGGTCAAGGGCCTTCTCATTGATACCCTGACGAAAGCTTAAACTGATTTTATTGTTTTTATCCATTTTTATAAATGTTTTCAAGTCTGGAGATTTTACAGTTTTTACCTAAGGTTTTCTGCCATAAGCACGTCAAGTTGTCAGAAATTGAAATGTATTAAAGGAGCAGTCAACAAAAAATGTTTTATTGTTTAAAAAGATAGATAATCCCTTTATTACCCATTCCCCAGTTTTGCACAGAAAACATGGTTATATTAATCCACCTTTTACCTCTGTGATGACCTAGTTTCTAAGCATCTTCTGACGGCCCCCTGATCACATGACTTTAAATTTATTATCTGTTGACTTGCATTTAAGCCAATTAGTGCTGTGTTGTTAGAATCCATGGGCGTCAGCACAATGTTATCTATATGGCTCACATGAACTTGCTTCCCCTGTTGTGAAAAGCAAATACAAAAGCATGTAAGCATGGGGCTGTCTTTAGGGACTTATAAGCAGACAGAAATTTAGAGGTTTAAATGTTATAAAGTTTATCAATATAACCATGCTGGGTGTGCAAATCTGGGGAATGGTTAGTAAAGGCATTATCTAACTTTTTAAACAATAAGAATTTTTGTGTTGACTGTTCCTTTAATCTTTAGATATAAACTACATGAGAATGGGGCATAATATATAATAAAATTATATATATTTTTTTGCTACACATAATTAAACATTGTATAATAAATATCAAAGTATTTACTGTCACTACTTAGAAACAATATTGTTGCTATAGGAATACAAGACGTTAGTTTTGATTGGCATACAGTATCATTTATATAATATTTCAATAAGTATAATTTCCAAAAGTCTTAATATTTTTGTTGTTGAAAACCTTCACTATTAATGTAAAGTATTTATTTTTTATTACAAGTTGAATGAATTCAAACTCAGCAGCTTGAAAATTTGGGTTTGAAGAGATCTAGAAAATAATTATTGATTGCTTGAAAATATAAACAGTATTCAGAGTATCTTCCTCTTTCTCCTGGGCTTGCAGGGGGAAAAAAATGTCGTCTATCAGACCACTGTGTGATGAAATAAATTAGGATTCTGATTTATGTTTACTGTTTTAGTCAATTCTGATAGAGATTATAGAGACAAAATGACAAACTGCCTTGACAATAAACTTAAATCATGTCAGCCAATCTTTAGTTTTTCCCTACTCTAATTGCTATCCATGTACATTTATCTTGTCTAGCAATCTTTGTAAGAAATACTAATGTAATCAGTCCATGGGTGAAACAACAGTGATAAAAAGTTTAGCCTAATTTGTCTCCCTAAATTGTATTGTCTTTATTAAACACATCTATGCTTTGAAGGACATTTAAAAAATCTATATAAAAGGTACTTTGCAAGGTAAAAATAAAATATATATTTGTGCCTTACACTTTGAGTAAAAACATATTTAAAGCTTTTAATTATGAATGTAAATTAAAGCTTCTTAAATTTAAAAAAAGGCCCAGTTTGCATATAAGTAAGTTTTCACAGTCTTTAAACAATTGGATTATAAACTCAACATTTCATGTCACTATGAAATATTTAATCAAGGAAATTAAAAGAACATTTCAAAATATATTAATTTTTATTTTGCCTGCTTTTACTGTAAAATACCTCTGAAAACTGTACTTGTTCTTCCTCCTAGAGAGGATGGAGCATTGTGTGATTTCTGAAATCCTGCAATATTCTAAATAGTGATTGGTTGCAAAAGTTTATTTACATATTTGCCTAATATTGCAATGCAGTGCTTAAAATAACACTAAAGTAAAAAACTAAACTTTAATCATTCAGATGGAACATGCAATTTTAAAAAAAAATCCAATTTAATTGTTCACATACTTTTTATATGCACACATTCTGAGGAACCAGCTTCTACTAAGCATGTGCAAGATTTCAGAGTATATGTGCATATGAGTCTGTGATTGGCTGATGGCTGTCACATTATAGAAGGGTCAGGGAAATTGAAAGAAACTTTTAAATTTATTCTTTAATTGCTGATATTGGCCAGTTTACAAGCGGGTCCATGTGTATTACAAGTTGAAAGTAAAATGTTCATGTGTGAGTGAAAGCTGACACGCGCTACCTTGAGGAATTCAGGTATCGTGACCACACTAACTTCTCTCCATAGACTTCAAACGAGCACGCAAACTGCTGACTGCGTCAGACCAACTGCGCTAAGGTAGTTATGAATATTTTACATTCCAATGTTCTTCAGATATAACCTAATTTATATACCTAAATATTTATATGAATATATATAGATATAGTTATATACAGATATATATATATATATATATAGGAATATCAATTTAAAAATACATAGAACATGTTCCCCATGTTCCAAGAACATTGGAATGTAAAATATTTACAGTACATACACAGCAAAACACAATATAAAGTATTAACATTTATCAAAATTATGTTTTCAGGTATTTAACTGGAAAGGGCTCTAATGTGTATGTATATATATATATATATATATATATATATACATGTGTGTGTATACATGTGTATATATGTGTTTATATGTGTATGTACATACATATATTCACACATATATACATATATAAATACATAAATACACATGTATACATATTCTGTTTATACATATATATAAATACATACACATATTTAGACATGTATATGTATGTATATATATATATATATATATATATATATATATAATATATATGTTTATTAATCTATCTATCTATCTATCTATCTTATAGTCATTTGCAGTCAAAAACCTTGTCATATACCATATACAGTCATGTGAAAAGAAAGTACACCCTCTTTGAATTCTATGGTTTTACATATCAGAACATAATAGCAATCATCTGGTCCTTAGTAGGTCGTAAAAATAAGTAAATACAACCTCAGATGAACAACAACACATGACATATTACACCTTGTCATGATTTATTTAACAAAAATAAAGCCAAAATATAAGTGTAAATGTATTTTTAAATGTGTTTGTGTTGTGTTTGGTGCAACATTTTATTTAGCCCTAACCCTTTACTCGAGGTCTTCAGTTGCGTTAACCCAACAAGTGCAAATTTAGTTTGTGCTTGTATGGTCACGTTTACTTTCAACTTGTAATGAGTGCTTAAAGGGACACTCAAGTCAAAATTAAACTTTCATTATTCAGATAGAGCATGCAATTTTTTTTTTTATACTTTTATTTATAGCTAGCAGTGCATACAGAAGAAGAAAAAAAAATGAAAAAACATATTTGGCGCCATGCAAGGCCCAAAACAGACAACAGAGAAATCACATGAAATCACAAACAGAAATATTTATCAATGTTAAAGAGATCTCTCAAAATTAAGTTGTATACTCTGCTGGGTTTTTTTCCCCCTTTTTTTCCCTTTCTTTCTATCCCCTCCCCCCTCCTATCGTAGTGCTTTCTCGCATGTCATGACCTTCATGATAACATATGTAGAGAGATTAAAAAAAAAAAAAAAAAAAGGGAAGAGAAGGAGAAAGAGTCAAGATTGTGTATTTGTTAGAGTTAGTAATCTCGCTATCCCGCTGTGCAGTAGAGACAGACTGGAGTCTGTCTATAATGTCTGAGGGCTTGAGATCTACAACTGGATAACTTTTATATATATACTTAAAATTTCCCCTATACTTCCTAATAACACGGTAATTTTCTTATCCCAGTCTAAATGTTGAATCAATTATTGGTCACAGTCTTAGCTAGTGAGGCGAAAATGACCACCACTAAGTAAGGAGGGTCACAACGATACATCATTCAACTTCCATCCATACTACATAAAGAAAAAAAAAAAAAAAAAAAGAAGACCAGAAAATTTTGGTTTTCCACCTCCTATGTCCAATTACCAGATGCCAAGAAGAACTATTTCTGAATTTTTAAATGGGAAGATCAGAGAATCAATTTCCCTTTCATGGAATGTTTTTATGAAGGGTGCCCATTTGTTAAGAAATTTCCTTATATCCGACTCCTTGTCAATATTTGTGTCTTTTTGTTCTAATACACACTGTTTTTTTAAGTAATTCTTAACTTCGCTAATGGTCGGCAAGGTTCTCATTTTCCATTTTTTGCAGATCAGGTATCTAGAGGCTAAGATAGAGAGATTTATTAGTTTTTCATTACTCCGAGCGCTATTATCTATATTTAAGCATAAGATGATTTGATATAATGATAGAGCTGTTATCTCAATTTTCATGGCCGTTTTAAGCCAATATTCTAACTTATTCCAAAATCTTCTAATCTTGGGACATTGCCAGAACATGTGTATCAAGTTTGCCGCAGGACAGCTACATTTGGGGCATTTATTAAATTGTTGGCTATGCATTCTGAGGCCTCTCTCCGGGGTGAAATAGGCCCTGTGCAGGAGCCTAAGGTGCGCCTCGCGCCAGGTAGCTGAAATAGTAGTGGCCGCCACTTTGTTAATTGATAACTGAAGAGTTTTTGATTCGATATTGGTTTGAGGTATTAGGGAGGTCCATGACGCTGCCAAGTTTTCCAAATTAGGGGCGGCTTTGCTAACACTGAGTATGTTATAGCATGGAGAAATGGACATGTGGCTGTTTTTAGCTAAAATTAGCCAGTTTTCCAGCTTACCTAGCGCCCAGTTCCAGCCAGCCTCTCTAATGAGTTCAGCCATGTAATGTCTTATTTGCAAATATGCAAAAAAATCTTTATTAATAAGGTTAAATTCATTCTTAAGTTCTTCAAAGGTCTTAATGCATTTTTTTTCAGTATCTATCAGAGAAGAAATCCTGACAAGGCCATTATTATGCCAGCGGTTGAAAACCACTGAGTTAATGCCTGCCTGAAATTGTGGGTTTCCTATCAGAGGAAGAAAATTTGAGACAGTGTTGGTTATTGCCAGGGCTTTGGTTACTTTCAACCATGCCTGGGAGCTTCTTTGGTATACAATGAATCATAGCCGCTGGAAGGTATGGTTCACAAATATTAAGTTCCAGTTCATTGTTAAGAATATAATTCTTGGTGAAAATCCAATCTACTATTATACGTGCTAAAAAGCTAAAATTATAAAGTCTGATATCTGGGAGTGCTATGCCTCCAAATTCCCTAGGTGCAAAGAGTTTAATAAGAGATATCTTAGATCTTTTCCCTTGCCATATAAATTGTCTAAGTGCAGTATTAGTTGAACGAATATCTTTCTCTAACATAATTAGCGGAACATTCTGCAATACGTAGAGGAGCTTAGGACGAAGAATCATTTTAAACAATTCTGAGCGACCGGAGATAGATAAAGGTAAGTACTGCCAAACTTTTAATTTCTCTTTGATAGTAGTTAATATAGGAGATATATTAAGTTTATATAGGTCTCCAATGTTAGTTGGTATGTGAATCCCAAGGTATTTAAAGGATTCACAGACCACTTTAAATGAAGTGTTTGAGATAGAGCTATTATTTCTCCTCAGCCAGAAAATCTCAGATTTTGTTTTGTTCACTTTATATCCTGAGAAGGAGCCAAAGTGATCAGTAATTTGAAGAAGTCTAGGTATGTTACGTTTTGTGTTAGATAGACTAGGAGATCGTCAGCATACAGTCCAATCTTTATCTCATAATTTTGAATTTTTATTCCATTTAATGATTCCCTTAACATGATTGCAAGAGGCTCAATGGCTATGTCAAAGAGAAGTGGAGACAGAGGGCAGCCCTGGCGTGTCCCCCTATCTATTGCAATCGGGGGAGAGATGGTATTATTTATTATCAGTCTCGTGTGAGATTGGTTATGTAAATTTTCTAGGAATCTAGGGAAGTTTCCTTTGATCCCGAAATTTGTTAACGATGTTAGTATGTGATTAAAAATTACTGAGTCAAACGCCTTTTCTGCATCAATTGACAAAATGGCTAAATCCAGGGTGTCCTCTCTCTCCATCTCAGAGGGGGGGGGGGATTCTGGAAATGGTCCAAGGTAACAAGAAGTTCTCTAATTTTGGCCGCAGAATTTCGTTTATTAAGAAAACCGGCTTGATCTGTGTGAATTATTTTGGGTAATATGGTCTGTAACCTATTCGCTAAGATAGAGGACATAATTTTATAATCAGAATTCAATAGAGCAATTGGCCTGTATGATTCTTTTTGCAGTGGATCCTTCCCATCTTTCAAAATCAAGGTTGTAAATGATGAAGAAAAGGAGGGTAGGACCGGCTTGCCGTTATTATAGATCTCATTAAAAAGATTGCTCAAGTAAGGTGTTATTTCAGGTGATAGAATTTTATAGACTTCATTCGGGAGTCCATCTGGACCTGCTGTTTTATTAAGAGAGAGGTTAAAGATTACTTTCTCTATCTCCTCTTTCAAAATAGGTGAGTTAAGGCTGGTAATTTCATCATCCAAAACTGTTGGATGGGTGATTTTGCTCCAGAACTCTGAAGCTTTTACAGCATCATATCCTCTACATATGTAAATATCTCTAAAATATTCTGTTAGAAGATCCGATATTTCTTCTGGCTTCGTTAGTTGTTTCCCGTTGTGTAATAGTCTTTCTATCGATGGTTTATTTCCTTCGTTTTTAGCTAGTCTAGCTAGCATTTTTCCGGATTTGTTGCCAAATCTGTATAATTTAGCTTGGAATCTAAGTTCTCTATGGGTCTCTTGAGTCAATAAAAAGGTATCTCTGACATTTTTGGCACGAATATATTTCGCCCAATTTAAGGGAGTTTTTTCGAGTAGAAATTGATTGTATGAATTAACCAAAAAATTATTCATTTCCCTTTCTCTCAATTTAACCTTTTTAGATAATATGGCAGCATAGGCAATAATTTCTCCTCTGAGTACAGCCTTTGCAGCCTCCCAGAATATATCTGGGCGCTGTACAAAATCCTTGTTAAAATTGGCATATTCAACAAACTTATTTCTGATCCATTTTTTAAATTTTAAGTCTGAGGTGAGGTGATAAGGAAAGAGAAATCGCAATATTTTGGGCTTAAGATGATCCAGAAAAAGTTCAAGGGAGATGGGGCTGTGATCAGATAGAAGAATTGGCATTATTCCTGCTTTCACTTTTGTTATCGGTAGGCGTTCGTCAATTAAGAATAAATCAATCCTGGAGAGGGTTTTGTGGGCTTTGGATAAGCAGGTATAGTTCTGGACATCAGGATTTTGGACTCTCCAGATATCTCGAATTGCTAGATTATGCTTAACCCCTTAAGTACCAGCGATGTACCCTGTATGTCGCTGGCTTTTTTTTGGGACTTGATTGTTTTATAGCGTGGTCTTGCCACCAGCGTTGAGACTGCTCTATTCCACAAAGCCTGCTGGAGGGAGGGAATTAATAGCGTGTTCTTGCTAGACTTGTGCTATTATGTCCTGAAAAAACGACCAGTGACATACAGGGTACATTGTGGTCATTAAGGGGTTAATTTTCTTAAATATCTTAGAGTCCAAATTATCTTTTTTCTGCTTTAACTGTTTAAGATTGTTTCTGAGTCTGTCAAGAGGGCATTGTGGTGCCATATTAAAATCACCACCTAAAATTAAATGTCCTTCACTAAATAATAAGAGTTTTGATTGGATTAAGTTCCAAAACTCTGGATCAGAAGTGTTTGGACCATATACATTGCAAAGTGTATAGATTGCTTGAGCGGCCTTAAGTTTTACCAAGATATATCTCCCCCCCGAGTCAGCCTCAGAATGCAGAACCTTCACTTCAGATTTTTTGCCAATTAAAATAGCAACACCTCTCTTTTTCACTATACTCGGTGCTACAAGAACTTCTTTAACCCATTGTGCTTTTAACTTTAAAGATTCCTCTAGATTTAGGTGGGTTTCTTGTAGGAAACCGATATCAGCATGGACCTTTCGCAGGTGAGCGAGTATCACCTTTCGTTTAATAGGGGTCGAGATACCTCCGACATTCCACGATACTATTTTTAATTTATTTGTCCCTTGCGACATTTACAAATATAGGGAGAGAACAATGGAGGAGGAGCAAAAAAAGAAAAAAAAAAAAAAGAGGAAAGGGGGTAAAATCATACAAAAACATCCATTCATACAAACAACCAAACCGTTCCCAACCCTGTGGGATTCCCTGGTCATAGGACTTATCCTCTCTTAACTACGGAGATCATTTTTTTGGTAGAGTTATGAGTTAACTGTCTTGAAAAAGTTCTCAGCCAATTGAGCATCCTCAAATAGATGCACTGTGTCATTTACTACGACTCTAAGTTTAAAGGGATACATTAAAGTAGCACGGTGTCCATTTTGTATGAACTTAGTGCAGATGGGGGCCAGCTCTCTTCTTTTAGAGGCTGTATGAGCTGAGAAATCTTGAAAAATTAGGATCGTGACATTGTCTATAAGGATTGGCTGATTTTTACGATAGTATTGTAGTATCGTGTTCTTGTCCTGGAAGTTAAGTAATCTTGCTATAACAGGCCTCGGGCGGTTAGTGTGTTTATTATCTTGATGGAGATTGCCTATTCTATGCGCTCTTTCCACTATGATTGGGTGGTAAGTTGGGGGAATTTTTAAAGCTTTAGCCAGTATATCTGATATAAAAGAGCCTAAGTTGTCATATTGCTTATCCTCTGGGAGGCCTATTATACGTATGTTGTTTCTTCTGGAGCGATTTTCTAGATCCTCCAGTCTGTCATAAATTTTTTGAAAATTGCTATTTGAGGCCTCTAGTTTTGAGCTATGTGCTGTTGTTAGGTCTTCCAGATCTGATACTCGCTGTTCTACTTCCTGGATTCTGTAGGAGAATTGTCTAACCTCTTGAGATAATGATAGAATATCTTGTTTAATCTCTGTTTTAAGAGCCTCAAATTTGGGTGTAAGGGCATCAGATATACTAGTGACCAGACTCTGTAAAGTAGTAGAGTCCGGGATGGTTACCCTATGAGGAGAAATTGGTAATGTGTCGATGGTAGGCTCTTGAGTGTTCTTAGATTTCTTGTCCCTTTGCCTAGCTGTCATATTTGGAGAGAGTGTCTTAGATGAGGTGGGAAAAAATGTATCCATGTACCACGTGACTATGTGTGATCGTGAGGAGAAGAGCGTTAGAAAATAAGAAACGCTTGTCAGTGAGAGAAAAAAAAAAAAAAAAAAAAAAAAAGGGGGAGGGATTGGATGTGAGTGAGGGAAGTAAAAGTGATTATGAGAAATTTAGTGGGGTTTTAATCCAGGGAGATTAGAAAGTGAAGAAGTGATAGTGGGGGAGACGTGGGTGTGAAAGGGGAAAAATAAGGCAATCAACGCAGGAAAATTTAGTGAAAAAAGATAGTGATTTGTAAAAAGGGGCAGTGGAGTTTTACAATTATTAGTTTCTAAGTGTACGTGTTAGGATAAGAAATGGCAAATTTGTTGAGAAGTAAGAAGGAGCAAGACAAGAATCCGAAGTAGAGCCAAAATATTTGCGATTTTACTAAAGGTTCAAGATATGCAAAATCAGTATCAGTTCATATGATAGAATTCTAAAAGGTAGTCAGTCTTTTATAATGTATTTCAGGGAGACCCTTAGCCTATTTACTAATATGATAATAGAAAAAGACTATAAGAGGTCATTCCCTTTTTTCCTTATAGGAAATAGAATTGGTAGTGTGTTTTACCAGTTGCAGTTTAAGTAGATATCTTCTGCAGATTTGTTATATAGATTATTTAAGAGGGTATTTTGGCTAAGACTTTAGCTGAGTCTGCTTATATCTGTGGTTAATCAGGGACAGTTTACCTTGAAATATAACTTCTAGCCCAAATGGGAAATATAAAGGAGAGAGGTATGATACTACCTCAAAATTAGCTATTTTTCACAGTTTTGTTATGAGTATACTGGGATTACCAAAACATTCCTTGCTATCTTAGTTTTCCCAGTACTCTCCTTTTTCTATAGATTTTCAGTAGCAGCTAATGATCAGAATGCAAGGTTGTAATAGTAAAGCCCTGTAGTTATAATGATTACAATTCTAAAGTCATAGATACCATATAAGAAAACGACAAAATATAAGCTTGGCTTAAAAGTGAATTATACAGTATTACATTTTTGGATAGGGAAATATAACAATTAACAGTTCACATCAATTTTATCAGTATTATTAGTATATATATATATTTTTTTCCCTTTCCCTTCCTTCCTTTTCCCCCTTCTCTTCCTTCCCAGTTATTTTCTTATTTTTTTCTCACTTGTTCCTTCTTATTTAATTAATACAAGAGGCAAAACTAGCCTCAATTGTGTAATAAGAAGGGCAATTTAAAGCAGGAGTATATTTAGTTGGATGCAGGTTTAGCAAGTGAAAAGAAATACTATAATACAACTAGAGAGTAGTTTAGTAAACATGTATGTCTTAGTTAACCATGTATAGGTGGGAATTTATTGTCCTTTTTCCTAATGGTGTAAATAACACAGCTAAGGATATGGATAAATACAGCCCTTATGAAATATACACATTCTTGTGCAAAAAAAAAAAAGTTAAATTATAAGTATTAGTTCTTTAAAAGTAGAATCCTTGTTAGGACAGACAAAACCTTTCGACAAATTTAAATGCTCTAGGCCAGGAGCAAGATAAGTAGTAATGCAGGAAGAAGTGTCCAGTATCTTATGAGATTAAGTGAAAAAATGAAACTTTCCCAACTTTCCCAAACTTTTATGAGCCGTGTTAGGAACTGAGTTAGTGATCCCTTCCCTTTGATCTTCCTTAACTCCCTTTACCAGTTCTTAACTTGGTATGTATATGAGGATAAGGGGACAAGGAGGATACCAATAGTAAGAGTAAGTTCTAATACCCAGTAGCCATCAATATTACCCGCTGGAGATCTAGAGGATGCCTGTGTCCACGAAAGGTTCTTTTCTCTTATGCAACCCCTCTCACGCAGCACCGGTGGGAGAGGGGGCGCTTGGTCCGGCTTGCTGGAGGTGTAGAAAATTGCCCAGCTGACGGAAATCCAGGTCCGTCCAGGGCCCAGTAACTGTAGTGGAGGTGGTCATGCCCGGTGCCCGGGCAGGGTTTCTGGAAGCAAGCAGCGGTCGGATCCCCTCACGCAGCACCGGTGGGAGGGGACTACACGACCGGAAAAGTAGTGCAGAGTCCAGAGCTTCTACACCTCTCTCTATCCGCAGTGAAGGCACGCCTCAGAGTTCCGATCAGGCAGGGAGCCCTGGATCTGTAGCTGGAGCCAAACGGCAGGAGCAGGGGACCTCTCTCTTGAGCCGGGTAAGATCACCAGGGAGTCTGTACACCTCTAGATCTCAGCGTTCCGGGCAGGAAGGGCTATGGGTGAAAGTTCAGTACAGTATGCCTTTTTAGAACACGACCTGTGTTTGCATATAGAAAATTCAGCGTGAGGGAGAGATAGCAGTCTCTTTTTAAGAATTACCACTTGATATGGCGATATTTAGCAAGAGGGGCAAAAGTCATATAACTGCTGCAGAATGCAGCCCAGTGCTTTGGTATGGCACTGTGGAGGTTTCTGGAAGCGATGGATTTAGCTAGGCAAGCCGTCCTGAGTCAGTGGGTTTAAGCACGAAGATACCGTCAAGGCTTGTAGTGGAGGTGATGCTGCACAGGTGATTCACCTGACCATACACCTGAGCTCCTCCTCCGGAAACCTCTCTCTAGAGCATGCAATTTTAAACAACTTTCCAATTTACCTCCATTAAAAAAGTGCACAGTCTTTTTATATTTAAACTTTTTGAGTCACTAGCTCCTACTGAGCATGTGCAAGAATTTGCAGAATCAGCGTATACGCATTTGTGATTGGCTGATGGTTGTCACATGGTACAAGTATGCATTTGTGATTGGCTGATGAATGTCACATGGTACAGGGGGAGTGGAAATAGACATAACTTTTAAAATTGTCAGAAAAAAATCTACTATTCATTTGAAGTTCAGACTAAGTGCTATTGCATTGTCTTGTTATCTTGCATTTGTTGATTATGCATTTGTTGACTGGTCCTTTAAGCTAACACGGGCTAATGTTAGCACCCCACTTGTAATCTAGCCAATTATTTGCTATGAGATCAATGCCACTTAAACCCATAACAACCATAGCATGCCCTGTACGTCGCTGGTCGCTAAGACCTTTTTTTGTCCCGTAACAGTGCAAGTCTCGCCAGAGGTGACAAGATCGCGCTATTACAACCTCCCTCGAGCAGGCCTCCTATAATGTGGTTTCGCCGCTCATGGTGAGAGTCACCCTATTAAAAAAACAAGTTGAAAGATCAGGATACGTCACTGGTCGTTACGGATTTTTTTGTTCTGCCTATACAATTATTTGCTTATTTAACATTTAATATGAATTCATTTGCTTTTTGCCAAGTATAAAAATGCGATCAATATTTTTGATTAGACTGACAATAGGCAACATACAATAAAGCTTTTTCATCAGTCAAGTTTGTTAGGACCTTTGTAAAATGTATAAAAGTAAAAGCTTAAAACTTCAAAATGTGTTTGTCCTTTGTTGGACAAAGGGCAAAACAGTTGATGCCACTTACCATTCTGAGAAATACCCTGATTGTAGCACCTCCTTTTGTGCCAGGAAGTTATTTGTACTCCCTTAACTACTTACAATACTTTTTTTATTCATATAAAGTATGTTCTGTACTGTAACATTCCATTTAATAACACATTCTGATCACATGGTTAATGAGCCATTGCATAGAAGTGCTCTACTGATATAGGTAATCAAAATAAGCTTTAAACTGATCTTTAAAACAAAAATCAAGGCTTGGTGGTGGTCAGCTATTGTGTATATAACTTATGTTTGTTTTTTTATTTCTGTGCCTCCTTTGGTAAATAGTAACTCATTATTATTATTGGTTATTTGTAGAGCACCAACAGATTCAGCAGCGCTAACTCATGTCAGATACACGCTCCTTTGCAAGTCTGGGAACAAGCATCCTGACTGAATACTTAAAGGGACATTAAACACTGAACACATTTTATAAGCATAGTAGTGAGGTTATTCCCGTCATCCGTCTAGTCATGGGTGCCACTATGTTGAAATCTGTCTTTCACTACATTTCAGTGCTGACCTGTTTGCACATCTACAGTAACTCAGATATCTGCAGCGTAACCTAGCTTCTATAATGACAGCAAACATGATTAGAGGGAGGTGCATGAAATGTATTTAGTGTTTAAAGTCCTTTTGCAGTCCCTTTACAAAGGGGATGTGGCTACTGCAAAAAAATTGAGATAAAATATCTACCTTTTTTATATAGAGAAGCTCATATGATATTTGTTTCTTATCAGCTTTTTATATATATGCTGCATCACTTTCAATGATTACATGTACCTTTAACAAAGTTTCTGCTGTTTTATAAAAAATTTAGGGTATGGAGGCTGATGAACCCTTAACTGAGAGAACAGGGGTTAAACCACTACTTTTTCGCACAAATGATTTAAGCCACTTCTCCATGTATAACTGGCACAAAAGGGTTAAATGAATCTTCTATATGTGAAGTACACATAGAACTTGTCTTAACCATTTTATGTTGGTAACTCAGAGAGCAATTGCTTTTCTTTAAAGACAAACACACATAATCTCAAATAAAGAGGGTATTATTTTAGGGGGCACCAAAATGCTAAAAAATATATACAGTATCTCACAAAAGTGAGTACACCCCTCACATTTTTGTAAATATTTTATTATATCTTTTCATGTGACAACACTGAAGAAATGACACTTTGCTACAATGTAAAGTAGTGAGTGTACAGCCTGTATAACAGTGTAAATTTGCTGTCCCCTCAAAATAACTCAACACACAGCCATTAATGTCTAAACCGTTGGCAACAAAAGTGAGTACACCCCTAAGTGGAAATGTCCATATTGGGCCCAATTAGCCATTTTCCCTCCTGGTGCCATATGACTCATTAGTGTTACAAGGTCTCAGGTGTGAATGGGGAGCAGGTGAGTTAAATTTGGTGTTGTCACTCTCAGACTTGAGTGCACGTACTCAGTGTCATATCCAGAGGTTGTCTTTGGGAAATAGATGTATGAGTGCTGCCACAATTGCTGCAGAGGTTGAAGGGGTGGGGGGGGTCAGCCTGTCAGTGCTCAGACCATACGCCGCACACTGCATCAAATTGGTCTGCATGACTGTCGTCGCAGAAGGAACCCTCTTTTAAAGACAATGCACAAGAAAGCTTGCAAACAGTTTGCTGAAGACAAGCAGACTAAAGACATGGATTACTGGAACCATTTCCTCTGGTCCTATGAAACCAAGATAAACTTATTTGGTTCAGATGGTGTCAAGCCTGTGTGGCGGCAACTAGGTGAGGAGTACAAAGACAAGTGTGTCTTGCCTACAGTCAAGCATGGTGGTGGGAGTGTCATGGTCTGGCCCTGCATGAGTGCTGCCGGCACTGGGGAGCTACAGTTCATTGAGGGAACCATGAATGACAACATGTACTGTGACATACTGAAGCAGAGCCTGATCCCCTCCCTTTGAAAACTGAGCCCAAACACACCTCCAAGATGACCTCTGCCTTGCTAAAGAAGCCAAGGGTAAAGGTGATTCACTGGCCAAGCATGTCTCCAGACCTAAACCCTATTGAGCATCTGTGGGGCATCCTCAAACGGAAGGTGGGAGAGCGCAAGGTCTCTAACATCCACCAGCTCTGTGATGTCGTCATGGATGAGTGAAAGAGGACTCCAGTGGCACTTTTGTTGCCAATGGTTTAGACATTAATGGCTGTGTGTTAAGTAAGCAAAATTTACACTGTAATTTACACTGTTATACAAGCTGTACACTCACTACTTTACATTGTAGCAAAGTGTAATTTCTTGTCACATGAAAAGATATAATAAAATATTTAAAAAAATGTGAGGGGTGTACTCACTTTTATGAGATACTGTATATATATATAAAACCAACCTCTGAAATACAAATGGTTAGGACTAATAATGTAAAGAATCCACTCAGGCTGCTCCACTTCTAATCATCAAGGCCACAATTGTCAATTCTTGAAAACATGACAAGAAAATGGACACCACATAGCGTAATCTTGTATTTTTTTAAATGAATGTAGATGCACTAATAAGGGCCTATTGATCGGCATTTATCATTGCAATTTATCATTGCACCAGCAGTTCTTGTGAACTGCGGCTGCAATGCTGCCCACTGCAGATTCGCGGCCAATCGGCTGCTAGCAGGGGGGTGTCAATCAACCTGATCGTATTCAATAGGGTTGATTACTGTCTGCCTCCTCAGAGCAGGCAGACAGGTTATGGAGCAGCGGTCTTTAGGCTCGCCGGAAACACAGGGCATCAAGCTCCGTACGGAGCTTGATAAATTGACCCCAAAGTATCAACTCACAAGTGAGATGGCATCAAAGAGTAGACTGGTCCTAATAATACAGGCTGGTGCTCACAGTCCCCAGCTAAGTTCACTCCAATCTCCACAACATCATCAATTCTAGAAAACATGAAATATGGGCACCACATAGTGTTATATTGTATTTATATAAATAAATATAAGTGCACAAATATTGTCAACTCACAAATATGTTGGCACCAAGGATGTAATGGTGCAAATGGAGCAGGCTGGCACTCACAGTCTCCACCTGATTGTACTCTAGATTTCACAGCTCCACCACGTGACAGGAGATTTGCTGGGGCAATTAAAGTGAAAAAAGATTTTCGTGATTCAGATAGAGCTTGCAATTTTAAGCAACTTTCTAATTTACTCCTATTATCAAATTTTCTTCATTCTCTTGCTATCGTTATTTGAAAAAGAAGGCACCTAATCTTTTTTTTTTATCAGACAGCACGTTTTTATTGGTGGATGAATTTATCCACCAATCAGCAAGGACAACCCAGGTTGTTCACCAAAAATGGTCCGGCATCTAAACTTACATTCTTGCATTTCAAATAAAGATACCAAGAGCATGAAGAAAATTTGATAATAGGAGTAAAGTAGAAAGTTGCTTAAAATTCCATGCTCTGTCTGAATCACAGAAGAAAATGTTGGGTTCAGTGTCCCTTTAAACAATAATATTAATTAATTAAATGTTTGTAATTAATAATTTTAACCAATTGTATGTCATTATATGTCGAAACCTCTAAAAGCATAATCATTACTGAACATTTAGATATTCACATGTAATGTCTGTATACATTTTACAGTTACAAATAAAGTTCAAATCACACTTTATACTTTTATACTTTATTAACATATTAACTGAGCAAACAGCTATGAAGGGCTAATTGAAACAGGCAAAAATGACTGTTTCAATAACTTTATGGGGTAGAATTTAATTATTATTATTGATTGGAATACTGTTGTTGAATTGTTTCCTTCCAGGGTAGAACAGGTGTTTTCCTAGGCTGAATGCATTTGAAAACTCTTCTTATTGACTGGAATAGCTATGAAATTGATAAAAAAAAAAACACACCACATTATTATTATGTTTTCTTGTACACATTTAAACATTTGGAAATGTTTACCAATGTCCTTATTTTATATGCTTTTTTTCCCTCCCTTGCCACTGTTGAAAATTACTTTTTTAATAAAACATATTAACAAAAACACTAAATAAAAATGTTAATAATATCTTAAAATGTTATGCTGTCTAATACAGTAAATAATAAATACTAAAAAAGATTATTTTTTATACTTGGAGTGTGAAAACAATGTCATAAATCATCAAGAAAACTATAAACTGGCTAAGGTTTTTAGATAGTAGAAACAGTTGAATTGTCTTTTTTGGTCTTATTTTCGAGGAGGGAATCTGAGTATTTGATGTTGATCGTATGATTGGGTGCACTGGGACTCTTTAAAAGTAGTAAAAAAATCAACAATACTGTACAAATCAAGTATTTACTACCATCAATCATAAACATGGAGCATTATCTGTTTTTTTTACACAGAAAGCTGCCATTAAAAGTTCCTGAAATTAATTGGTGCCATTGAATATAATGGAGATTTCTGACACATTCTGAAGTCCAAAGAAAAATTATGGATAAAGAAAATTCCTGGAGGGATTTTTAGAGATGCCTGCTTTGTTCCGCTATTCTTTATTGCTAATGTTATTGCTTTGATCAATTGTCCCATCATGCCTTATTGTTTACCATTCTGGAGATCGCTGCATCTAAGGTTTTACAAGGAGTGTTTGAGTGTGTTCACTGATTCTCACATATTGCTAAACCTGTATTTTTGGAAATGGATTTAAACTTTTGAGGAAAAATATCACAAAAGAAAAAAAAAGAAAAGAAAAAGTCAAATGAGCTATAAAGTATAGTGTCTTTCTTTATATATTTCATACTGTATTTTTTTTTTAATGATAACATATACATAAATAGAAACTGGCAATGAGTATGAAACATAGCATAACTAATTGCTGGCATTATGTGGTTAACATGAATAGACTAATTTAGATTTTACTGTTTGAATGCTGGGATTGCATAGAATGTTTTAATTTATGAAGTCACAACTTATAATTTTAACATTTATGAGCTGGAAACCTGCATTTACAAATAAGTATTATTCATTCACTCATTCTTTCATTAATTCACTCATTTGTAAAGCTCTATCTAATTTCTGTAGTAGTCTGAAAATCAGCACAATGATATTAAAAAATAAGCCAAACTATATATTGTCACAAAAACACTCCCAGATGGGCTATATAAATGGGTCATCTACAAAACATTTATGCAAAGAAAACTCTAGTGTACAATGTCCCTTTAACTATTATGAACATTCTTTATAACAAAGAAAATAACTAAAGAAAAATTAAAAATACCATAATGGACTAAATGCTATGGCCTTGAAACGGGAAGAGCATATGTGGATGTCATATATTGGGTTCTAATATAATAGTGTTTTTGGATTTCTCTATGGCTGTACAAGTAATAATATAAATGTAGGTTCAGTGCATTATATATCTGACATATAGGGGTTTGTTATATATCCTCTTTCATATGCTATTTCATGAGTCTGAAATATAGGGGGTCTTAGATATTCCTAACGCCTAAGTTATCAAATAAAGCTGTAAAAAAGCCGCGGGGCGATGAGCAGCGGACTGTGAGAGTTATCACTCATCCGATCTCGCTGCCCTTCGGCTTTTTCCCAGCTTTATTGCTAGCCTGTCACTAAGCACCCACACTAACTACACTGTTCTACCCCCTATACCGGCGCCCCCGGAGCCCCCCGCAACTCAATAAAGTTACTAACCCCTAAACCGCCGCTCCTAGACCCTGCCGCAACTCTTATAAATGTATTAACCCCTAAACCGCCGCTCCCGGACACCGCTGCCACCTACAGTACACCTAGTAACCCCTATCCTGCCCCCCCTACACCGTCGCACTCTATAATAAAGTTATTAACCCCTATCCTGCTGATCCCGCACCTCTCCGCAACTAAATAAATAGTTTAACCCCTAAACCGCCGCTCCCTGAACCCGCCGCAACCTATATTAAACCTATTAACCCCTATCCTGCCCCCCCTACACCGTCGTCACCTATAATAAATTTATTAACCCCTAATCTGCCTCCCCTACACCGTCGCCACCTATAATAAATTTATTAACCCCTATTCTGCCCCCCACTACGCCGCCGCTACTGTAATACATTTATTAACCCCTAAACCTAAGTCTAACCCTAACCCTAACGCCCCCCTAACTTAAATATTAATTAAATAAATCTAAATAATATTTTTATTATTAACTAAATTAATCCTATTTAAAAATAAATACTTACCTATAAAATAAACCCTAATATAGCTACAATATAAATAATAATTATATTCTAGCTATCTTAGGATTTATTTTTATTTTACAGGTACCTTTCAATTTATTTTAACTAGGTACAATAGCTATTAAATAGTTATTAACTATTTAATAGCTTACCTAGCTAAAATAAACTGAAATTTACCTGTAAAATAAATCCTAACCTAAGTTACAATTACACCTAACACTACACTATACTTTAATAAATTATTCCTATTTAAAACTAAATACTTACCTGTAAAATAAACCCTAAGATAGCTACAATATAAATAATAATTATATTGTAGCTATCTTAGGATTTATATTTATTTTACAGGTAACTTTGTATTTATTTTAGCTAGTTAGAATAGTTATTAAATAGTTATTAACTATTTAATAACTACCTAGCTAAAAGAAATACAAAATTACCTGTAAAATAAATCCTAACCTAAGTTACAATTAAACCTAATACTACACTATCATTAAATTAATTAAATAAACTACCTACAAATAACTACAATTAAATACAATTACATAAACTAACTAAAGTACAAAAAATAAAAAAATAAGTTACAAACATTTTAAAAATATTACAACAATTTTAAGCTACTTACACCTAATCCAAGCCCCCTAATAAAATAACAAACCCCCCAAAATAAAAAAATGCCCTACCCTATTCTAAATTAAATAAAGTTCAAAGCTCTTTTACCTTACCAGCCCTTAAAAGGGCCATTTGTGGGGGCATGCCCCAAAAAGTTCAGCTCTTTTGCCTGTAAAAGAAAAATACAACCCCCCCCAACATTAAAACCCACCACCCACATACCCCTAATCTAACCCAAACCCCCCTTACAAAAACCTAACACTAATCCCCTGAAGATCATCCTACCTTGTCTTCACTCAGCCGAGCAGTGATGGAACCGAAGTGGACATCCGGAGCGGAAGAAGTTAATCCTCCAAGCAGCACTGAAGAAATCTTCCATCCGATGAAGTCATCATCCAGGCGGCGCTGAAGAAGTCTTTGATCCGGCCGATGTCATCTTCAAAGAGGCGCTGAAGAGGTCTTCTATCCGGGCGATGTCATCTTCCAAGCCGGGTCTGGAATCTTCCTCCCACCGACGCGGAACCTCCTTCTTCACCGACGGACTACGACGAATGAAGGCTCCTTTAAGGGACGTCATCCAAGATGGCGTCCCCTCAATTCCGATTGGCTGATAGGATTCTATCAGCCAATCGGAATTAAGATAGGAAAAATCTGATTGGCTGATGGAATCAGCCAATCAGATTGAGCTCGCATTCTATTGGCTGATCGGAACAGCCAATAGAATGCGAGCTCAATCTGATTGGCTGATTCCATCAGCCAATCAGATTTTTCCTATCTTAATTCCGATTGGCTGATAGAATCCTATCAGCCAATTGGAATTGAGGGGACGCCATCTTGGATGACGTCCCCTAAAGGAGCCTTCATTCGTCGTAGTCCGTCGGTGAAGAAGGAGGTTCCGCGTCGGCGGGAGGAAGATTCAAGACCCGGCTTGGAAGATGACATCGCCCGGATAGAAGACCTCTTCAGCGCCTCTTTGAAGATGACATCGGCCGGATCAAAGACTTCTTCAGCGCCGCCTGGATGATGACTTCATCGGATGGAAGATTTCTTCAGCGCCGCTTGGAGGATTAACTTCTTCCGCTCCGGATGTCCACTTCGGTTCCATCGCTGCTCGGCTGAGTGAAGACAAGGTAGGATGATCTTCAGGGGATTAGTGTTAGGTTTTTGTAAGGGGGGTTTGGGTTAGATTAGGGGTATGTGGGTGGTGGGTTTTAATGTTGGGGGGGTTGTATTTTTCTTTTACAGGCAAAAGAGCTGAACTTTTTGGGGCATGCCCCCACAAATGGCCCTTTTAAGGGCTGGTAAGGTAAAAGACCTTTGAACTTTATTTAATTTAGAATAGGGTAGGGCATTTTTTTTATTTTGGGGGGTTTGTTATTTTATTAGGGGGCTTAGATTAGGTGTAAGTAGCTTAAAATTGTTGTAATATTTTTAAAATGTTTGTAACTTATTTTTTTATTTTTTGTAACTTAGCTTTTTTTTTTTTGTACTTTAGTTAGTTTATGTAATTGTATTTAATTGTAGTTATTTGTAGGTAGTTTATTTAATTAATTTAATGATAGTGTAGTATTAGGTTTAATTGTAACTTAGGTTAGGATTTATTTTACAGGTAATTTTGTATTTCTTTTAGCTAGGTAGTTATTAAATAGTTAATAACTATTTAATAACTATTCTAACTAGCTAACATAAATACAAAGTTACCTGTAAAATAAATATAAATCCTAAGATAGCTACAATATAATTATTATTTATATTGTAGCTATCTTAGGGTTTATTTTACAGGTAAGTATTTAGTTTTAAATACGAATAATTTATTAAAGTATAGTGTAGTGTTAGGTGTAATTATAACTTAGGTTAGGATTTATTTTACAGGTAAATTTCAGTTTATTTTAGCTAGGTAAGCTATTAACCCCTTAAGGACAAGGCCATTTTTCAATTTCTTTCCCTTAAGGACCAAGGCTATTTTTACATTTCTGCGGTGTTTGTGTTTAGCTGCAATTTCCCTCTTACTCATTTACTGTACCCACACATATTATATACCGTTTTTCTCGCCATTAAATGGACTTTCTAAAGACACCATTATTTTCATCATATTTTACAATTTACCATAAAAAAAATTATAAAATATGATGAAAAAATGGAAAAAAACACACGTTTTCTAACTTTGACCCCCAAAATCTGTTGCACATCTACAACCACCAAAAAACACCCATGCTAAATAGTTTCTAAATTTTGTCCTGAGTTTAGAAATACCCAATGTTTACATGTTCTTTGCTTTTTTTGTAAGTTATAGGGCAATAAGTACAAATACCACTTTGCTATTTCCAAACCATTTTTTTTTTCAAAATAAGCGATAGTTATATTAGAACACTGATATCTGTCTGGAATCCCTGAATATCCCTTGACATGTATATTTTTTTTTTAGTAGACATCCCAAAGTATTGATCTAGGCCCATTTTGGTCTATTTCATGCCACCATTTTACCGCCAAATGCGATCAAATAAATAAAATTGTTCACTTTTTCACAAACTTTTTCACAAATATCAGGTTTCTCACTGAAATTGTTTACAAACAACTTGTGCAATTATGGCACAAATGGTTGTAAATGCTTCTCTGGGATCCCCTTTGTTTAGAAATAGCAGACATATATGGCTTTGGCGTTGCTTTTTGGTAATTAGAAGGCCGCTAAATGCCGCTGCGCACCACATTTGTATTAGGCCCAGCAGTGAAGGGGTTAATTAGGTAGCTTGTATGGAGCTTGTAGGGTTAATTTTAGCTTTAGGGTAGTGTAGTAGACAACCCAAAGTATTGATCTAGGCAAATTTTGATATGTTTTATGCCACCATTTCACCGCCGAATGCGATCAAATAAAAAAAATTGTTCACTTTTTCACTAACTTTGGGTTTCTCACTGGAATTATTTACAAACAGCTTGTGCAATTATGGCACAAATGGTTGTAAATGCTTCTCTGGGATCCCCTTTGCTCAGAAATAGCAGACATATATGGCTTTGGCATTGCTTTTTGGTAATTAGAAGGCCGCTAAATGCCGCTGCGCACCAAACTTGTATTATGCCCAGCAGTGACAGGGTTAATTAGGTAACTTGTAGGGAGCTTGCAGGGTTAATTTTAGCTTTAGTGTAGAAATCAGCCTCCCACCTGACACATCCCACCCCCTGATCCCTCCCAAACAGCTCTCTTCCCTCCCCCACCCCACAATTTTCCCCGCCATCTTAAGTACTGGCAGAAAGTCTGCCAGTACTAAAATAAAAGTTTTAATTTGTTTTTTTTATTATTTAAAAAAATAATAATGATATTCTGCTGTGTAGGATCCCCCCCTTAGCCCCCAACCTGCCTGATCCCCACCAAAGAGCTCTCTAACCCTCCCCCCACTAACTATTAGTAACCATTTTGGGTACTGGCAGCTGTCTGCCAGTACCTACTTTGCAAAATAACTTTTTTTTTTTTATTTAAACCTAACATTTTCTGTAGTGTAGCTGCCCCCCTCCATACCCTACACCCTCCCCCTCCCAGATCACCCCCAGATCACTCCTTGATCACCCCTCCACCCCACCACCCTCTTCCAGCCCAAAAAAATTCACAAATATCAGGTTTCTCACTGAAATTGTTTACAAACAACTTGTGCAATTATGGCACAAATGGTTGTAAATGCTTCTCTGGGATCCCCTTTGTTTAGAAATAGCAGACATATATGGCTTTGGCGTTGCTTTTTGGTAATTAGAAGGCCGCTAAATGCCGCTGCGCACCACATTTGTATTAGGCCCAGCAGTGAAGGGGTTAATTAGGTAGCTTGTATGGAGCTTGTAGGGTTAATTTTAGCTTTAGGGTAGTGTAGTAGACAACCCAAAGTATTGATCTAGGCAAATTTTGATATGTTTTATGCCACCATTTCACCGCCGAATGCGATCAAATAAAAAAAATTGTTCACTTTTTCACTAACTTTGGGTTTCTCACTGGAATTATTTACAAACAGCTTGTGCAATTATGGCACAAATGGTTGTAAATGCTTCTCTGGGATCCCCTTTGCTCAGAAATAGCAGACATATATGGCTTTGGCATTGCTTTTTGGTAATTAGAAGGCCGCTAAATGCCGCTGCGCACCAAACTTGTATTATGCCCAGCAGTGACAGGGTTAATTAGGTAACTTGTAGGGAGCTTGCAGGGTTAATTTTAGCTTTAGTGTAGAAATCAGCCTCCCACCTGACACATCCCACCCCCTGATCCCTCCCAAACAGCTCTCTTCCCTCCCCCACCCCACAATTTTCCCCGCCATCTTAAGTACTGGCAGAAAGTCTGCCAGTACTAAAATAAAAGTTTTAATTTGTTTTTTTTATTATTTAAAAAAATAATAATGATATTCTGCTGTGTAGGATCCCCCCCTTAGCCCCCAACCTGCCTGATCCCCACCAAAGAGCTCTCTAACCCTCCCCCCACTAACTATTAGTAACCATTTTGGGTACTGGCAGCTGTCTGCCAGTACCTACTTTGCAAAATAACTTTTTTTTTTTTATTTAAACCTAACATTTTCTGTAGTGTAGCTGCCCCCCTCCATACCCTACACCCTCCCCCTCCCAGATCACCCCCAGATCACTCCTTGATCACCCCTCCACCCCACCACCCTCTTCCAGCCCAAAAAAATTCACATAATTGTGTTAGATCGCGATCGCGCGCGCGCACGCGCGATCGCGAACGTGCACCTGCCCCTCACCTTCAGCGCGCGCTCCCGCGCGCACCCGGCATAGTGAACAGCTGGAAGGAAGTTCCCCAGTGATGGGCCATCCACCCACCTCCCTGCAATGGCTCCCACCCACCAACGATCAGGCACCATCACTGGCCGATGCAGAGAGGGCCACAGAGTGGCTCTCTCTGCATCGGTGTGCCTAAAAAGGTATTGCAGTGATGCCTCAATATTGAGGCATCACTGCAATACCTTGAAAGCGGCTGGAAGCGATCAGGATCGCTTCCAGTCGCTTGAAACCCTTAACGACGTACAGGGTACGTCTCTGGTCTTTAAAGACCAGTTTGTGTAAGACGTACCCTGTACGACATGCGTCGTTAAGGGGTTAAATAGTTAATAACTATTTAATAGCTATTGTACCTAGTTAAAATAAATTGAAAGGTACCTGTAAAATAAAAATAAATCCTAAGATAGCTAGAATATAATTATTATTTATATTGTAGCTATATTAGGGTTTATTTTAAAGGTAAGTATTTAGTTTTAAATAGGATTAATTTAGTTAATTATAAAATTATTATTTAGATTTATTTAATTAATATTTAAGTTAGGGGGGCGTTAGGGTTAGGGTTAGACTTAGGTTTAGGGGTTAATAATTTTATTACAGTGGCGGCGGCGTAGTGGGGGGCAGGATAGGGGTTAATAAATTTATTATAGGTGGCGACGGTGTAGGGGGGGCAGATTAGGGGTTAATAAATTTATTATAGGTGGCGACGGTGTAGGGGGACAGGATAGGGGTTAATACATTTATTATAGTTGCGGTGGGCTCCGGGAGCGGCGGTTTAGGGGTTAATATGTATAGAGTAGCTTGCGGTGGGCTCCGGGAGTGGCGGTTTAGGGGGTAATAACTTTATTTAGTTGCGGCGGTGTAGGGGGGCAGATTAGTGGTGTTTAGACTCGGGGTACATGTTAGGGTGTTAGGTGTAGACAGCTCCCATAGAAATCAATGGGATGTCTGTCAGCAGCGAACTTGTACTTTCGCTATGGTCAGACTCCCATTGATTCCTATGGGATCCGCCGCCTCCAGGCTGGCGGTTTGAAAACCAGGTACGCTGGGCCGTAAAAGTGCCGAGCTTACCTGCTTGTCATTTGATAACTAGCAAAAGTAGTGAGATTGTGCCGCACTTGTGTGCGGAACATCTGGAGTGACGTAAGAATCGATCTGTGTCGGACTGAGTCCGGCGGATCGAAGCTTACGTCACAAAATTCTACTTTTGCCGGTCTCGAGCCTTTGATAACTAAGGCGAATCAGCCTCGCCACAAATACGCTGCGGATTTCCAGCGTATTTGAGGTTGACGGCTTGATAACTACCCCCCTATATATAATTATTCAGTTATTATTTGAAATAAGGAAGACGTTCCTAACTGAAGTAGTGCCATTTGCCTCAAACAGTACTATAGACACTGGTTTTTGCCATGAACTTAGAGATGCACTAACGCTACAGCCAAAGCTGTATAATGCACAGCTACTGTCCCAAGTCTAATGTGTCATGATTACTATTACTACTACTAACTAAAAAAAAATTGCGCTCTTTGGATCTTGATGTCTAGTGTTTAGGATTCCTAATTTTTTAATTTTTTTAAAAAATATGTTTATATTAGCTAAGGATCTAAGAGAAACAGATTAATCAATAAATATGATTACAGGGAAAAAATACTAATGTATACATACTTAAATGAAGATAGCCATGGACCTATAAGACCCCAGCACCCTTTTGAAATATGTTATTGTTGTAGAAATGCACAAATACTTACTTACCTTCAAGGTCAGCTCCTACTACAGAATAGATGTGGGACATACAGACACCTGGTACTTACATACATGCAAAAACATCTGATCTCAGAGTTTAATACAGTATTAAAGGCACTTTTGATACTCATTATGATAAGGACTAATAATTCCATTGCTATATAATTTTCCATGTATCTACATGATGTAGATCATCCTATATATATTTTGTAATATCCCCATAAACTACTGGAATTTAGGTATCTATGTACTGTATGTATTGCTATTTACCTACTCAACAAGTAATTCTAAAAATATTTAAAAAATATTAGGAGCCTTTTACGCACAGTCTATTACTCTATAAAGTTAAAGCAGTGTTTTTTAGGTGTTTGCACTGGGGAATACCTAATTTAGGGCTAGATTATGATTGGAATGCTAGCAGTTGCGCACAAGCGGAAAGGGGTTTATTGCAGGTGTTTGCATGTGTCGGGTTTTTCGCTTGTGTTAGAAGTTGAAAGTAAACATGATCTCTTAAACGCAATTGAAGCTAATGCGCAACGGGTTAGAGCGACCATAAAGGCTCTGGTTAACTGTTTTGCAAAATAAAAAAGTGTCACAAAAGACATCAAACATACATTACAAAGTACAGTTAAACTCACAATAAATATACAGACATACATACACAAATAAACACATAAATATTTGTGCAAAAAAAAATCAGATATATTTAGAAATATGCATTTATGAATAAATAGAACATATTCTACTATGTGAAGAACATTGGAATGTGAAATATTCATATTTTCATGCTGGATTAGCGCACTTGAGAATATGCAATTAGGGTTGCGCGTGAGTAGGTTTTTCCCTCACTTTTTTGGCTCATTTGAATTCTATGGGGGAGTACGATATTGCACCAGCAATATTCTAAGTTCAGCTTTTTTACACACATGTGAGCGAAAACATTTTACAAGCATTCTCTCCTACTGCACATGTTGCCACTGATATTATTCTGTTTGGGAATTTTCTTTTAGTTTCCCCTGGGGCGATTTTCAGGGCACCAATACTTATTTTGTAGTTGCTATGGGGACTTTGTTTGTAGTAGTTTACCTCCATTTTTGGATAGCTGCAAAATTATAAGCATATTTTATTGAATTTTCTTGGTAAGATTTGATACATAGGGGCCGATTTATCAATGTCTTTCCGACATGATACGCTGTAGCGTATCATGTCCGTCAGACATCGTTGAATGCCGACAGCGTATCATTAGTTCTGGGGAACTGCTTGTGCAATGCTGCCCACTGCAGATTCACGGCCAATCGGCTGCTAGCAGGGAGTGTCAATCAACCCCCTGCTCGTATAGGATCAGGCGGGTTGATGTCCGCAGTCTCAGAGGGAGCAGACCAGTAAGGAGCAGCGGTCTTAAGACTGCTGCTTCATAACTGCTGTTGCGCGGAGACAGGGGCATCAGAGGCCATTCGGCCCTTGATAAATCGGCCCCATAATCTGTATTTGTCATTTTGATAGACGTAGCAGATAAAGGGGCATGCTACTTTATATAAATTAATCTTTGTGCATTATACAACTGTGAAAAAAAAAAGTTTAAATCAACTCACCAAAGTAATAGCCCACACAACCATTACAATTCAGCTCCTCTTCTTGCATTCATCTGCATGGTGAAAAAAAAATAAAGAACAGCAGATCAGCGTCATTAATGCTAAATACCACAGATTATAGGTGGAGCCCAAGAATATTAGTGCTATTGTGTATTAACATGACATTAATCAATAGCACTTCTAATTCTGCACTCATATTATGTACAAAGTTATATTTGATCACTTGAGCAATATGTTAAGGCACACTAACATCTGGATGTCATAGCATGGGTGTGCCTTTCACGTCAAATACCTTGTCATATACCGTATACTTTTTAACAATTATAAAAAATAATATTTATATGAATAATTTTTATTAGATAGTGTATATATGAGTGTAACTGTTTATTTTAATGTATCTTTGATGTGTTTGGTGCATCTTTTTTATGTTGCCCTAACCCTTTATGCAAGGACTTCAGTTGCTGTAACCCGACAAGCGCAAAGTTAGTCTGCACTAGTGCTGTTACATTTACGTTCAACTTGTAATACGCGTGCAAGTTAGTGCAGGCGCAATGTAACGTTAGTGCGCTACTTTTAGTCTAGCCCACAAATGGGTACATAATAAATACCAGATTAAATTGTTTAACCTTGATGATACTTTTGCTTAGCCGTCCCATTATGGCTATGCGTTAACTATATGTCTAGATATGAACACGTCCTCAGAAAAAACAAAAAGGCTGACATTCTCTACAAATCATAAAACTACATGCTGTTATAAAAGATGGTGATGAATAGATCCTTACAGTTTTGAAAAACCCAATATTAAATTTGATGCCCATCAATCAAACCTGAAACTGCTTTTACAGTACTCTTTTTGGTATTCATGTCTTAAAAAAAAAAATTCTGATACAGGTGAAAGTTCCCACCTGTTACAAATCCACTAGATATTGCCCTTATGAATGCTAAATACTAAAGCTGTCACAATTGTTAGCGCTGGGACCAGTGAGTACTGGTGACCCTGTCACTAATAGCTGAGATCAGGAACCTGACAGTAATAATAATATTGGCTGCACAGTGAAAGCTATTATTTCCTGTGGAATATTGTGACAACATATCATTTATGTGGTTATTAAATGGACATTAAGCACTTAAAGGACCACTCAATACAGTAGAATAGCATAATTAACAAGTGCATAATAAAAAGACAATGATTTAACACCTACTTTGAATTATATATAAGCAGTAGATTTTTTTTCTGACAAATTAGTTTTTCTTCAATTTTTCAGCCCCCTGTATCATGTAACATATATCAGCCAATCACAGACTAGTATACGTATACCCTGTGAGCTTGTGCATATGCTCAGTATGTATGTATTGTAAAGCACGGCTAACCACCCGTAAGGGTCTCAAGGCGCTGCTCGTTTCATCGACCTCAGAAGGATGAAAGGCTGAGGGAACCTCGCCGGGGATCAAACCTGCAACCCTTAGGTTGAAACAGAGCTCAGCCACACTGCCTTAGCATGCTAAGCTTTCTGTCCAGCTCAGTAGGATCTTGTTCCTCAGAAAGTGTGTATATAAAAAGACTGTGCAAAATTTGATAATGTAATTTGATAATGGAAGTAAATTAGAAAATGTCTTAAAGCTGCATGCTCTTTTTGAATCATAAAATTTGATTTTGCCTTGAGTGTCCCTTTAATACATACATAGGTGTAATCATTGTATTGAGGTTATTACCCATCTCCCTCTAGTCATGGGTGTCGCCATATTGAGATTTGGCTTTCACTACAATTCAGTCCTGACCTGTTTGCAACTGTGCAGCAACTTTCCTTCAGATACCTGCATTAAAACCAAAGTTCAAAAGTTAAGACACTGCCCGATATATTTAAATGTCACCCATAGTTAGTGGAAAGTGCATGAAAATGATTTTGTGTTTAGTGTCCCTCTAATTGTCTACATCAGAAGTTTCTTTATACCAGTCAAAACAGTTGTGAAGTATTTACACCAAACCTTGAATAGATGAGCAGAAGAAAAGATATTAAAGCTTTCAAACAATACAATTGTAAGTATATATATAATTATATTTAAAAAGCTTGTCAATGTAATGAATGTGTAGACTTCTGGTTAGTACTACTGGGCACACTTAGAGAACAACATACCTAAACAATAATCAATTGTGATAATCGAGTTTGAAAAATTGTCCTTTCCTTTTAACCCCTTGTGGTGCTAGTAGCTTTTATCACTGCTAAGGATAAGAATGTGCAAAGGTCAGGAAGTTCCTAGCAATTAATGTAGATAAAAAGAGGAGTAGTATGAGAGGCCTGAAGTGAGAGAGATCTTCAGAATGTCAGTTCAAATTAAAGTGTCTAAGTGAGCCTGACAATAGGCATTGGGTAAGACACTGCTGTTATTTTTAAATCCCACAATAAAGGTAAAATAGATGTTTCAACTTCAGTACTTTTCAGACAAGTTTGTTTCAGTTATTTTGTCTTTTTGATAACTGTTACATTAAGCTCCAAATTATATATATATATTAATATATATATATATATATATATATATATATATATATATATATATATATATATATATAGTGTACAGCACAATCTATATTGATGCAGTGAGAGCACTTTTAAGCAAAACTTACTTTATAGATGAATTGCAAGACAGGAGACTTCACTTCATGTTATGGTTCATCTCTTTCTCGCTCTATATATATATATATATATATATATATATATATATATATATATATATATAGATAGATAGAGAGATAGATAGATGTATATATACTGTACATAGATATAGATAGATAGATAGATAGATAGATAGATAATCTTTTGATTGGCAACATATCTTATAGTATTTTGTGTTGCAGGTTCTCCCAGTCTTTAGGACACACTAGCGTGTTAGATTTTCAGAATGACTGAGTGATACAGTCACCTGCCTAGTAATTGTTGTTGTCTAAGCAGTTTTTATCCAAGGTAATCTTAAAGATTTGGCCTGTTAATTGGTCTAGAAATTAGGGCCCAAAAGGTGATTTTAATTTTATCCTGACACCTCAAATGTGGAACCCCACAACATAATGTTAACAAATGGTTGGTGACTGGCTAAGCAGAATATGAACATATTGTGTGATAAAGATCCCAATTTTAATATAAAAGCATAGGTAATTTTTGTAGCTTTTAAAAAAGTTTGGTTCATTTACAAGTGGATGTGTGCCAATACCTTTTTTATCTTTTGAATATCGATATTTCATTGATATTTATTGCTTTAAACCACCTTTCATAATGGTGCAATTGGTAATTATTGTTGTGTTTTATTGGTAATTACTTTTTCTTAAAATAGCTGTCAAATCTTTTGCCAGGAACAGCCTGCACAATCTTTGCAGTGCATCAGAGTAAGGTTGCCACCTCAGCCATGTTTTCCTGGACACTTATGAGTTACACATGTTGTAGGGTGTGCAGAGGGAAACATGCATTGTGACACTGGACAGCACTATTCCTGTTCCTCCCTGCACACCCTGCAGCATGTTAAACTCACTAAAACATGGCCAAGGTAGCAACCCTACACAAGAGGCCAGCAGAAAATCACTGTTTTACCAATGCTCAGTAGAGAGCTTCAGAGAAACCCGGGCTTTTAACAGGGCAGCTCTATTTGCATCCTGTAGTCAGTGGCTTAGTAAGGAATTTCAAAGTGATTTTCTAGAGTGAAACAGGGAAATTATTAGTTTTTTATATATATAGATATACGTTTTTTGTGTGTATTATTTGCTCACAGAAGGAGCTAAGGGCAGTTAATTCCTGGTTTAAAAATGAGTGGTGTAACTTTTTTGAACACTGGGCTGTCTTTTCACTTGGGTACAATTTGTACAGTAAGAAGGAAGTACACCTGAATGATATGGTGACACGTTTGGTAAATGGTGACACGTTTAGAGAATCTTTTAAACAAGGGAAGGGTGAGAGTCAATCCAAATGTAATGGAACTGACAGATTAGTTAGTGAATATGATACACCTGAAACATCTCAAAGAATGGATGACAGAAGGGCACACTTAGGAAATGTCACAGTACAAAGCTTGGATGAAAGAGCACCAAGTAGCAGCAGAAAACACATGCAAATAAATGTATGACAGGTGTAATGGGGGAGCTGGAGCTCTTAGCAGCAGAAGAGGAAGATGATATTATTTTAAGCATAACTGATGCCTGGTGGGATGATTCACATGACAGTTAACATAGAGGGTTATACTTTATTTAGGAGGTATAGGAGTAATTAAAGGGAAGGAGGAATTTGCAAATATATTAAACCTGACCTTAAAGAGACAGGAAACCCCAAAATTATCTTTCATGATTTGGATAGAACATACAATTTTAATCAACTTTCCAATTTACTTCTATTATCAAATTTGCTTTGTTCTCTTGTTATCCTTTTGCTGGAGGAACATTGGCAGCCAGCTAAACAAATCTAGTTAACCAATCACAAGAGACAAATGTGTGCAGGCACAAATCAGCAACTGGCTCCTGCTTGTATAGGATATGTGCATATTCTTTTTCAACAAGGGAAACCAATAGAACAAAGCACATTTGAAAATAGAAGTAAATTTAAAAGTGTCTTAGCAGTACATGCTTTATTTGATTCTTGCAAGTTTAATTTTGACTTTCCTATCCCTTTAAACCTACAATAATGGAAGATATTTGTGATAATACTGGTGATACTATAGAGACACTGTGCGGTTGAAATAAAGAGTGTGTGTGTGTGTGGGGGGAGAATCCTAAAAAAAG
The DNA here is from genome assembly GCF_027579735.1 of Bombina bombina. NCBI lineage: Eukaryota > Metazoa > Chordata > Amphibia > Anura > Bombinatoridae > Bombina > Bombina bombina. Next base: position 296,973,158 of record NC_069500.1, on the reverse strand, counting down.
TATTAAGTGAAACATGCTGCAACCCCCCCCCCCCCCAACATTAGTGGTGTAGAGGAAAATCATCTGCTAATGCAAATAGGAAAGGCTGCTAATAATACCAGTGTTGTAACTATGGGAGATTTGTACTACCCCAAAATAAAATGGGCCAATTAAACTAGCAATACAGCTAAGTTAGATATATATTTTAAACACTTTCTATTAATAGAGGTGCTAACTAAGAATAAAGTTATATTGGATTTAGTGCTATAAAACAATACAGAAATAATATCAAACATAGAAGTCAAAACTCATTTGGTTAACCCCCTTAACAACACATGTCGTACAGGGTATGTCATACAAAAACTGGTCTTTAAAGACCAACGACGTACCCTGTATGTTGTCAGGGGTTTCAAGCCGCTGGAAGTGATCCTGATCACTTCCAGCCGCTTTCAAGGTATTACTGTGATGCCTCGATATTGAGGCATCACTGCAATACCTTTTTTTGCACACTGTTGCATAGAGAGCCACTCTGTGGCCCTATCTGCATTGGCCAGTGATGGTGCTGATCGTTGGTGGGTGGGAGTCATTGCAGGGAGGCGGGTGGGCGGCCCATCACTGGTGAACTTCCGTTCCGGCCAGCAGTTGTGTCTGTTCGGTGCGCGCTGGAGCGTGTGCAGGGGGTGAGGGGCGAGTGCTGTGCGCACGCACACGTGATCTAGCCAAATTAAAAAATAGCTGAAGTGGTGGGAGAGAGTTCTGGAAGAGGGTGGTGGGTGGCAGAGGAGAGGGGGGGAATACTTTTTCCAAAGGGATCTGGGAGGGAGAGTGGTAGGGTATGGAGGGGGGGGGGGGGCAGCTACACTACAGAAAAAGTAGATTTCATTTTTAAAAAGCCATATTCGTTTGCAAAGTGGGTACTGGCAGACAGGTGCTTAAGAGATGATATGATTACTTTATGTAAATATATTCAAGGCTCAAATACAGAGTTGGCAGAAGCGCTGTTTATTCCAAGGCAATTGTTTGTGACAAAAGGCTGGAGAAAAAGAGATTAATTCTCCAGAAACATAAACTTTTTTTTTTTACTGTAAGAGCAATCAAATTGTGGAACTCATTGCCTAAGGAGGTAATGAATGACATTACCTTAGATAAGGCTTAGATACATTTAGGGGTAGAAACAGAATTCAGGAATATGATTGATTGTTTTAAATGGGTTACCTTTTTGATGGAATTAATTTAAGATCAATTGGAGCTTCTTAATTGTAAATCAGGATCTGTATAGGTTGAACTTCTTTCAACCTTATTTACTATCGGCTAGATTTAGAGTTCTGCGGCCAAAGGGGTGCGTTAGCTACGCGTGCTTTTTTCTGGCCGCACCTTTAAAATAACTCTGGTATTGAGAGTCCACAGAATGGCTGCGTTAGGCTCCAAAAATGGAGCGTAGAGCATATTTAACGCTACTGCAACTCTCGATACCAGAGTTGCTTACGGAAGCGGCCAGCTTAAAAAACGTGCTTGTGCACGATTCCCCCATAGGAAACAATGGGGCTGTTTGAGCTGAAAAAAACCTAACACCTGCAAAAAAGCAGCGTTCAGCTCCTAACGCAGCCCCATTGTTTGCTATGGGGAAACACTTCCTACGTCTGCACCTAACACTCTAACATGTACCCCGAGTCTAAACACCTCTAACCTTACACTTATTAACCCCTATTCTGCCGCCCCCGCTATCGCTGACCCCTGCATATTATTATTAACCCCTAATCTGCCGCTCCGTAAACCGCCGCTACTTACATTATCCCTATGTACCCCTAATCTGCTGCCCCTAACACCGCCGACCCCTATATTATATTTATTAACCCCTAATCTGCCGCCCACAACGTCGCCTCCACCTGCCTACACTTATTAACCCCTAATCTGCTGACTGGACCGCACCGCTATTATAATAAAGTTATTAACCCCTAATCCGCCTCACTAACCCTATAATAAATAGTATTAACCCCTAATCTGCCCTCCCTAACATCGCCGACACCTAACTTCAAACATTAACCCCTAATCTGCCGACTAGAGCTCACCGCTATTCTAATAAATGTATTAACCCCTAAAGCTAAGTCTAACCCTAACACTAACACCCCCCTAAATTAAATATAATTTACATCTAACGAAATTAATTAACTCTTATTAAATAAATTATTCCTATTTAAAGCTAAATACTTACCTGTAAAATAAACCCTAATATAGCTACAATATAAATTATAATTATATTGTAGCTATTTTAGGAGTAATATTTATTTTACAGGCAACTTTGTATTTATTTTAACCAGGTACAATAGCTATTAAATAGTTAAGAACTATTTAATAGCTAAAATAGTTAAAATAATTACAAATTTACCTGTAAAATAAATCCTAACCTAAGTTACAATTAAACCTAACACTACACTATCAATAAATTAATTAAATAAAATACCTATAATTATCTACAATTAAACCTAACACTACACTATCAATAAATTAATTAAATACATTATCTACAAATAAATACAATAAAATTAACTAACTAAAGTACAAAAAATAAAAAAGAACTAAGTTACAAAAAATAAAAAAATATTTACAAACATTAGAAAAATATTACAACAATTTTAAACTAATTACACCTACTCTAAAGCCCCCTAATAAAATAACAAAGACCCCCAAAATAAAAAAATGCCCTACCCTATTCTAAATTACTAAAGTTCAAAGCTCTTTTACCTTACCAGCCCTTAACAGGGCCCTTTGCGGGGCATGCCCCAAGAAGTTCAGCTCTTTTGCCTGTAAAAAAAAAACATACAATACCCCCCCCAACATTACAACCCACCACCCACATACCCCTAATCTAACCCAAACCCCCCTTAAATAAACCTAACACTAAGCCCCTGAAGATCTTCCTACCTTGAGTCGTCTTCACCCAGCCGAGCCAAATTCTTCATCCAAGCGGAGCAAGAAGAGGTCCTCCATCCGGTAGAAATCTTCATCCAAGTGGGGCAAGAAGAGGTCCTCCATCCGGTAGAAGTCTTCATCCAAGCGGGGCAGAAGAGGTCTTCCATCCGATTGAAGTCTTCATCCAAGCGGCATCCATCCGGAGCGGAGCGGCAGCATCCTGAAGACCTCCGACGCGGAACATCCATCCTGGCCGACGACTGAACGACGAATGACGGTTCCTTTAAATGACGTCATCCAAGATGGCATCCCTCGAATTCCGATTGGCTGATAGGATTCTATCAGCCAATCGGAATTAAGGTAGGAATATTCTGATTGGCTGATGGAGTCAGCCAATCAGAATCAAGTTCAATCCGATTGGCTGATCCGATCAGCCAATCAGATTGAGCTCGCATTCTATTGGCTGATCCGTTCAGTCGTCGGCCAGGATGGATGTTCCGCGTCGGAGGTCTTCAGGATGCTGCCGCTCCGCTCCGGATGGATGCCGCTTGGATGAAGACTTCAATCAGATGGAAGACCTCTTCTGCCCCGCTTGGATGAAGACTTCTACCGGATGGAGGAACTCTTCATGCCCCGCTTGGATGAAGACTTCTACCGGATGGAGGACCTCTTCTTGCTCCGCTTGGATGAAGAATTTGGCTCGGCTGGGTGAAGACGACTCAAGGTAGGAAGATCTTCAGGGGCTTAGTGTTAGGTTTATTTAAGGGGGTTTGGGTTAGATTAGGGGTATGTGGGTGGTGGGTTGTAATGTTGGGGGGGGGGTATTGTATGTTTTTTTTTTACAGGCAAAAGAGCTGAACTTCTTGGGGCATGCCCCGCAAAGGGCCCTGTTCAGGGCTGGTAAGGTAAAAGAGCTTTGAACTTTAGTAATTTAGAATAGGGTAGGGCATTTTTTTATTTTGGGGGTCTTTGTTATTTTATTAGGGGGCTTAGAGTAGGTGTAATTAGTTTAAAATTGTTGTAATATTTTTCTAATGTTTGTAAATATTTTTTTAATTTTTGTAACTTAGTTCTTTTTTATTTTTTGTACTTTAGTTAGTTGATTTCATTGTATTTATTTGTAGGAATTGTATTTAATTTATTTATTGAAAGTGTAGTGTTAGGTTTAATTGTAGATAATTATAGGTATTTTATTTAATTAATTTATTGATAGTGTAGTGTTAGGTTTAATTGTAACTTAGGTTAGGATTTATTTTACAGGTAAATTTGTAATTATTTTAACTATTTTAGCTATTAAATAGTTCTTAACTATTTAATAGCTATTGTACCTAGTTAAAATAAATACAAAGTTACCTGTAAAATAAATATAAATCCTAAAATAGCTATAATATAAATATAATTTATATTGTAGCTATATTAGGATTTATTTTACAGGTAAGTATTTAGTTTTAAATAGGAATACTTTATTTAAGAAGAGTTAATTAATTTCGTTAGATTAAAATTATATTTAATTTAGGGGAGTGTTAGGGTTAGACTTAGCTTTAGGGGTTAATACATTTATTAGAATAGCGGTGAGCTCCAGTCGGCAGATTAGGGGTTAATAATTGAAGTTAGGTGTCGGCGATGTTAGGGAGGGCAGATTAGGGGTTAATACTATTTATTATAGGGTTATTGAGGCGGGAGTGAGGCGGATTAGGGGTTAATAACTTTATTATAGTAGCGGTGCGGTCCGCTCGGCAGATTAGGGGTTAATAAGTGTAGGCAGGTGGAGGTGACGTTGAGGTGGGCAGATTAGGGGTTAATAAATATAATATAGGGGTCGGCGGTGTTAGGGGCAGCAGATTAGGGGTACATAAGTATAACGTAGGTGGCGGTCGGCAGATTAGGGGTTAAAAAAAATTAATCGAGTGGCGGCGATGTGGGGGGCCTCGGTTTAGGGGTACATAGGTAGTTTATGGGTGTTAGTGTACTTTAGAGCACATTAGTTAAGAGCTTTATAAACCGTTGTTAGCCCAGAAAGCTCTTAACTACTGACTTTTTTCTGCGGCTGGAGTTTTGTCGTTAGATTTCTAACGCTCACTTCAGACACGACTCTAAATACCGGAGTTAGAAAGATCCCATTGAGAAGATAGGATACGCAATTGACGTAAGGGGATCTGGGGTATGGAAAAGTTGCGGCTGGAAAGTGAGCGTTAGACCGTTTCCTGACTGACTACAAATATCTGCGGTAGCCTAAAACCAGCGTTAGGAGCCTCTAACGCTGGTTTTCAAGGCTACCGCCAAACTCTAAATCTAGGCCTAAATTACTATGGCCTAGATTTGGAGTTTGGCGTTAGCCGTGAAAACCAGCGTTAGAGGCTCCTAACGCTGGTTTTAGGCTACCGCCGGTATTTGGAGTCAGTGATTAAAGGGTCTAACGCTCACTTTTCAGCCGCGACTTTTCCATACCGCAGATCCCCTTACGTCAATTGCGTATCCTATCTTTTCAATGGGATCTTTCTAACGCCGGTATTTAGAGTCGTTTCTGAAGTGAGCGTTAGAGCTCTAACGACAAAACTCCAGCCGCAGGAAAAAAGCAGGAGTTAAGAGCTTTCTGGGCTAACGCCGGTTCATAAAGCTCTTAACTACTGTACCCTAAAGTACACTAACACCTATAAACTACCTATGTACCCCTAAACCGAGGTCCCCCCACATCGCCGCCACTCGATTCAATTTTTTTAACCCCTAATCTGCCGACCGCCACCTACGTTATACTTATGTACCCCTAATCTGCTGCCCCTAACCCCGCCGACCCCTGTATTATATTTATTAACCCCTAACCTGCCCCCCACAACGTCGCCGCCAGCTACTTACAATAATTAACCCCTAATCTGCCGACCGCAAAGCGCCGCCACCTACATTATCCTTATGTACCCCTAATCTGCTGCCCCTAACACCGCCGACCCCTATATTATATTTATTAACCCCTAATCTGCCCCCCTCAACGTCGCCGACACCTGCCTACACTTATTAACCCCTAATCTGCAGAGCGGACCTAAGCGCTACTATAATAAAGTTATTAACCCCTAATCCGCATCACTAACCCTATCATAAATAGTATTAACCCCTAATCTGCCCTCCCTAACATCGCCGACACCTAACTTCAATTATTAACCCCTAATCTGACGACCGGAGCTCACCGCTACTATAATAAATGGATTAACCCCTAAAGCTAAGTCTAACCCTAACACTAACACCCCCCTAACTTAAATATAATTTAAATCTAACGAAATTAATTAACTCTTATTAAATAAATTATTCCTATTTAAAGCTAAATACTTACCTGTAAAATACATCCTAATATAGCTACAATATAAATTATAATTATATTATAGCTATTTTAGGATTAATATTTATTTTACAGGCAACTTTGTAGTGTAGTGTTAGGTTAATTGTAGGTAATTGTAGGTATTTTATTTAATTAATTTATTGATAGGATAGTGTTAGGTTTAATTATAACTTAGGTTAGGATTTATTTTACAGGTAATTTTGTTATTATTTTAACTAGGTAACTATTAAATAGTTCTTAACTATTTAATAGCTATTGTACCTGGTTAAAATAAATACAAAGTTACCTGTAAAATAAATATAAATCCTAAAATAGCTATAATATAATTATAATTTATATTGTAGCTATATTAGGATTTATTTTACAGGTAAGTATTTAGCTTTAAATAGGAATAATTTATTTAATAAGAGTTAATTAATTTCGTTAGTTTTAAATTATATTTAAGTTAGGGGGGTGTTAGTGTTAGGGTTAGACTTAGCTTTAGGGGTTAATCCATTTATTATAGTAGCGATGAGCTCCGGTCGTCAGATTAGGGGTTAATAATTGAAGTTAGGTGTCGGCGATGTTAGGGAGGGCAGATTAGGGGTTAATACTATTTATGATAGGGTTAGTGAGGCGGATTAGGGGTTAATAACTTTATTATAGTAGCGCTCAGGTCCGCTCGGCAGATTAGGGGTTAATTATTGTAAGTAGCTGGCGGCGACGTTGTGGGGGGCAGGTTAGGGGTTAATAAATATAATATAGGGGTCGGCGGTGTTAGGGGCAGCAGATTAGGGGTACATAGGGATAATGTAAATTGCGGCGGTTTACGGAGCGGAAGATTAGGGGTTAATAATATAATGCAGGGGTCAGCGATAGCGGGGGGCGGCAGATTAGGGGTTAATAAGTGTAAGGGTAGGGGTGTTTAGACTCGGGGTACATGTTAGAGTGTTAGGTGCAGACGTAGGAAGTGTTTCCCCATAGGAAACAATGGGGCTGCGTTAGGAGCTGAACGCTGCTTTTTTGCAGGTGTTAGGTTTTTTTTCAGCTCAAACAGCCCCATTGTTTCCTATGGGAGAATCGTGCACGAGCACGTTTTTGAGGCTGGCCGCGTCCGTAAGCAACTCTGGTATCGAGAGTTGCATTTGCGGTAAAAATGCTCTACGCTCCTTTTTTGGAGCCTAACGCAGCATTTTTTGGGACTCTCGATACCAGAGTTAATTTTATGGTGCGGCCAGAAAAAAGCCCGCGTAGCGTTAACAGCCCATCTACCGCCAAACTCCAAATCTAGGCCTATGTTTCTATGTCATTTTATACTAATTCAATCACTGTTTTATATTCATTTAACCTACTAGGTGAACTAAAGAGAAGGAGTGCATTAGCACCAAAAATTTAAACCATTACTAACGTTATCTTTAACCCCTTAATGACAACTGACGTACCAGGTACGTCATGCATTAACAAGCAGTTAATGACAATAGACGTACCTGGTACGTCAGTTGTCTAACAGAGTGCTGGAAGTGATCACAACCACTTCCAGCAGCTCTGAGGGTATTGCAGTGATGCCTCGATATGGAGGCATCCTGCAATACCCCTTTACAAGCTTCCGATGCAGAGAGAGCCACTCTGTGGCCCTCTCTGCACTGGTAGCGATGGTGCCGATGGTGCCGTTTGACCGGGTGGGAGGAGGGAGCGTGTGCGCGCGTGCACGATGCACGCGCGCGTGCACGAGGGCGTGCACGTGCACGCATTAGCCACACTGACACCAATGAAGTTAGGAAGGGGGAAAAAAAGTTAAAAAAATGTTTTTTTCCATATAAAAGGATCTGGGAGGGGGAGGGGGTGGGGGTATTGTGGGGGGGGGGGGCTGCTACACTACAGAAATAATTAAAAATAAAAATAAAAGTTAAAATTAAATTAAAATACTTTGGTTTGTAGGGCCAAACTGGGTACTGGCAGACAGCTGCCAGTACCCAAGATGGCGGTAATTAGGTAGGGGGAGGGTTAGAGAGCTGGAGGGGGGATCAGGGAGGTTGGTGCTAAGGAAGGGGTTCATCACAACTAAAATATTTTATTATTTTTATTTAAAAAAAAAAAAACTCTTTTATTTAGTACTGGCAGACTTTCTGCCAGTACTTAAGATGGTGGGAACAATTGTGGGGTGGGGGAGGGAAGAGAGCTGTTTGGGAGGGATCAGGGGGTGGGATGTGTCAGGTGGGAGGCTGATCTGTAAAATTAACCCTGCAAGCTCCTTACAAGATACCTAATTTAACCCCTTCACTGCTGGGCATAATTCACGTGTGGTGCGCAGCAGCATTTAGCGGCCTTCTAATTACCAAAAAGCAACGCCAAAGCCATATAAGTCTGCTATTTCTGAACAAAGGGGATCCCAGAGAAGCTTTTACAACAATTTCTGCCATAATAACACAAGGTGTTTGTAAATAATTTCAGTGAGAAACCTAAAATTGTGAAAAATGTAAAGTTTTTTTTTTATTTGCTCGCATTTGGCGGTGAAATGGTGGCATAAAATATACCAAAATGGGCCTAGATCAATACTTGGGGTTGTCTACTACACTACACTAAAGCTAAAATTAACACTACAAGCTCCCTACAAGCTCCCTAATTAACCCCTTCACTCCTGGACATAAAACACGTGTGGTGCGCAGCGGCATTTAGCGGCCTTCTAATTACCAAAACGCAACCACAAAGCCATATAAGTCTGTTATTTCTGAAAAAGGGGATCCCAGAGAAGAATTTACAACCATTTTTGCCATAATTGCAGAAGCTGTTTATAAATAATTTCAGTGGGAAACCTAAAGTTTGTGACAAAATTTGTGAAAAAGTGAACTTTTTTTTTTTTTTATCGCATTTGGCGGTGAAATGGTGGCATGAAATATACCAAAATGGGCCTAGATCAATACTTTGGGATGTCTTCTAAAACAAAATATATACATGTCAAGGGATATTCAGGTATTCCTGACAGATATCAGGGTTCCAAAGTAACTAGCGCTAATTTTGAAAAAAAGTGGTTTGGAAATAGTAAAGTGCTACTTGTATTTATTGCCCCATAAATTGCAAAAAAAGCAAAGAACGTGCAAACATTGGGTATTTCTAAACTCAGGACAAAATTTATAAACTATTTAGCATCAGTGTTTTTTGGTGATTGTAGATGTGTAACAGATTTTGGGGGTCAAAATTAGAAAAAGTGTGTTTTTTTCCATTTTTTCCTCATATTTTATCATTTTTTTTAGTAAATTATAAGATATGATGAAAATAATGGTATCTTTAGAAAGTCCATTTAATGGCGAGAAAAACGGTATATAATATGTGTGGGTACAGTAAACGAGTAAGAGGAAAATTACAGCTAAACGCAAACACTGCAGAAATGTAAAAATAGCCATTGTCATTAAGGGTAAGAAAATTTAAAAATGGTCCGGTCATTAAGGGGTTAACCATGTTCTCCTTGCTTAGTAAAAATGCCCATAAAAAAGGCCTTAGTACAATTAACTTCTCAACTGCATTAAGTAATATTATGCATAAGATTCATACCTTATAAGAAAGTGGCTTTTACCTATCATAATGATAAACTTCCACACCACATATGAGGCCACTTTCTCTTAATCTGTATATGCCAACTAAGCAGAAGACTTAAAATAAAAAATACTCAACATCTAGCTATTAATAAATAGTTATAGAAGCACATATTGCCAAACAATATAACTATCCTCTGAGAACAACACAATCTAAATCTAAATTACAGAATCTGAAGATTAGCAGCAGGTTATAAATGACACCAAAAAAAAATTGAGTGGCCCAGGTAAAGGATCAGACAATAACCATGCCAATAGCGGACATTTAACTAAGTACATTATACTCTATTACAAATATGCATAACTCTAACTATCCTGCACTATACACTATATAGGGTTATTCTGCTATATACCTATGTGTTATCACTAGAACATAATACAAACCCAATTCACATCCTAGTGTTCAGACTAAATTACATATGGGGGCCTATTTATGAAATGTCTGTCCGACATGATCTGATCAGTGGATCATGTCCGACAGACATCGCTGAATGTGGAGAGCAATACGCTCTCAGCATTCAGCATTGCACCAGCAGCTCTTGTGAACTGCTGGTGCAACACCGCCCCCTGCAGATTTGTGGGGCTGTCAATCAACCCGATCGTATTCAATGGTGTTTATGGCGAGTCTGAAGGCTCACCAGAAACACGTCCCTTCAAGCTCCATACGGAGCTTGATAAATGGGCCCTATGGATTTTATAGTTAGATAAATAAGTTGCATAAAGTCAAATTCGACAGTGGCATATTTGACAATATGAAGGCCATTTTCCAGGCCTATATCCAACTCCAGATCTTCAGTCCAAACAGTTAGACAATATTGCAGCTTTAAGCTCTTAATGGGGATCCACCATATACTGGGTAATGAAGAAAGGGGTAGATTAATCCAATGAAACTACAGGGCAATTCAATATCTGCATTGTCCCTACATAAAGAGTCAAGAAGCTAACTGACTGAACCAAGCAGCTGTTCTTTGTAGCGATCTAATAAGAATATCTGTGTTGTAATTAAAGATTTAGCTGCATCTTCTGAAATGGTATCATCACCTATAGACATAATGTCTCCAATATGTTCAGACAAATCTAGGCCGAAGATTTCCATCATATTTTATCGCTCACTGACCACCATACTTATCAGGGCCAACCCTGTACAGCTTGCAAATGTTCAGCTCTCCATCTTGTTACTTGTAGTGAGCTGGTCAGGATACCCCAACAAAATCTCTGCAGTGCCATCATCCTCCATAGATGGTGCGGGAGGGACTCCCAAAGCAGGTGTAAGTCTAGAAGGAAGACAAACATTTGCAGGATCTAAGCAGAACTTCCCTCCAAATCTATAAAATATTCAGTCACTGACAAAAGGTATTTTCATATGGAAAAAAGAAAGCAGTGCTATAACAGATATAAAGAGTAAGCACAGACCGATGCTGTGCCTTTTATCCCTTGGCTGTAGGTCTATTCCTTTGGTGCCAAAGGTTGTATTTGTGCAGAATGGTGAAATGGGTAGGGGATACAAAATGAGTTAAAACCTTTGACACAGGACAAGATACTGATTTATTCTCTTAGGCCTAGATTTAGAGTTCGGCGGTAGCCGTCAAAACCAGCGTTAGAGGCTCCTAACGCGGGTTTTGTACGCACTCCGGTATTTAGAGTTTATTTACCGCGACTCAAAATACACCTAACGCTCAAATTTCTACCGCCACCTCAGACCCAGTAGTAAACATATACCGCACAAAAAAACATCCACGAATCACAAAACAAATATTACACAAAGTACACTTACACTCATACAAACACAACACTATCTTTATTTTTCGTATTTTTTATTTTTTCTTTAAAATACAAAGGATTAAAGTTGCGAGATCTCGGGTGTTTGAAAAAAATCCACACAAATCCATTTTCCCATTGACTTACATGGACATACGGGAAAAGACCCTCATATACCTACATCTAACGAATAACATTATCACAAACATACACTCATCGATGCATACAAACAATATACACCACATTACATACACAAAATATTTATTTATTACAAAAAGAACACGATTTAGTTACTTTTTCACACAAGCTCATGACGTCACTCACTTTACGAGGAAAACCAGTCTTAGAAAAAAAAATATAGAAATCTTTGGAGCCTCCATTGACTTCTATTGGGAAGACGTGCTCGTGCACGCGAAACCCTCATTTCCCTAACGCACGCAAATAGCGTAGACTGAAAAACTCCAAATACCAGCGCTAGAAAATACATGATTTCATGCGTTAGACCCAGCTATGATAAATAGATCAAGAAATGACTATTTCCCTATGGTGGACTTATGTTTTTTAATATTAAATATTCACCACACCATAAATATTTTTAACACTTTTAGATTACATCAACTACAAATCCCCATCACTAGTAACACATTATTATTTCAATAAAATTACATTTACAATTAAAATAAAATTCAATACACATTTCTGGATTCACAAACACTACACAATGGGAAACATCTCTCATTTACCTTTATTATTGCATTTCTGTTATTCAACTCATATGCTTGCAGCAACTGCATATCTACATAGGCTTAACACATGATCACTCATGGATGCACATACATTACTTTTAACATTCAATCATACATGTGCATTCAAATGATGGGGGAAAAACATTACATTCTCTCCAGGAATCACAAAACACAACATATGGATTTTACTGTACTTTTAACATCATGATTCCATCACCAGAAACCATTAGGAATTACGTACAACAAGAACATCATTACACCAGATTACAGATGTCACTTTATGGGAAGGAACAACAATGCCAGACCGCTATATAGAAGTCAGCATATGTGGGACACAATCACAATATATACGTACATGTACATAACACGCATCACCCATCACGCAACCACAAAGCACACATTTAGATTTTATTCAGCACACAATAACAATGTAGCACAATACAACAACACAATGAGGATTTCACAACTACATAGGCAGGTTAATAATATCATGACGTCATTAGAAGATTCAACCATACACATCACAGATTCACCACTGTACCGCCCCTTTAGGAACTTTAACACTCAATACTACAATACAACATATACGTAAAACACACTTTTGAACAGCATTATTATGGAGATTTCAATGGGACAATTAAGAAATATTGTCAGATCGCACATCAATTATATATATAATACTACAGATGACAGCCGGAAGTTATTCAGTATTCGTGCAATTTTTATGGGACGCATACAATATCGTTAGATCGAAAATCACTTATATATACAATACTACAGATGACAGCCGGAAGTTATTCAGTATTAGTGCGATTTGAAAGGGACGCGTACAATATTCACATCTCGGCAATCACTTATATATACAATACTACAGATGACAGCCGGAAGTTATTCAGTATTAGTGCGATTTGAAAGGGACGCGTACAATATTCACATCTCGGCAATCACTTATATATACAATACTACAGATGACAGCCGGAAGTTATTCAGTATTAGTGCGATTTGAAAGGGACGCATACAATATTGACAGCTCGGCAATCACTCATATATATACAATACTACAGATGGCAGACGGGAAGTTCGGAATTATTATTGCGATTTGAAAGGGACGCGTACAATATTGACAGCTCGGCAATCACTTATATATACAATACTACAGATGGCAGACGGGAAGTTCTGAATTATTATTTCGATTTTAATGGGACGCATACAATATTGACATCTCGGCAATCACTTATATATACAATACTACAGATGGCAGACGGGAAGTTCGGAATTATTATTGCGATTTTAAAGGGACGCGTACAATATTGACAGCTCGGCAATCACTTATATATACAATACTACAGATGGCAGCTGTTACTTTATCGTTTACAAACAATATTGCAGCAACATTGATCGATCACATTCGATGCACATTATACACAACTATGCACTTTCATTCATGTTAGCCTGGACGTGTGCTTGTTACTATAACATCGCGTTTAGGAAATATTGATTACGCATATGATCAAACATTACAAACATGCACTGTATGTGTGATATTTGACACTTTCACATTGAGAATCATTGTTTGAAACTAACATTTCAGCAAACAACAAAAAAACGCCCACTGTGAAAGTATTCGCGCCGCTCACATACAAACAAGTGAATACAATTAGCAATCATTACAAACTCACTACCATTGGACTAATTGTACTATAAATCCCCCAAACAACATGGCCAAAGCATCACTTGTGATCCACATCAGATCAAGTGCTTACCTTGTTACGCTGTTTTGAAAGATGGATGACGATGACATGGTAGACGCTGCTGGTGGTGCTATTGGCGAACTAGCTGTTGGTCGAATCAGGCAGCCTCGGCGGCTCAGACCGAGACGAAGGGGTCGTCTGGTTCGAGGTCCTCGTGTCTACAGGGTGAGACCCACCTTGGAAAACATGAGTGACTTTGAGGTTTTTGATAAGTATCGGCTCGATCGCGAACAGCTCATTGGCCTTTACGATCTTCTTAAACCTCATTTGGAGCCACGTATACAAATAAGGACTGCTGTTCCCCCCATGAGTAAGATGCTAAGCTGTCTATACGTCCTGGCCTCCGGGAGTTTTCAATCAGGAGAACTGTACATGCATGGCCTGGCTCAAGGTACATTCTCTGGGGTGTTTGATAACTTTCTGAACGCCATGGTACGTATCAGTAAGCAATACATAGGATTCCCACAGAATGATGGTGATTGGAGGCGCCTGAAGCGGGAATTCTTTGATATTGCTCAATTGCCCAATGTCTTGGGAGCCATTGATTGTACCCACATTGCGCTGCGTGCTCCAATTGATGACTTGCCCTTCAGAAATCGCAAACATTTTCATAGCCTCAACGTGCAGTATGTTTGTGACGCACGGATGAGGATTATGCATGTGTATGCGAATTTTGGAGGTGCTTGTCATGATGCCCGCATCCTCTCTCTGTCGTCCCTGTGGAGACAGTTTGAGGAAAGACAAATGCCCCCTGGTTATCTCGTTGGTGAGTATTTGTGCACAACATGGTTAATTATTTTGACAATTGCCCCTGTATTTTTTAACTGTTAGCGTCATGTTGAGCTATAGGATTAAATTTAACCATTTGTTATTTACCGACGCTAATGTCTATTTATATTGAAATGCAGATATGTAGCATGTCTTACCTTAAGTGTTCAGATAGAGAATGCAATGTAAACATGTAGTTAGCATTTTACACAAGGTTTGTTTTAGGAGAAATACGCATATGTAGCATGTCTTAGATGAAATGGCAAGATATTATCTCATGCAATTTAACCCTGTCATTGTCTTTTTCTGCTAATGTCTATTTTTATTGAAATGCAGATATGTAGCATGTCTTACCTTAAGTGTTCAGATAGAGAATGCAATGTAAACATGTAGTTAGCATTTTACACAAGGTTTGGTTTATGAGAAATACGCATATGTAGCATGTCTTAGATGAAATGGCAAGATATTATCTCATGCAATTTAACCCTGTCATTGTCTATTTCTGCTAATGTCTAGTTTTATTGAAATGCAGATATGTAGCATGTCTTACCTTAAGTGTTCAGATAGAGAATGCAATGTAAACATGTAGTTAGCATTTTACACAAGGTTTGTTTTAGGAGAAATACGCATATGTAGCATGTCTGAGATGAAATGGCAAGATATTATCTCATGCAATTTAACCCTGTCATTGTCTTTTTCTGCTAATGTCTATTTTTATTGAAATGCAGATATGTAGCATGTCTTACCTTAAGTGTTCAGATAGAGAATGCAATGTAAACATGTAGTTAGCATTTTACACAAGGTTTGGTTTAGGAGAAATACGCATATGTAGCATGTCTTAGATGAAATGGCTAGATACAGATTTATATATAATTTTTTTTTTTTTTTTTATGTTTCTGACAACTTTTAATATGGATTATGGTTTTTAAAAAATATATTTATACAACAATATACTAGTTTAAGTATTCTGTTTGAATTATGTTCTGTTCTAAATTTATAGGTGATTCTGGGTACATGAGCCGGCCTTGGCTCATTACCCCCTTGCGTAGCCCAACTGATGTGTCTGAGGAGCGCTACAATAGGGCTCATAAGAGAACCAGGGCGGTGGTTGAAAGGATGTTCGGGCTCCTGAAGATGAGATTCAGGTGCCTGGACCGTTCTGGAGGAGCACTCCAGTACAACCCAAAGAAGGTGGCTAAGATCGTTGTAGCCTGTAGCGTCCTGCATAATATTGCACAGCGGGCTGGGATGCTGCAGGCCGTCCCGGTGGACAGAGACCTCCTCAGAGATGAGGAGGATGATCCTGTTCTAGAGGGGGAATTCCAGGACGAGGGACTTGATGTCAGAGCAGACGTCATCAACCGCCACTTTAGACGGTAAATAATAGAAGTTACACTGGAGTATTTTCAATAGATGTGAACTCTAGGGAAATGACAAGTAGAGAATTGTGCAAACATGTTAGTATTGATCAAATGTTATAATAATATTTATTTCTCATAATATAGGTGATGCTCTGGGCATTGGGTCCTATAGCGAGTCTTTGCCACCTGGTTTTTATAGAGGACATCAGATGGTAAGTAGAAATGTATGGACTGTTGCTGGCATGATTTGTACACAAATACATAATATGGCATACATTTTTAAAAATATAACTTTGTTTACACATTACTTATGTACATAATCAGAAAGGGATACTCTAGAATGACTATGGTTCAATGTCACACAGAGGTTTGTTCTGCTCAATATGACTCATCTTCACACTTGATAGAAAATAACACAGGTTCATACACAGGCTTAGTAAGCTAGTGATAGATATTTATTATGAAATGGGGGGTGGGAGAGGGGTACAGAACTGATTCACACACTTGTATGAAATCTTTATATATAATTTCTTACATTAGGGAGATGACTTAATATAAAGACTGAAAGGGAACAATTTGAAGCCTGACAGTGAAGATTTCCAAGACTGACAGTGGGGAAAAAGCCAAGATTGAAATTGAAGTATACCAATGGGATCATGTCTGGCATATTTAAATTCTGCTGACCTTGAAAACCATACAAAGACATGTTCACATGGTAAGTGCAAACTATTTGATAGAATAAGGCTGTGGAGACATCCTATTGGAGACACTTAGATGATTTTCTATTTTGTAGATGGTATTTCCCAGTCCTCTATTTAATGAACTGATGAATAAGACACCTATTGAAGATCAACTGTTTACCCCTGAATTGACATTCAAAGACCATGCATTGTCCAGGTTGGTGTACCAATGCATGCTAGTGAAGACTGTAGAATATTAGTAGCTTACATACATTAGTCATATTTAGTTCTTAATTAGATATTTAGGGATCACAATCAGACACTTAGATGATTTTCCTTTTTAGATGGTATTTCCCAGTCCTCTATTTAATGAACTGATGAATAAGACACCTATTGAAGATCAACTGTTTACCCCTGAATTGACATTCAAAGACCATGCATTGTCCAGGTTGGTGTACCAATGCATGCTAGTGAAGACTGTAGAATATTAGTAGCTTACATACATTAGTCATATTTAGTTCTTAATTAGATATTTAGGGATCACAATCAGACACTTAGATGATTTTCCTTTTTAGATGGTATATCCCAGTCCTCTATTTAATGAACTGATGAATAAGACACCTATTGAAGATCAACTGTTTACCCCTGAATTGACATTCAAAGACCATGCATTGTCCAGGTTGGTGTACCAATGCATGCTAGTGAAGACTGTAGAATATTAGTAGCTTACATACATTAGTCATATTTAGTTCTTAATTAGATATTTAGGGATCACAATCAGACACTTAGATGATTTTACTTTTTTAGATGGTATTTCCCAGTCCTCTATTTAATGAACTGATGAATAAGACACCTATTGAAGATCAACTGTTTACCCCTGAATTGACTTTCAAAGACCATGCATTGTCCAGGTTGGTGTACCAATGCATGCTAGTGAAGACTGTAGAATATTAGTAGCTTACATACATTAGTCATATTTAGTTCTTAATTAGATATTTAGGGATCACAATCAGACACTTAGATGATTTTCCTTTTTAGATGGTATTTCCCAGTCCTCTATTTAATGAACTGATGAATAAGACACCTATTGAAGATCAACTGTTTACCCCTGAATTGACATTCAAAGACCATGCATTGTCCAGGTTGGTGTACCAATGCATGCTAGTGAAGACTGTAGAATATTAGTAGCTTACATACATTAGTCATATTTAGTTCTTAATTAGATATTTAGGGATCACAATCAGACACTTAGATGATTTTACTTTTTTAGATGGTATTTCCCAGTCCTCTATTTAATGAACTGATGAATAAGACACCTATTGAAGATCAACTGTTTACCCCTGAATTGACTTTCAAAGACCATGCATTGTCCAGGTTGGTGTACCAATGCATGCTAGTGAAGACTGTAGAATATTAGTAGCTTAGATACATTAGTCATATTTAGTTCTTAATTAGATATTTAGGGATCACAATCAGAAAAAGGAATACATATTATAGTTGATATAGAGGTATTTGAATGGACATGAAATATTACATTTATGTTCAGCATACATATATTGTTTACATGTGATATACATTATTATGTATAAATTTAATTTTTGAAATTTAAATATTATTTTTAATCAACAATATAATGGTGTATGTATTTCATTAATTTAAAATGAATGTAATGATTATCTTTAAAAAATGTTGATCAAAGTTAGAGCATAGACACCATATGATTTTAAATGTATTTTATGAATATTTTACAACGTGTGTATTAACTTTGTTCCATTTTTATTATTTGTCATTTCAGATTGGCATCTGATGACTTCATGGAAGATTTAATTATTTTCTATTAAATAAATTTAATTTTTTTAGCAGATTCTAATATATATCAATATAATCTGTAAATAAATAAAACTTGGACTCCCATGACTGGTAGTTGGCTATTTGACAAGCACATGCATAAGAGAAAATAATGCATTAATAGTAGAAAATAAAATTCTTCAGAGAATATTAAAAGATATATTTTAACATTAATTGGGGAGTCATATTCTTCAATGCTTTTATATTGAAAAAGTATATATTAAAAATATTTAGGATATGTATTAATATTATGATTGTTTTAACATTTAATAAGGTGAAGTGGTTCAATTACATGAAAGTGACAGTGTTGTTGAATGTAAAAAGAATTGTATAAGATCATGTATCTTCCTTAGGTATCTCAAAACATTATTAGAAAATATTTTACAATTATTACATTTATAAATGGTAGGTCATTTAACTTTATAATTTTTAATAATTAGTTATTGGATGCCAGGTTAATCTATGTAATTTTCTAGTGGAGTCATTTAACTATACTTAGTAATATTATGTATTTATTACAATCTTACCTCTTGGGTTAGACATCAAATATCTATATAGAATGTAATTTCCCCTTTAGTTTATTTTGTCAATGTTAAATCAAAATACAATATGTTTGGGTCCTTAAAGGGGTCATTCAAAATGTATATTTTGTATACATTGTTACAAATATCATACAAGAATTTAAACATATTTAGAATGTACTATAGAATTACATTCAGTCTTTAAATATACTTGTTAAAATACAAATAAATGCACATATCTTAGTCAATGATATAAGGCATCTATATGCAAACAACAATCAGCATCAAAATAGCCTATGTAGAGATGTATTTAATCCACGAATATATATAATTACAATATAATGATTGAATAACAAAACATATTAAGTTGGTCAAATATAAGATTATGATACAAAATGCATACATAACATATAGCTTAATGTCCCTCTACGCTGAAGGCTAAAAAAGACCTCATTTAATAAATATATTTCAGTCAGTGTGTAAAAGAATCTAGAAGTTAATCTAAATTTGCTTTACTCATATGTTAGACTCATTTAGCAAAAGGAAGGTGCCTAGGTTTATGATATATTAAGCATTATTGTGAAATGTTTATTTAAAGGGACATGAACTCAAAATATACTTAAAGGTAGCCATTTAAAAAAACAATGATTTATACATTCTGAATGAGTATTCTATTTTAATCAACTTTAAAACTTGTCTCATATTATGAATGCTCATTGTGATGTTGCTATCATTACTTTAGAAATAAGGCAGTAAATAGCTAATTTATTTGCTTCAGTACTCTGGACAGAACTTGATTGTTTGGAATAATTGATGCAACAATCGTCAAGGACAACCCAGGTTTTTATTAAACAATTGTCCGTAATATAAAATATCATTATTGATTTTCAAATAAACATAACAAGATAACTTAACATTTGATAATCGTATTAAATAATAAAGTTGATTAACATTTCATGCTCAATCACCAATGGTAAATTTGTTTGGACAGTGTCCCTTTAAGAGCTTGAAATAGTGTATTTACTTCTCTTCCTATCTTGACATACTTTGCTTGAAAAGCATATCGAGATAGGCTCAGTAGATGAAGATTGGTGGATGCACAGAGATGCCTTATGTGATTGGCTCAACCATGTGCATTTAAATTTCTTATGTTGAGGATATATAAATACTAAGAGAAAATGATTTACATTTTAAAGTCTAAACAATCTTCTATCTCTACAGATCATTTGATACAATTGTTTGTTTGTAATGTCTCTTTAAAACTAAAGACGCCATTGCACAATAACATATATGAGCACTTCAGAGAAATACAAGCTCGAGGTTTATTTGCGAATAACAAAGCTGTAGTTTAACATTTATAAACAGATTATCAAAGTTACTGACATTCTTCCCGGAATTTTAACATTAATAAATATTGCGTGGGAAACGCATCTTCAAACACCAGATTAGCATATTTAAACATTAGTGTAATGTCACGCAATAGCACACAATCAATGTGCATTATAAATACATTTAATAGAGCAATGTCAATACTTCACAAAAAATTTATTTAAAGAACAATAAAGACATACAATATTAAATGTGTATTTGTATTAAAGAAACAGACCGTTATTAAACCGAGAAATGTCTACAACATTAATAATGTGACAGGATTAGATTTTAAAGAGTATTTAATCATTAATATTTCACGGATCCCGGATATTAAATCTGCGTCACACATATCCGCATGACAGGCCCATGAGTTACAAATAAGTCTACATGAAAAATGAAGTTACAGCACCACCATGAGGTATGTGTAAGGAAGTTACTAAGATATGAAACATTAAGGAACGGCCAATCAGAGTTCATCACACAAACACAACTTGAGTCAGGATGGTCTCACAGACATTATAACAATATTTCAAACTTTTATCCAATCAGATGTACAGATAAATTGTCCCATGGTGCATCTCATGTTTACTTCACCATATAAAAGTCCATTACACGTTGCCATCTTTGTCAGTTCTCTAATGCCTGCAGGCGTACTAGATATATTTTTATATATATATATATATTTGAGAAGACAACCCAGCAGGCATGTCAGTTCCCAGGTTCACCAAGGAGGAGAGCGCTGCACTGGTCCACGCCGTCAAGGACTTTTATCCCCAGCTGTTTGGGAACAAGAGGAGCTCGACAGATGTGCCTGTTAAGAAGGCCCTCTGGGAGTCTATCACCAATGCGGTTAGATTGGTGTGTGACGTCCAGAGGACCCAGGATCAGATCATGAGGAGATTCGGAGATATGAGGTTGCGTTTATCGAAAAAAGTCAACCTCATAAGGGACTGGGTACAAGCCCGTAAAAGAGGGGGCCAAAGAAAGGCCCCGCGGAAACTGTACCTACTCCCTTATGAGGTGACTTTATGCGAGCTCCTCAATCTCCGGGTCCCCAAAAGATTTAGATCCTCGCCATCCTCGGCCTCCTCTTCTTCCCTCCCAGCTGCGGGATCTGAAAGTCCTGACGCGGGGGACAGGGCAGATGCTTCTCCGTCCGGTGGCCTGGGAGGACCCGATAGAGAATCTGAACCAGGTAATTATACAACTTCATATAATATTTATAATGTTAAAAATCCAAAATGTGTATTTAGTCAGATACTAAACCTATACAGATCTCACAACATACACTACATATGATGTTTAGATATCTGATTTTACATTAGTGATACATGAAATTGGAATGATGTTTCTTGCGCTCTACAGAATATGCGTCACAGAGCGGAAATGTAATTTCGCATCCACGTTAACATGGGTTTGCGGAAAGTGGCATTGCTTTATACATGTTGTTAAAATGACGGATGCGTAATTCCGCTTGGAATCATTGCGCAATGATCGCGAAAATGGCATTTCTCATCCACGTTAACATGGGTTTGCGGAAAGTGGCATTGCTTTATACATGTTGTTAAAATGACGGATGCGTAATTCCGCTTGGAATCATTGCGCAATGATCGCGAAAATGGCATTTCTCATCCACGTTAACATGGGTTTGCGGAAAGTGGCATTGCTTTATACATGTTGTTAAAAATTAAATTGAAAATCTTAGATTAGTGAAGAATACAGTATTCTTATTTTAAATATTATATCTAATAAAAAACGAATAATACTAATAAATTATAACATATGGCCATCAATTGATGATTATGTAATAACAAGCATATATTCTTAAAGATACAGTAAACAACACAACTGATTGAAAATAAGAGTCCAGGATATATTTATCATTCATTTAATTGCGGAAACTATTAACTCATGGGACTACCAAAGGATTAATATTTTTCTATTGATTTGTTATTAATGTAAATATTTTAAACATGGCATGATTAGTATTAATGATATGCAATCCTCATTTAATATATTACAGATATGGATGTGGCTGCTGGATCCTCAAGCCAGGGCTTGTCACAGTATGGTATGTCTCATTTTAATTGACATTTGTCTTAGAAACATGGAATGAACATTACATACTAAATACACATTGTTCAATATTTATATGTAATGTCTATTTAATAGATGAAAATTATATAATTATTCGGATATACTTAAATAACATATTTGATTTTAATTGCATGCTCAATACCATTCATTACATCAACATATGGAGTAGATAATTCATTAACAAACAACAACATTGTGTAATCTATTTAATTTTAGATTAAAGGGATACTGAACTACAATTATTAATATTGTCTTTCACATACAGTATGCAATATTAATAAACATAAAATATAATACTATCATCATATGTGACATATTCTATTGCTAAATGTATTTTAAAATAAAGAAAGTACGTTTATGTGCATCTAAATATTTGTTGACCAACCTGGGTTTATATTGATGATTGGTGGATACCTTCAACAAACAATATTTATTGAATCCAATATTCCTTATCTGCCTTTAAGATTAATATCGAACAACATTCGAATTATAATAGGAGTCAATGTTAAATCATTTTTTACAGTTTGAACATAGAAATCAATTATTTAAATTAATCATGTCAGTGTCCCTTTAAGACAAAATAGATTCATTCATCATTACATTATTTTTATTACAAACTATTGATATATAAATCTAATTATCTGTTGGAGTTACTTTATATATATCTGCATACTCTAACAGCACCATGATTACATATTTGTAATAATAAAGTTTGTTATGTATTGTGATAAATATGTGTTGTGTCCTAAACAAGATTACTGTACATTGAAAAAATGGGTCGATGTGACACATGTTTGTTTAGATTTGTCAACAGATGCTCCTCAATATGTGGTTTGTGTGTATTATTGTAACTTCTTAAGGACATATGACGGAATTATTCCGTCATAAAACAATTGAGCTAAGTGAAAGCTGTGTCCTTAAAGGGTTAAGAACATTGATCATTGGGTATATTTAGATATGCAATAGCAGCATCTGAGATGAATTTGATGTCTAATGTAGTCTGACATTAAACATATGTTGAATACAGATATGTTTACAGAATCCCCTTGATTCAATCAAGCATTTTCTGGTGTAATGACTGCTCTATTCTTCACATTTTAAATTTGATTAATGTTAAAATTCTAGACAGATGTGATTTAGTGATATCCAAAATGTGTTTAATAATATATATCTATATCATTCATAGAGAGAGTTGGTGTGGGGAGCCCACAGGAATCCAGCAGTGACATAGAGCCGCCTTTGCGGTCTCCTGGTAAGTCCATTGACTCATTTATATGTAATTGAAGGTGTATTGCTAATCAATATTATGATCATGATTCCGATGAAGCATAACATTATAAAAAATCATAGAATTTATCTTCTGATTATATATTTATTTTTTATATTGAGCGATTAATAATTTCTACTTTATTATTCTACACATTTGTTATTCATAAGATGTCTAACATATGTTTTTTTCATTTTTAATTTTTTTTTAACAACAGTCATCAAGTGATACACACATGAGAAATCTTAAATGTTCTATGTACTATGCTTTTATGAATTTAACATTAAGACAAACAATACATTAATATTCTGATTTATTGACAATAACAAATCTATTGTCATTTGTATGCTCCATCAAAATGATGTAAATCATAACTTTGTGTGTGTATATCTTTAATGCAACATTGATGTGCGTATTTGAGCAACAGTAACATATGTTATAATATCTGATCTTAAGGTGTACACAACATGTTATGTTTTACAGAGATTGATGTCACATGTGGGATGGAGGAGGAAGAGGCTGCCTTGGAGTCTGATGGTATGTGAAATATATCTATCATGTTTCCAACATGTTTCTTTTTTTGAAATCATTTTATTGAAGACATTCAAAGTCTACAGCTTTTTCCCTTTAAAAAGGAATATTATTTGTCTGTTCAAATACACTACTGCCCCCTTTCTATATCAGGCAGCATGAAAATCTGCTTGTATATATTTTTTTAAGAATATATAATTCATGCCATCATTATGTCACATGCATATTCCATGCCAAAACACAATAATAAGTTTCACATTGTACAGACAGTCATTGAGATTCATCTGAGTGCCTATATAGATACCATATCCTCATTTCAGAATAGTTTACAGATTCAAACACACTTCGAGGTATATTGAAAACATAATCAATTTTAAATGCGTTGATTTGATGTCAGGATGTATGAGATGTTAATATATTTCTTTTACATTTTCAGATGGATCCACCACTTCTGGTCATCTGGATTCCGCCCCTGCCCAGTCACAGACCCCTCCCCGTGCACACACCCCTGACCATGGCCACACCTCTGCACACACCCAGAGCCCTTCCCATCACCAAACCCATGACCATGCCCCGACCACTGCCAGCCCTTCCCATATTTCATATCCTGTACCTCCCAAAAAACGCCCATACACCCCCCTTCGCCGCTCTCCCCGTATTCTGGCCCGTACAGCTGCCCAGACCCAAACTCCCCACTCCCCAGCTGTACGGCCTACCCTGGAGCAGCAGCTCACCACTCCCCAAGCCATTCCCATCCCTCCCCGAGCCAATCCCATCCCTCCCCCCTGTTTAAACCTTCATTGTCCTGGGTGTCAGATTGTCCTTCCCAGGCACAGCTGTAAGTATCATTCTAAATACACTTTATAAGATACTTAAAGGTACAGTGAAGTTAAATTGGTTAAATTGTGATTCAAATCCAGCATGCAATGTTAAGCCAATGTATAATAGAATACTCTTATGAATTATTCGTCATTCTCTTGATATATTTATTGAAAAAAACTTATTCCTATAATTAGTTTAAACAATAAAATAAATGTGGCCATCATTTCTTTATTGTTGGATGAATGTATCCATCAACCAGCATGCACAAACAAGGTTCATCAACAAATATTGGCTTCCATAAAAACCAACATTCTTGCATTCAAAATATAGCTTGACAATTAAAACATATAATGAATATGTGTAATTTCTAAAGATTTGTCATGTCATGCTCTATCTGAATCAGTCCATTAAATATTTAGGTTCAGTGTCCCTTTAATTGGATATCACTACATATACCAAACACCACTACTTGGATCCAAAATTTTATGTCCAAATGTGGATACATTATCTCTTGTCTAACCCAGTGGGAATGTAATTTCTTCTGGTTGCTATGTTTACACAGCTTGTCCTCAATGCCAAAATGTTTAAGGATAGGTGTGCCTACCACAGTCTAAATTGAATTTTTAAATTGCTGATGTAAGTACAATGTAAATCCTTTAACAAGATTTGATACACTCAAGCTGTATAAGTGGATCATCTAAAACCAATTAAAGGGTTCAACATGTTTGAGTAACATGAGCCTTTAATGATTTCTGTCTGTCTGAATAACCTAATTCATGTGTAAAGAATATATGAAAAATAATTGATGTAAATAATTATTTGTCTTTATGATGACAATGTATGTATTAAAATCTTTTATTCTGTTGTGTAATTATCCTTAATATTAATTTTTATTTTATTTTAGGCTGTGACTCAGCATGGCTCATGCTAGAAGGGATAGCAAGAGTAGAGCAGGCCGTGTTGAGGAACGCAGCTGTCCTGAGAGGGATGAACGACACCATGCAGGCCCAGCTCCGGGTTCAGGACTTGACTCTGCGTGAAATTATGCAATTACGTTCAAGGCCTGAATCTGGAGCTGGACATGCACAGGACAATGAAGAGGATGACCAGTAAGTGGAGGATCTGGATATGCTCCATGGTGGCAGATAATAATCCTCCGTCCACATGTTGAATTTGTATTTATATTGTTGCCATTTGGCCTTTTTATCAGTTTTTTGTTGTGCCTGTTGCACTCTTTTACCTTGTCATGTGTCTCCAATGAGGCTATGCTGGCCCTTGGCAACTCTCTTCATGGACTGTGATGCACTGTGTTACCTTGCCATGTGTCTCCAATGAGGCTATGCTGGCCCTTGGCAACTCTCTTCATGGACTGTGATGCACTGTGTTACCTTGCCATGTGTCTCCAATGGGGCTATGCTGGCCCTTGGCAACTCTCTTCATGGACTGTGATGCACTGTGTTACCTTGTCATGTGTCTCCAATGAGGCTATGCTGGCCCTTGTCAACTCTCTTCATGGACTGTGATGCACTGTGTTACCTTGTCATGTGTCTCCAATGAGGCTATGCTGGCCCTTGGCAACTCTCTTCATGGACTGTGATGCACTGTGTTACCTTGTCATGTGTCTCCAATGAGGCTATGCTGGCCCTTGTCAACTCTCTTCATGGACTGTGATGCACTGTGTTACCTTGTCATGTGTCTCCAATGAGGCTATGCTGGCCCTTGGCAACTCTCTTCATGGACTGTGATGCACTGTGTTACCTTGTCATGTGTCTCCAATGAGGCTATGCTGGCCCTTGGCAACTCTCTTCATGGACTGTGATGCACTGTGTTACCTTGCCATGTGTCTCCAATGGGGCTATGCTGGCCCTTGGCAACTCTCTTCATGGACTGTGATGCACTGTGTTACCTTGTCATGTGTCTCCAATGAGGCTATGCTGGCCCTTGTCAACTCTCTTCATGGACTGTGATTCACTGTGTTACCTTGCCATGTGTCTCCAATGAGGCTATGCTGGCCCTTGGCAACTCTCTTCATGGACTGTGATGCACTGTGTTACCTTGTCATGTGTCTCCAATGAGGCTATGCTGGCCCTTGGCAACTCTCTTCATGGACTGTGATGCACTGTGTTACCTTGCCATGTGTCTCCAATGAGGCTATGCTGGCCCTTGGCAACTCTCTTCATGGACTGTGATGCACTGTGTTACGTTGTCATGTGTCTCCAATGGGGCTATGCTGGCCCTTGGCAACTCTCTTCATGGACTGTGATGCACTGTGTTACCTTGTCATATGGCTCATATATTCCTTATTTTTACAAGATTATTTATAAACGTTGTGTATGTTTTCTTACATACTAATAAAATACATTTTATTTCACAAATCTTTGTCCTCATTCTTCCTGTTATTTTTTGCAAGCTCTAGTTTATGTTGTTTATCCTTAAAGGGACCTAACAAATCTATTTGTTATAATGAAATCATATATGTAAGACAATAGTAAATGACTTTAAGATTAACATCTCCAATGTAATCTTATTATTTGTGTTTATATTATTTTCTCTTAGCTCTATCATTGCCTGATTATGATTAGCAGAGTAATTTCTTTATATATGTATATATATTTTTGTATTTGTGTATATATGTATATTTAAATGTTCATATCCATGTGTGTATTTATAAACTCTGCATGAATTGATGCACCTTTACCAAATGATCTGAGTATTGATACAATGATATAATCCCTGTAAAGTGTTCATTTCATTTAAATAGTATTGACTATGTGTATGCTCTTTTTAAAAACAAAATAATGTCCCTTTAAGTGATGTTGATCACTATTGTAAATGAATGTATTTCCATTTGTAAAGCGTTTTTGTCCTTTTTACAAGAACAAGGACATATAATTTTATTAATAAACAATCTTATTGTAATGTTGACAGCACCTGTATTTCATTTTCAAATCTATATTATTGTCAAAGTGTAACCAAATCAATCTCTGTGTGTAATACAAATAATGTAGATGATGAATATTAGTTAACTAATATGTTAACAAAATACATCTCCTCCCATATATGGCTATAGGTAGGCTGACCATAATTTAACTTGAATAAATGACACGTTTAATCAATACATGTATAACTATTGTTATTCAACAACAATCCAAACATATCTTAAAACATCAATGGCATATGTATTTCTCATGTGTATCTTTTAAATGTTAAAGATATACACCATAGCTATAGTTCAAGGGACAGTCAAGTCCGAAAAGATGATTCATGATTTGGTGACATTCCTAGATAGCAATCTACACACATACTAGTTCCTAAAATATAAATACGTTTCTTAATGATATGCCAAGATGTCACTGAGTCCTTGTATTGTCTGCGGTTTTTCAGCGATCTCGGATGCGCCATGTTGCTTAAGACGTCACCTGCCAGGCTGTCCAATGATTCCTTGTATTGACTGACGTTCTTACGTGATCAGGAATATGCCTTTTATTGGATTGCGTTTTGACGCGATCAAGGATGCGCCTTTTTTTTTGGGGCGTTCTTACGTGATCAATAATGTGCCTTTCATTGGATGGCGTTCTTACGTGATCAAGGAAGCGCCATGTTAAGACGGCACATGTAAAGTTAAAAAAACGTGTGATTGGATTGCGTAGTCCCGCAATATTTGTGCACGTTAAAAACGTTTGTGACTGCATGCAATTTTAAAAAGCTTGCGAATATGTATTATTTGCATCATGTTACATTGTTGACCCGTAGCTGATAAAGACCAACACATTCTCTTTTGCTGGATGTCTGGTTGAATCAACGAACGAAAGCAAAATGTTTTCATGCATAGGATATTTCTAGGCAAGTGCAAATCTCTACAGTCCATGTTTAATATGTTTGTCAACAATGTTCCTTTTTCTTAAAAATTAATGTTGTGTTTAATGTTGAACATATCTAATTAATAAATATGCGCTATTGTGTTTGAATAAAGTAATCAATATGCATTTATCATATGCTAAATATATGATGCCGACTTCTTCTAAATGTAATTTCGTTGTATATTTTATGAAAGGTTCATTAGACACTCACATTATAAATAAAAATATTTGATTTTGTCTCTAGTTAGATAGTCCATTGTTTAACCAATAGGTTTATTTTGTCTTGTGTTGTAAGAAAATGTAAGTAATTTTCTTACTCCTCGCAAAGCCAATGAGTTTCATGTGAGTACCATCTCCAGCTTTGTCCAGTTTGTGTAAAGGTTCTTTTCATATGTTAATGATGGGGTATTGTGTTTTACGGTTGTAATGGTGGTTCATCTATATTTAAAATATAGCTAACCCTATTTTATTTGCAAGTGTTTGAAGCTTTTTAATATTGCTATCAGTATATGTTAATCTTGTTGTTTGTAGTAGTGTCTATTACATACAGTTATGTAAAAAATATAGGATACTGTCCCTTGAATGCAAATGTTGTTTTTTTGTATCATGTATGAGATCCACATAGTTTAATCTTCAAATATATTTTTGTTAGCATATTTCACCCCCCCACTCCTAAAAGGACTTTAAACCATATTCATTGTTAAAATAAAAATAGTTACAATAAAATATTAACACAATAATGTCTCTTAAAGAAAATAGACTTTATTTAACACGTCAATATAAATGTGATTTTCAATTTTTTTTTTTGACAAAGTACATGTAGATATAGCAACAAGCTTAAAATGTGTTAGCATATGTAATGTTGTTAAAGGGACAGTTTCGAAAATAATTTTTTTAACATTATTCGAAAAGTCAATTCTGTAATAACAAGGATATCAAATGTTGCTCAACAATTGAACATTTGTCTGGGTTTATTTAAATTTGCTATCTAAACCTATGAGGTTGGTGTGCTCATTTCTTAAATCTTGAAGAGTGCTTGTAATCATTATACAATTTGAGCACTAGAGGGCATTTGGATAGCATTTGTATATGTAAAACATTGTGCTCATACAGCATATTATTGACCATGTATTGATCATTGATATCTAAAATGTTGTTATGTCAGAACAACAAATAAGTGGTCATTTTTCATAGTCATAGATACAAGGGTAAGCACATAAGTCACACATGTATTTCTCCATGTTTTGTTGTTTCAAACTTTATAATGCGTAATACAGTGTTTTCTTTGTAATCAATAATTTTCTGACTGTCCCTTTAAGCTGTGTTATTGGCATTCAAACAGTAATATGCCATCATGGATAATTGTTATGGTAATTTAGTTAGCGATTTGGGAAACAGTTTGGACATCACATCACAGAAACCAATCAATATCATGAACAAGGATAGGTATGTGATGATGTGGTTTTCACACACTTATAACCCACACTCTGCAAAGAATCTTCCTCCATGGACCCGGTCCCATAGAAGTCGATTATATACAGAGTGTGGTCCACAAGTGTATGAAAACCACATCATCACATACCTATCCATTACCCAAAAAAAAAAATTTAAGATGGAAAAAAATACTTACTTCCTCTTCCTTCCCCTCTTCCCACGGGGCTGAGGCTCTGGGAGAGGCAACTGCCGACTCCGAAGAGTCCTCCTTGGAGCTGTTGTGGGAGGAGTGGAAGGAAGAGTACTGGGACGACCAAGGTGAGGAGTAGATGGCTGAGGAGGAGGAGAAGATGGATGAGGAGGAGAAGATGGCTGAGGAGGAGGAGGAGTAGATGGCTGAGGAGGAGGAGGAGGAGTAGATGGCTGAGGAGGAGGATGAGATGGGCCGGCAGGAGGAGATGGCCCAGCAGCAAGAGGCCCAGCAACAAGAGGCCCAGCAACAGGAGGTAGACCAGCATGCGCCTCCCGGAAAAATGTGAACATTTCCTGATGAAGATTGAACATTCTTGTTTGTCCTTCTTGTATTGTATTCAGTATACTGATTATTTCATTTTGGCCTTGAATTATTTGATTCTGCCCATCAAGTATTCTGCGTCGTCCTTCTATGTTTTCTATCCGGGAGGTACGCATCTGGTCTATGTACTCCAGTAGAACCCGCACCTCCGCTATTTCTTCTTGTTGTGCCTGTTGAACCCGTGCACGGCGGGGTGCCCGTGCACGGCGGAGTGCGGGTCTTTGAGGGACCTCGGGTTCCGCGGGTTCAGCGGGATCCTCCTGTGCTTCCGGGGCCTCTTGATCATCTCCCGTGCGCTGTTCGTCACGGGGGGCCTCTTCCCTCCGAAGTGGGAATTCCTCACCACCACTCTCATCCCGGGGAGATGCAGGAGGCTGTGCTGCCTCGTCCCCAGACTCTGTATATTAAAAAAAAAAGAAAAAAAGAAATGTATATATTAGCATATTTGCAAATAAAGGTTTAAATGACTTAGCTTACGATACAATTACAAATGCAGAATCATTAATCCACTTTGAAATCTAACAAACAATCAATTCTATTTCCGCTTTTTCTAAACCGTGTTTGTGATATCTGTGGTCAATGTGAATGTTTTTGCGTTTGTTTTCAGTCTGTTTAAATGCACACCTAACCTATAGCCTAGATACTGATGTAACCGCAAAGTAATAGAATGCGTGTAAACAGCGTAATAGCATTAATCTGATCCTTAACACATGAAACCCAATGTTTTATCTTTCATGATTTATAAGCATACATTTAGTATCAACTTTCGAATGTACTTTTGTTATCTAATTAGCTTCATTCTCTGGATATTCTTTGCTGAAAAGCATATATAAATATGTTTATAAGATTCTGATTGTTAGCTGAATATAGCTGCCTCCTGTGATTGTTTCACCGTGTGCATGGCTATTTCTTCATTAAAATATATCTCAAGAATGAATCAAATTATGTAATATAAGTACATTTGAATGTTTTGTCAAATTGTATTCGCTACCTCAATCATGAAAGTAAATGTTTGCGTATAGTGTCCATTGAAATACATTCGTATGTGAAATTATTGTTCAATGAGCTTACCGTCAGATGAGAGTGGCAGGTTCCCGGTATCGATTCCTCCGATACCGACTACTTCCACCTCGGAGATGCTGGGCCGCAACATTTCCTCCCATCTGCAGTACTCCATTTCAAGGGCAGGGCCGCCACCGGTCCCTGCGGCATGTCGGGCCTCCAGGCTTAACTTTTTTTTAAGTTCAAGTTTGCAGTCCCGGTACCGATGTTTGATGGAATCCATATCCCGGTTCCGGCCACCCACTGCATTGACTGCATTCCGAATCTCGTTCCAGAGCCTCCTCCTGTCAGTCGGGGTAGTCTTCTGGTGCTGCAGCATCCTATACCTGGCCATATAGGCCTCTACGAGGGCCTCCTTCTCCTCCATCGTAAACCTCGCCTCCCTAGTCGCCTTGGCCTTCCCCTGTGACGATGCCCTCTGTTTCCCGGACTGTGAAGCCCTACTCTGACCGCCACTGGGCCCAGCCACTTGGTCATCTTGAACCAAGTGGCTGGGTCCACCCACCGCTTCCACCCCCGCTTCCTGCCCCCCTTCCTGCCCTGTTCCTCTCCCCCTCCCTCTACTCCCCCCTCTACCTGTCCCCTGCCTGGCCTCCATCTCCTCCCTAAACTAAACCCCAAATAATCAAAAAAAAGTGAGTGTGATGAAATGAAAGGGGGTCAAAATAAAGAACTAAAAAGACAAAAAAGGTGCTTAAAGTGTGAGGGATGTAAAAAAAAAAAGAGGGTAAGGAGTATTTAAATAAACGAAAAGAAGAAGACTAAAAGGAGGATATGTAAACTAAATGTAACTAGGGGATGGGTATGGGATGGGTATGGGGTATGGGATAAGAGTAAATGGGATGAAAGGGAATGGGACTACAAGGAATGGGGTATGGAGTGTAGTATGAGGGGGTAGGGGGTATGGAGTGTATGTAGTGTTATTGATAAGTGTATGTATGTATTGAATGTGTTTGCGTGTAAATGTGTTAAGTGTACAGATAAATCACTCGCTCGCTAACTAACACTACTTCTAATTCTCAATAACAAACACTCCCACTAACGCTCACTAACTACCACTAACTGACGCTCACACTAACAACTATCACTAATAACTCCCACTAACTCATTCACGCTCCCACTAACAGACTCTCTCCCACTCCCGCTAACTCCCACTAACTCACTCACTCTCTCACGCTAACACTACCAACTGACTATCTCACGCTAACACTACCAACTGACTATCTCACGCTAACACTACCAACTGACTCTCTCACGCTAACACTACCAACTGACTCTCTCACACTAACACTAACTCACTCTCAAAAATTCGCAAAATCTCTATTCTTAAATCTCCAAAGACCCACCAGCAACACAGTCAAAGAAGCCCTGCTTGTGTGGTGCTTATATACCCTGTGTAAATGTTTAATGATGTCCCAATTTCCATTGTAATTAGTGTTCAGGTGTGCTTTATTAGCAATTAATATTATTGCAATGTGTATTAGGTGTGTTAATTTGCGCATGCTCATTTTGAGTTGGTATTTGTGGAATGTGTAGAATGCGATGATGTCATAGTGGTCGTTTTCTCTAACATTGTCCAATAGTATTCTTTTTAAATGTGAATTTGCGATGGTGTGTTCTTCGTGAAGTGTTGTATATGTATGTTTTTCATAATATATAATGATATTGAATGCGATTTTTTTTTTAGTGTATGTATATATTTTTTAATCCTTGTTGTTATTGTGCGATTTTCCGCATCTTAAAGTATATGCGTATTCCCCGTATAAATAGTATTAAAACTTCCCCCGCTTGTGAATGTGTAATGCTTGTGTGCTTTGTTGATTGATTGATGTTGTGACATTTGCGGCGTGTTATTGTTGTGCATGATGTGGTATGCGTCATATGACCGAGCTGTGCGTATTCTCGCGAGATCGAGTGTTAGGTAAAAAAAGCTATTTTTTTACTTTCCCATTGATCTCTATGGGAGACTGTCTAACGCGGGCAGGATTACGCGTGTGACATACACGCGTTAGGAGCATCGTTAGATGGTCTTATATTAACTCTAAATACCGGAGTCAAACAATGACGTGCGTTAGACATAAAACACGCGTGGCGTTAACAGCCCATCTACCGCCGAACTCTAAATCTAGCCGTTATACTTTTAAGGCTGGATTTCCTCATGTGCTGAACCCTTTATGAATCCTGTGCTGTCAAATAATCAAGAATGTTTTTTACCTGTAATGCTAGGTGCAGAAATTTGAATGTTTATGTTTAGCAGAGGAATTCATAAAAAAAACAAAAAACTGCTCAATTGAAACAAAGCAATTTATTTTCATTTTGGATATCCCTTTAAATAAAATTAAACTAGTTTAATGAGACATAATTAATGACACATCTTTTGTGTAAAAATGTTGTTTGTCCCATGCTCCCTAGAGAGGCCAAAAAGAAATTCTGTAACCTAGGTTTTCAAACTGCTGCAAATTGCCTAAACCAATTATTTGATTTGCAGCATTTTGCTGGATTTGCTTTTTGACCTTTGGCCTCTCTAGGGAGCATGGAGCAATTTTTACACAAACGCAAGACATGTTAAATATACTTTCATAGCCTAGAAACATAGTATAGTTTACTTGATTCCTGTATAAGGTTTTGAATACACAATTATTGCTGATGGAGAAAACATGATAAACTGCTACTGCTAATTGTAAGTTACTCTGAGAAAAACTACTATAAAGATGAATGATTTTATGGATGCGCATTATGTAATATTGTCCGTGTATGTTCACAACACTAATGTTTAAAATTGTAAAAAAATAAAATAAAAAATTATTAATAACAGGTTTAATATTTTCTATGTGCTTTAATGGTCGCCTGTATTTTGGAAGCATACTTATGCTTATGTTCAATGTCGGTGATATCAATTAAAGGGATATTTTGGTCATGTTTAATAAAAAAAAATCTAAATAAATGAGTTATGCTGTTTATTGTTATGCCCTAATAAGAGCAAAGATAAAATGTAATGCCATTTTTTGATCTTTAGGAAATGTAATTACTGGTCGGCTGTTCTAGTACCAGTGTCTTATGTAAACAGACAGTTATAATGCAAGTATTCCTCCCTCAAATCATTACTCAGCTGTCTGTCTTTATTGTATTTAAATGTCAAATATTTCTGTTATCTATAGCTCAATTGAGATTTGAGTAGGAAAAACAAACATCACTTAAAAATGTAATGATGACTTCCAGGGAAGACATGGTCTATGAAATGTCTATCATATCTTTCCGTTTGAAATATTCCATGCCGATTCCATTTTTATCACTTGTAGGGATTTTGTTCATTTTTAATTACAAGTGTGTTATCTCGCTTAGAATTCTTAAGCAAATTATTTCTCTAAGTCTTTTTTAAATACTGATAGTGCTGTATAATACGGATCTCAGTGTTTACACTTTTGAGGTTGGTGAGTATAACATATAACTAAAAGGTTAATTGGAGTTCTTTGTTAATCATTATGGTATATTCCAGTTTTGTGGTTTATAATGTTAGAATACTTTACAATTTTTTTGCATTATTTGCTAAATGTATTTGAATAAAATTTTTAGAGGGAATGTGCAAAATACTTCATGGGACATGAAAGCAAAATTAAAGTTTCATGACTTCTACAATACTTTTCAAATGACTTCTATTATGAAATGTTCTTTCTTTTATTGGTATTCTTTGTTGAAAAGCCTGCCTAGGTAGAAACAGGAGCAGCAATGCACTACTGGGATCTAGATGATGGTTGGTGGCCCTGGACGTACGCCTCTTGTCATTGACTCACCATTGAAGTGGTTAAACACCTAGGGATCAATTCCAATTTATCGTCCGATTTGTTTTCTTAAAAAAGGGCCCTTTTCATTTTGATGTCTGTTTCTTTGAGCTGAGAACATAAATTCGGCCTGCCCAAAAAAGCTTTTTTTGACATGAAGTCGAAAGATTCTTGGTGATTACAATCCATTTTCTTGATACTTTTCAACAGGTTTTCAAGATCATTTTACACTTATCAAAGTCCTGAACTGGTCGTTTTTATGTATTTGCAAGTATTGCAAGACAACTTGGAACAGCTCTATAATTTTGCACAAGTGCAGAACACTCTGAAATGACCACGGATTAAATTTTAGAGTTGTATTTGCATACATGGTCTAAAATAATGCAAGCTCTATTCACTGCTATTGTATAGTTCATCTGCAGTAGGTAGGACACACATGTACTTATGTATATGTACTGAATACATGATATACAGCTAACAGGATCTGCAGGAAAAGCAAGAACACAGAAATCATAACTGCATCATCTAGATATAGTGTGTAGCAATCACATTCTGCAAATGTTTGTTTCTAATTTCCACTTGCATTGCTGAGATTGGTAGTGGAAGGCATATTTGTGCATGTAACGTCTTAAGGGTTATGCTGCCTGACTGAAATGTGAAGCTGTGCAGTGTGTGAGTTTGCAACATTTGTTGTTAACATGTTGAATAATTTGTTTTTCAGGAAAAGGGGCGGCACTGAGGGAACGGCTGCCCTTAGGGCGGTTGTAGGACTTTGGCGGGGGCATGCCTAATCAGGCTAGCTGATCGTAAGCCCAAAGTGGTAACAATTTTTGGATTCACATCAAAGGCGTTTGTTATGCGTCTTACGCCCGATGATGACCTTACCAGGTCTGGAACTATTTCGGGAGTGAAGGTAGAAGTTACCGGCTGGCGTGGCAGGGTCCCGGCCGAATAATTTTTATGGTTTCGGCGAGGGTGCAGTCGAGCTAATGGGAGGGGCATGATGTTGCAAGTCGCAGCTTGTAACGTCTCTCCCCGCGGGCCTGCTGACCTAGAAACCCCTTGTGGATGATGCCAGCCTCTGAAGGGCAATGCTCGGCAGGAGCATTGCGACAACCAATCCGGGCCGGTGACCTCACTACGCTTGCTGTAGATACTAACGGCTAGATTTGGAGTTTGGCGGTAGAAGGGCTGTTAACGCTCCGCGGGTTTTTTTCTGGCCGCACCATAAATTTAACTCTGGTATCGAGAGTTCAAACAAATGCTGCGTTAGGCTCCAAAAAAGGAGCGTAGAGCATTTTTACCGCAAATACAACTCTCGATACCAGAGTTGCTTACGGACGCGGCCGGCCTCAAAAACGTGCTCGTGCACGATTCTCCCATAGGAAACAATGGGGCTGTTTGAGCTGAAAAAAAACCTAACACCTGCAAAAAAGCAGCGTTCAGCTCCTAACGCAGCCCCATTGTTTCCTATGGGGAAACACTTCCTACGTCTGCACCTAACACTCTAACATGTACCCCGAGTCTAAACACCCCTAGCCTTACACTTATTAACCCCTAATCTGCCGCCCCCGCTATCGCTGACCCCTGCATTACACTTTTAACCCCTAATCTGCCGCTCCGTAAACCGCCGCCACCTACGTTATCCCTATGTACCCCTAATCTGCTGCCCCTAACATCGCCGACCCCTATGTTATATTTATTAACCCCTAATCTGCCCCCCACAACGTCGCCGCAAGCTACTTAAAATAATTAACCCCTAATCTTCCGACCGCAAATCGCCGCCACCTACGTTATCCCTATGTACCCCTAATCTTCTGCCCCTAACATCGCCGACCCCTATGTTATATTTATTAACCCCTAATCTGCCCCCCACAACGTCGCCGACACCTACCTACACTTATTAACCCCTAATCTGCCGAGCGGACCTGAGCGCTACTATAATAAAGTTATTAACCCCTAATCCGCCTCACTAACCCTATCATAAATAGTATTAACCCCTAATCTGCCCTCCCTAACATCGCCGACACCTACCTTCAATTATTAACCCCTAATCTGCCGACCGGAGCTCACCGCTATTCTAATAAATGTATTAACCCCTAAAGCTAAGTCTAACCCTAACACTAACACCCCCCTAAGTTAAATATAATTTTTATCTAACGAAATAAATTAACTCTTATTAAATAAATGATTCCTATTTAAAGCTAAATACTTACCTGTAAAATAAATCCTAATATAGCTACAATATAAATTACATTTATATTATAGCTATTTTAGGATTAATATTTATTTTACAGGTAACTTTGTATTTATTTTAACCAGGTACAATAGCTATTAAATAGTTAAGAACTATTTAATAGTTACCTAGTTAAAATAATTACAAATTTACCTGTAAAATAAATCCTAACCTAAGATATAATTAAACCTAACACTACCCTATCAATAAAATAATTAAATAAACTACCTACAATTACCTACAATTAACCTAACACTACACTATCAATAAATTAATTAAACACAATTGCTACAAATAAATACAATTAAATAAACTATCTAAAGTACAAAAAATAAAAAAGAACTAAGTTACAGAAAATAAAAAAATATTTACAAACTTAAGAAAAATATTACAACAATTTTAAACTAATTACACCTACTCTAAGCCCCCTAATAAAATAACAAAGACCCCCAAAATAAAAAATACCCTACCCTATTCAAAATTTAAAAAGTTAAAAGCTCTTTTACCATACCAGCCCTGAACAGGGCCCTTTGCGGGGCATGCCCCAAGAAGTTCAGCTCTTTTGCCTGTAAAAGAAAACATACAATACCCCGATCGGAACAGCCAATAGAATGCGAGCTCAATCTGATTGGCTGATTGGATCAGCCAATCGGATTGAACTTGATTCTGATTGGCTGATTCCATCAGCCAATCAGAAAATTCCTACCTTAATTCCGATTGGCTGATAGAATCCTATCAGCCAATCGGAATTCGAGGGACGCCATCTTGGATGACGTCCCTTAAAGGAACCGTCATTCGTCGTCTAGTCGTCGGAAGAAGAGGATGGATCCGCGCTGGAGGTCTTCAAGATGGAGCCGGTCGTCATCGGATGGAAGAACATAGAAGATGCCGCTTGGAGAAGATGTTTGCCGGTCCGGATGTCCTCTTCTTGCCGGATAGGAGGAAGACTTTGGAGCACCGGATTATGGATCGCCAACCCCCGCTTGGGTTGGATGAAGATCTTGGAGCCAGGACGGATCGGTGAACCTGGCATGGTGAAGACAAGGTAGGAAGATCATCAGGGGCTTAGTGTTAGGTTTATTTAAGGGGGGTTTGGGTTAGATTAGGGGTATGTGGGTGGTGGGTTGTAATGTTGGGGGGGGGGGGTATTGTATGTTTTCTTTTACAGGCAAAAGAGCTGAACTTCTTGGGGCATGCCCCGCAAAGGGCCCTGTTCAGGGCTGGTAAGGTAAAAGAGCTTGTAACTTTTTAAATTTAGAATAGGGTAGGGAATTTTTTATTTTGGGGGTCTTTGTTATTTTATTAGGGGGCTTAGAGTAGGTGTAATTAGTTTAAAATTGTTGTAATATTTTTCTTATGTTTGTAAATATTTTTTTATTTTCTGTAACTTAGTTCTTTTTTATTTTTTGTACTTTAGATAGTTTATTTAATTGTATTTATTTGTAGCAATTGTGTTTAATTAATTTATTGATAGTGTAGTGTTAGGTTAATTGTAGGTAATTGTAGGTAGTTTATTTAATTATTTTATTGATAGGGTAGTGTTAGGTTTAATTATATCTTAGGTTAGGATTTATTTTACAGGTAAATTTGTAATTATTTTAACTAGGTAACTATTAAATAGTTCTTAACTATTTAATAGCTATTGTACCTGGTTAAAATAAATACAAAGTTACCTGTAAAATAAATATTAATCCTAAAATAGCTATAATATAAATGTAATTTATATTGTAGCTATATTAGGATTTATTTTACAGGTAAGTATTTAGCTTTAAATAGGAATAATTTATTTAATAAGAGTTAATTTATTTCGTTAGATAAAAATTATATTTAACTTAGGGGGGTGTTAGTGTTAGGGTTAGACTTAGCTTTAGGGGTTAATACATTTATTAGAATAGCGGTGAGCTCCGGTCGGCAGATTAGGGGTTAATAATTGAAGGTAGGTGTCGGCGATGTTAGGGAGGGCAGATTAGGGGTTAATACTATTTATGATAGGGTTAGTGAGGCGGATTAGGGGTTAATAACTTTATTATAGTAGCGCTCAGGTCCGCTCGGCAGATTAGGGGTTAATAAGTGTAGGTAGGTGTCGGCGACGTTGTGGGGGGCAGATTAGGGGTTAATAAATATAACATAGGGGTCGGCGATGTTAGGGGCAGAAGATTAGGGGTACATAGGGATAACGTAGGTGGCGGCGATTTGCGGTCGGAAGATTTGGGGTTAATTATTTTAAGTAGCTTGCGGCGACGTTGTGTGGGGCAAGTTAGGGGTTAATAAATATAATATAGGGGTCGGCGGGGTTAGGGGCAGCAGATTAGGGGTACATAAGTATAACGTAGGTGGCGGTCGGCAGATTAGGGGTTAAAAATTTTAATCGAGTGGCGGCGATGTGGGGGGACCTCGGTTTAGGGGTACATAGGTAGTTTATGGGTGTTAGTGTAGTTTAGGGTACAGTAGTTAAGAGCTTTATGAACCGGCGTTAGCCAGAAAGCTCTTAACTCCTGCTTTTTTCAGGCGGCTGGAATCTTGTCGTTAGAGCTCTAACGCTCACTGCAGAAACGACTCTAAATACCAGCGTTAGAAAGATCCCATTGAAAAGATAGGCTACGCAAATGGCGTAGGGGGATCTGCGGTATGGAAAAGTCGCGGCTGTAAAGTGAGCGTTAGACCCTTTAATCACTGACTCCAAATACCAGCGGGCGGCCAAAACCAGCGTTAGGAGCCTCTAACGCTGGTTTTGACGGCTACCGCCGAACTCTAAATCTAGGCCTAAGTTATTGTTAGGTTTAGGATATAGATTATTCTCAGATGCTGCCACCTATTCATATAAGCCTTAAGCTTCACAAGTTAAATACGTTTAGAGTTTGCCTGGTTTTGTTTTAATAAACGCGTCCTTGCTTCACGGTCTTATACCTCCAAATATGTGTCTGTGTCTTTATTGGGTAAGGTGGGAATGAAGTCATGGCGATTTGACCATTATGTCAGTTTCTTTACAGTCATCTTCATCAATGGGATTTCAAACAGAATCACATCTTCGTAATCGGTATTTCATTGTTGGCTATTATGAATTGTTTGTTGGTGACTCTGAGATGATACAGTAGTTTGTTTTAAAAAAAATAAATAGAAGACACAACAATTGTATTTTTCTCCCCTTAACAACAACCAACATACTCTAGAAGAGAAGCATGTTGTAATAACGCGTCTCGCTGATTTGGCGAGACCCATACTATTACATGGGTAATGTAATAAGGACAAGTAACATACTTCCTTTAAGGGGTTAAAGAAATGTGATTTAAATATTCAATACCTTGAGTCCCAATATAACCGTTAGTGATTTTCCAATGTTGGTCACATTTTTACAGCTACATTGTTGCAATTGAGGAAACCTTGTCACTTAGTGGTTTTACAATTTACAGTGTGAGAATTGTTAAAATCCTTTTTTAAAAGATGATAGAGGTTGCGGCCACTTTCTTCTAATAGAAACATGGAATAGTGTTCTTATTCATTTCAGATATTTATCTCACCACACCTGAAAATGGGGCTTTCTCATTCAATAACTGGAATAATGAAAAAAAAAAGTTTTAAAATATAAAAAGTGTCAATATAATCAATAAGCAAACATGCCCAGTATACCTATCATGCCTATACACAGATGGCATTCACATTGTTTACCAGTTGTCTGGATGAATTTTGATTACAGTAGGTTAATCTCACACATTTAAATGAGTATTTATTTTAGAAATTGTACAAAGGAGTTAATCCTGAAGAACTGTAATATAGTTGTTTAAAGACAATTGTGTGTGTAATTCAGTTGGATTTCCAAGTACCCATTGGCTGTGAACTTGTAGCTGCCATATACATTTTGGATTGTGGTCATGCAAAAAATATGCTTCCCATATCAGCCAAAACCAAAACCTTGTTATCAGGAATCAATATAGGAAATATTGGAATCA
This sequence comes from Bombina bombina, assembly GCF_027579735.1. Classification (NCBI taxonomy): domain Eukaryota; kingdom Metazoa; phylum Chordata; class Amphibia; order Anura; family Bombinatoridae; genus Bombina; species Bombina bombina. Next base: position 296,930,959 of record NC_069500.1, on the reverse strand, counting down.
ACACCCAAAAATAAAAAAACTCTTTTGAAATCAGAGGTTATACTAAAAAAATATAAACAACATAGCCATCAAAATGAATCCACAGCATTTGAAATCTCTTAAGTAACCAATACCTACAAATGCTTGTTACCCTGAATTACTGCATAAGCTCAGGAATGTCTAAAAATATGATCACAGCCAGTACAGAGGAAATAGGAGAATAATTCAAGACAACGTGTCTTGGTGGGGAAGTGGGTAATATAATTTTTTTTTTATTAATAAACATTTCTTATTTAAACAATAAAAGTTCTGCACGTATGATGCTGTAATAAACATATTCACTGGCTGATACGGTATTGAGAAGCCTTTACAAATATAAAAATGAAAAAGTAACTTTAATCAATTACATAATATAACTTTAAAAACAAAAAACAAAACTAAATATCTAAATCTGTAATGCATTTTAAAATCCTCTTTTTAGGTTCAATAAAGAAAAACGACTTATAAAGATACAAATAATAATATAACACAATTAATTAAACAGAAAAAATGATTCCTATCAAGTTTTTGCCCCATGTTTTGTGGTGCATTATGGTAAAGCATCATCTACAATTAGCCTGTTTTGATCATTGCAGGATGGATATAGTGGTGCAAACACAGTATAGCTACTTTTTCCAATTCACCATCCTTATCAGGATACATGTCTGTTGATTAGTGGGGAGCTGGCTGTTTTTCGTTCCTGACAAACTCCAGTGATTAAAATGTAGTGGCTAGCTCTTATTCCCTTGATAAAAGTGACAGGCGCAGAGTACCATGTGTTAGTGGATATGGTCCATGCAGATTGCTTTTTAATGAAAGCAATATATTATCTTACCTAGAGACCTTACAGCCTTACCTTGTTAATGCATTTGCACTTGGCAACACATTCATCTGTAAACTAGTTGTACGGTTCTTACTATTTTTGTCATTAAATAGTTTTGCTTTTGTCACTTGATTGTGACATAGCAACATTTATAACACCTGCCAAAACATTATATATATAACTATACAGTATATATATATATAAATATATATATATATATATATATATATATATATATATAATATTTTTTTACAGATAGATTTTAAATATATTCTTTGATAACTGCAGTTTAGCATCTAACACATTTGAGAAATATAAAAATTATAATCACTATGTTAGAATGTCAGTTATTTTTTTATGGCACCTGTTATAAGGAGCTTCTTGTCCGTGTTGGCATTGGTAATTGTATAGTTAATAGTTTTTTAAAAAAAATAAATAAAGAAATAGATTAGAAACATTGAGCTAGTTTCCTTTGAGGTGGTAAAGTTTGGAAACTGGTGGTAACTTAAAAAAAATCTCCATAGATTTAAATGGAGATAACTTTACCACCTCCATGGAAACATACCCATTGTTGGTAGTTAGTTGCAATGAACACTTTTTAAAGGCACATTCTAACTAATCTGTTAGAACATGCAATTTTTGCACTAGTAACTAAAGCCTATTCAGACTCAAGGTTTATGCACATAGATAAATTCCCGCTTGGAAGCTGCAAGCCTTGAAGCAATCAAGCGCAAGACATTGGGTGATTGATGGGGTTATGTTACTACTGCTGTTGATTAACTGCTTGACCATGCACTGCTTTGGAGATGCATGGTTTTAAGCTCCAGACCTAGGGACATATTTATGATTGTGCGAGCGGACATGATCCGATATTGCGGATTATGTCTGCTACACATCGATAAATGCCATTATCAGCATACGCTCTCAGCATTTATCATTGCACTAGCAGTTCTTGTGAACTGCTGGTGCAATGCCGCCCCCTGCAGATTCGCAGCCAATCTGCTGCTAGCAGTGGGTGTCAATCACCCTGATCGTATTCGATCAAGTTAATTTCTTGAGATTTCTGTCTGCAGCCTCAGAGCAGGCGTACAGGTTATGGAGCAGCGGTCTTTAGACTTTACAAAACCCCTTTGAACAACATAAACACATAGGGCTAGATTACGAGTGGAGCAGTAGTTTGTGCTCCCGCTCGTACCTTAACTTCACTAGACAAAGACTTTTTGCACACGCGCATATAGCGCATATTACAAGTTGCGAATAAAAAGTTTTCACACGAGCGCTAACCTGACAACCGAAGAATGCTGGTCGTATATCCCCATAGACTTCCATGAAGTGTGAAAAGCAGAAAAAAAACTAACACCCTTTCTCGTGTGCAAACCCGATCAAATTTTTCATGTGCGCTACCCCTACATGAAATATGAATATTTCACATCCCAATGTTCTTCACATAGCAGAATATGTTCTAAACAGGGTATATATATATATATATATATATATATATATATATATATATATATATATATATATATATATATATATACAGGGAGTGTAGAATTATTAGGCAAGTTGTATTTTTGAGGATTAATTTTATTATTGAACAACAACCATGTTCTCAATGAACCCAAAAAAGTCATTAATATCAAAGCTGAATAATTTTGGAAGTAGTTTTTAGTTTGTTTTTAGTTATAGCTATTTTAGGGGGATATCTGTGTGTGCAGGTGACTATTACTGTGCATAATTATTAGGCAACTTAACAAAAAACAAATATATACCCATTTCAATTATTTATTTTTACCAGTGAAACCAATATAACATCTCAACATTCACAAATATACATTTCTGACATTCAAAAACAAAACAAAAACAAATCAGTGACCAATATAGCCACCTTTCTTTGCAAGGACACTCAAAAGCCTGCCATCCATGGATTCTGTCAGTGTTTTGATCTGTTCACCATCAACATTGCGTGCAGCAGCAACCACAGCCTCCCAGACACTGTTTAGAGAGGTGTACTGTTTGCCCTCCTTGTAAATCTCACATTTGATGATGGACCACAGGTTCTCAATGGGGTTCAGATCAGGTGAACAAGGAGGCCATGTCATTAGATTTTCTTCTTTTATACCCTTTCTTGCCAGCCACGCTGTGGAGTACTTGACCCGTGTAATGGAGCATTGTCCTGCATGAAAATCATGTTTTTCTTGAAGGATGCAGACTTCTTCCTGTACCACTGCTTGAAGAAGGTGTCTTCCAGAAACTGGCAGTAGGACTGGGAGTTGAGCTTGACTCCATCCTCAACCCGAAAAGGCCCCACAAGCTCATCTTTGATGATACCAGCCCAAACCAGTACACCACCTCCACCTTGCTGGCGTCTGAGTCGGACTGGAGCTCTCTGCCCTTTACCAATCCAGCCACGGGCCCATCCATCTGGCCCATCAAGACTCACTCTCATTTCATCAGTCCATAAAACCTTAGAAAAATCAGTCTTGAGATATTTCTTGGCCCAGTCTTGACGTTTCAGCTTGTGTGTCTTGTTCAGTGGTGGTCATCTTTCAGCCTTTCTTACCTTGGCCATGTCTCTGAGTATTGCACACCTTGTGCTTTTGGGCACTCCAGTGATGTTGCAGCTCTGAAATATGGCCAAACTGGTGGCAAGTGGCATCTTGGCAGCTGCACGCTTGACTTTTCTCAGTTCATGGGCAGTTATTTTGCGCCTTGGTTTTTCCACACGCTTCTTGCGACCCTGTTGACTATTTTGAATGAAACGCTTGATTGCTCGATGATCACGCTTCAGAAGCTTTGCAATTTTAAGAGTGCTGCATCCCTCTGCAAGATATCTCACTATTTTTGACTTTTCTGAGCCTTTCAAGTCCTTCTTTTGACCCATTTTGCCAAAGGAAAGGAAGTTGCCTAATAATTATGCACACCTGATTTAGGGTGTTGATGTCATTAGACCACACCCCTTCTCATTACAGAGATGCACATCACCTAATATGCTTAATTGGTAGTAGGCTTTCGAGCCTATACAGCTTGGAGTAAGACAACATGCATAAAGAGGATGATGTGGTCAAAATACTCATTTGCCTAATAATTCTGCACTCCCTGTATATATATATATATATATATATATATATATATATATGTATATATATATAAAATTATATATAGGTATAGATATATATATATATATATATATATATATATGTGTGTGTGTATATACTGTGTGTATAAATACAGGGAGTGCAGAATTATTAGGCAAGTTGTATTTTTGAGGATTAATTTTATTATTGAACAACCATGTTCTCAATGAACCCAAAAAACTCATTAATATCAAAGCTGAATATTTTTGGAAGTAGTTTTTAGTTTGTTTTTAGTTATAGCTATTTTAGGGGGATATCTGTGTGTGCAGGTGACTATTACTGTGCATAATTATTAGGCAACTTAACAAAAAACAAATATATACCATTTCAATTATTTATTTTTACCAGTGAAACCAATATAACATCTCAACATTCACAAATATACATTTCTGACATTCAAAAACAAAACAAAAACAAATCAGTGACCAATATAGCCACCTTTCTTTGCAAGGACACTCAAAAGCCTGCCATCCATGGATTCTGTCAGTGTTTTGATCTGTTCACCATCAACATTGCGTGCAGCAGCAACCACAGCCTCCCAGACACTGTTCAGAGAGGTGTACTGTTTTCCCTCCTTGTAAATCTCACATTTGATGATGGACCACAGGTTCTCAATGGGGTTCAGATCAGGTGAACAAGGAGGCCATGCCATTAGATTTTCTTCTTTTATATCCTTTCTTGCCAGCCACGCTGTGGAGTACTTGGACGCGTGTGATGGAGCATTGTCCTGCATGAAAATCATGTTTTTCTTGAAGGATGCAAACTTCTTCCTGTACCACTGCTTGAAGAAGGTGTCTTCCAGAAACTGGCAGTAGGACTGGGAGTTGAGCTTGACTCCATCCTCAACCTGAAAAGGCCCCACAAGCTCATCTTTGATGATACCAGCCCAAACCAGTACTCCACCTCCACCTTGCTGGCGTCTGAGTCGGACTGGAGCTCTCTGCCCTTTACCAATCCAGCCACGGGCCCATCCATCTGGCCCATCAAGACTCACTCTCATTTCATCAGTCCATAAAACCTTAGAAAAATCAGTCTTGAGATATTTCTTGGCCCAGTCTTGACGTTTCAGTTTGTGTGTCTTGTTCAGTGGTGGTCATCTTTCAGCCTTTCTTACCTTGGCCATGTCTCTGAGTATTGCACACCTTGTGCTTTTGGGCACTCCAGTGATGTTGCAGCTCTGAAATATGGCCAAACTGGTGGCAAGTGGCATCTTGGCAGCTGCACGCTTGACTTTTCTCAGTTCATGGGCAGTTATTTTGCGCCTTGGTTTTTCCACACGCTTCTTGAGACCCTGTTGACTATTTTGAATGAAACGCTTGATTGTTCGATGATCACGCTTCAGAAGCTTTGCAATTTTAAGAGTGCTGCATCCCTCTGCAAGATATCTCACTATTTTTGACTTGATTTTTGACTGAGCCTGTCAAGTCCTTCTTTTGACCCATTTTGCCGAAGGAAAGGAAGTTGCCTAATAATTATGCACACCTGATATAGGGTGTTGATGTCATTAGACCACACCCCTTCTCATTACAGAGATGCACATCACCTAATATGCTTAATTGGTAGTAGGCTTTCGAGCCTATACAGCTTGGAGTAAGACAACACGCATAAAGAGGATGATGTGGTCAAAATACTAATTTGCCTAATAATTCTGCACACAGTGTATATATATATATATATATATATATATATAAATATCTATTTAAAAATACTAAGATCATATTCCACAATGTGAAGAGCATTGGAATTTGAAATATTTACAGTAAATACACAGTTAACAAACTATTAAATATCAATATTGCATAAATATAATATTTAAAGTTTTCAGCAACTTGACAGCAAAGAACTAATGTCTATATATGTGTACATATGTATTTATGTTTTTATATGTGTATAAATGTCTGTACAAATAAGTATACACATATAAATACATTCACATGTACACTTACACACACACACATATATATATACATATACATACATATATAGACATGTATATGTGTTGCATTTCTTTTTTTTCTAACACTGGAGACCTCATATATTTAAGCCCTTATAACTTTTTATTGCAAGTTTTAAAAAATAATTTTATTAGACTTTTTAGTCTTGTGTGACAGTAAACCAGATTTCTGAAGTCTTGCTATCCTGATGCGCATTAAATTCAATTGTGCTTGAGTGAGCGTCTTTACTTTTAACTTATAATAAGCACGTTACGTTTGACGTGTGCAAAGAGCCGTGATAAACCCCTTTTTGTTTGTGTGCAACAGTTTGCGCACCACTCGTAATCTAATCAATAGTAAACTACGGTCAGTTCTAAAAAATGACTTACTATAATAAATTAGGGCATGTCATTTTTGCTACATGATGTGCCTATGGGGCCTATTTATCAAGCCGTCAACCGCAAATACGCTGAAATTCCGCAGCGTAATTGTGGCGAGCCTGATTCCCCTTATTTATCACACCCTACAGACCGGCAAAAGTAGAATTTTGTGACGTAACATACGATCCGCCGGTCAAAGTCCGACACAGATTGATGCTTACTTCATTACAGATGTTCCGAATGCAAATTCGGGACAATCTGACTACTTTTGCAACTTAACAAATTTCTACCAGGTACGCTCGGCACTATTCCGGCCCAGCGTACCTGGTTTTCAATCCGCCGCCCTGGATGCGGCGGATGCCATAGGAATCAATGGGAGTCTGAAAGCAGCGAAAGCTTATTCTATGGGAGAATAAAGTTACGTTTACACCTAACACCCTAACATAACCCCCAAGTCTAAACACCCCTAATCTGCCGCCCTCACACCGCCGCCACCTGCATTATGTTATTAACCCCTAATCTGCTGCCCCGCCACCTACATTATACTTATTAACCCCTAATCTGCCCTCCCCTACACCACCGCCACCTACATTATGTTATTAACCCCTAATCTGCCCCCCATACACCGCCGCCACCTACATTATGTTATTAACCCCTAATCTGCCCCCCTACACCGCCGCCACCTACATTATGTTATTCACCCCTAATCTGCCCCTCCTACACCGCCGCCACCTACATAACACTTATTAACCCCTAATCTGCCGCCCCCTACACAGCCACCACCTACATTACATTATTAAACCCCTAATCTGACCCCCCTACACCGCCGCCACCTACATAACACTTATTAACCCCTAATCTGCCGTCCCCAACGTCGCCGCCACTATATTAAATTTATTAACCCCTAAACCTAAGTCTAACCCTAACACCCCCTAACAAATCTAATTTAAATAAATATAAATACAATTACTATAATTAACTACATTATTCCTATTTAAAACTAAATACTTACCGATAAAATAAACCCTAAGATAGCTACAATATAACTAATAGTTACATTGTAGCTATCTTAGGGCTTATTTTTATTTTACAAGCAAGTTTGTATTTATTTTAACTAGGTAGAATAGTTATTAAATAGTTATTAACTATTTAATAACTACCTAGCAAAAATAAATACAAAAGTACCTGTAAAATAAAACCTAACCTAAGTTACAATTACACCTAACACTATTCTATAATTAAATAAATTATCTAAATTAAATACAATTAACTAAATTAAATACAATAACCTAAATTAAATTAAATTATCTAAAGTACAAAAAACAAACACTAAATTACAGAAAATAATAAACAAATTACAGAAATTTAAACTAATTACACCTAATTTGTTTATTATTTTCTGTAATTTAGTGGGGTTTTTTTTGCACTTTAGATAATTTAATTTAATTTAGGTTATTGTATTTAATTTAGTTAATTGTATTTAATTTTGATAATTTATTTAATTATAGTGTAGTGTTAGGTGTAATTGTAACAGGTTAGGTTTTATTTTACAGGTACTTTTGTATTTATTTTAGCTAGGTAGTTATTAAATAGTTAATAACTATTCTACCTAGTTAAAATAAATACAAACTTGCCTGTAAAATAAAAATAAACCCTAAGCTAGCTACAATTTAACTATTAGTTATATTCTAGCTATCGTAGGGTTTATTTAATAGGTAAGTATTTAGTTTTAAATAGGAATAATGTAGTTAATGATAGTAATTTTATTTATATTTATTTAAATTAGATTTAAGTTAGGGGTTGTTAGGGTTAGACTTAGGTTTAGGGGTTAATACATTTAATATAGTGGCGGCGACGTTGGGGACGGCAGATTAGGGGTTAATAAGTGTTATGTAGGTGGCGTCGGTGTAGGGGAGGCAGATTAGGGGTTAATAACATAATGTAGGTGGCGGCGGTGTAGGGGGCGGCAGATTAGGGGTTAATAAGTATAATGTAGGTGGCGGCGGTGTAGGGGGCGGCAGATTAGGGGTTAATAAGTATAATGTAGGTGGCGGTGGGGGAGGGGAAGGCAGATTAGGGGTTAATAAGTATAATGTAGGTGGCGGGGGTGTAGGGGGTGCAGATTAGGGGTTAATAACATAATGTAGGTGGCGGCGGTGTATGGGGGGCAGATTAGGGGTTAATAACATAATGTAGGTGGCGGTGGTGTAGGGGGGGCAGATTAGGGGTTAATAAATGTAATATAGTGGGGGCGACGTTGAGAACGGCAGATTAGGGGTAGTTTAGACTTGGGGGTTTTGTTAGGGTGTTAGGTGTAAACGTAACTTTATTCTCCCATAGAATAAGCTTTCGCTGCTTTCAGACTCCCATTGATTCCTATGGCATCCGCCGCCATCCAGGGCGGCGGATTGAAAACAGGTACGCTGGGCCGGAATAGTGGCCGAGCGTACCTGGGATAGAAATTTGTTAAGTTGCAAAAGTAGTCAGATTGTCCCGAATTTGCATTCGGAACATCTGTAATGAAGTAAGCATCAATCTGTGTCGGACTTTGACCGGCGGATCGTATGTTACGTCACCAAATTCTACTTTTGCCGGTCGTGAAGGTGTGTCGATAAATAAGGGGAATCAGGCTCGCCACAATTACGCTGCGAATTTCAAGCGTATTTGCGGTTGGACGGCTTGATAATAGGCACCATAGGCACATCATGTAGCAAAAATATGACCATTGCCCTAATTTATTATAGTAAGTCATTTTTATAGAACTGACCGTAGTTTACTATTGATTAGATTACGAGTGGTGCGCACAAGCTGTTGCACCAAACAAAAGGGGTTTATCACGGCTCTTTGCACACGTCAAACGTAACGTGCCTTATTATAAGTTAAAAGTAAAGACGCTCACTCAAGCACACTTGAATTTAATGCGCATCAGGATAGCAAGACTTCAGAAATCTGGTTTACTGTCACACAAGACTAAAAAGTCTAATAAAATTATTTTTTAAAACTTGCAATAAAAAGTTATAAGGGCTTAAATATATGAGGTCTCCAGTGTTAGAAAAAAAGAAATGCAACACATATTCATGTATATTATGTATGTATATGTATATATATATGTGTGTGTGTGTAAAGTGTACATGTGAATGTATTTTTATGTGTATACTTATTTGTACAGACATTTATAACATATAAAAACATAAATACATATGTACACATATATAGACATTAGTTCTTTGCTGTCAAGATGCTGAAAACTTTAATATTATATTTATGCAATATTGATATTTAATAGTTTGTTAACTGTGTATTTACTGTAAAATATTTCAAATTCCAATGCTCTTCACAATGTGGAATATGATTTAGTATTTTTAAATAGATATTTACTATATATATATATATATATATATATATACACTGTGTGCAGTAATTATTAGGCAAATTAGTATTTTGACCACATATCCTCTTTATGCGTGTTGTCTTACTCCATGCTGTACTAGGCTCGAAAGCCTACTACCAATTAAGCATATTAGGTGATGTGCATCTCTGTAATGAGAAGGGGTGTGGTCTAATGACATCAACACCCTATATCAGGTGTGCATAAATTATTAGGCAACTTCCTTTCCTTCGGCAAAATGGGTCAAAAGAAGGACTTGACAGGCTCAGTCAAAAATCAAGTCAAAAATAGTGAGATATCTTGCAGAGGGATGCAGCACTCTTAAAATTGCAAAGCTTCTGAAGCGTGATCATCGAACAATCAAGCGTTTCATTCAAAATAGTCAACAGGGTCTCAAGAAGCGTGTGGAAAAACCAAGGCGCAAAATAACTGCCCATGAACTGAGAAAGTCAAGCGTGCAGCTGCCAAGATGCCACTTGCACAGTTTGGCCATATTTCAGAGCTGCAACATCACTGGAGTGCCCAAAAGCACAAGGTGTGCAATACTCAGAGACATGGCCAAGGTAAGAAAGGCTGAAAGCTGACCACCACTGAACAAGACACACAAACTGAAACGTCAAGACTGGGCAAGAAATATCTCAAGGACTGATTTTTCTAAGGTTTTACTGGATGATGAAATGAGAGTGAGTCTTGATGGGCCAGATGGATGGGCCGTGGCTGGATTGGTAAAGGGCAGAGAGCTCCAGTCCGACTAAGACGCCAGCAAGGTGGAGGTGGAGTACTGGTTTGGGCTGGGTATCATCAAAGATAGCTTGTGGGGCCTATTCAGGTTGAGGATGGAGTCAAGCTCAACTCCCAGTCCTACTGCCAGTTTCTGGAAGACACTTCTTCAAGCAGTGGTACAGGAAGAAGTTTGCATCCTTCAAGAAAAAACATGATTTTCATGCAGGACAATGCTCCATCACACGCGTCCAAGTACTCCACAGCGTGGCTGGCAAGAAAGGATATAAAAGAAGAAAATCTAATGGCATGGCCTCCTTGTTCACCTGATCTGAACCCCATTGAGAACCTGTGGTCCATCATCAAATGTGAGATTTACAAGGAGGGAAAAACAGTACACCTCTCTGAACAGGGTCTGGGAGGCTGTGGTTGCTGCTGCACGCAATGTTGATGGTGAACAGAATCAAAACACTGACAGAATCCATGGATGGCAGGCTTTTGAGTGTCCTTGCAAAGAAAGGTGGCTATATTGGTCACTGATTTGTTTTTGTTTTGTTTTTGAATGTCAGAAATGTATATTTGTGAATGTTGAGATGTTATATTGGTTTCACTGGTAAAATAAATAATTGAAATGGTATATATTTGTTTTTTTGTTAAGTTGCCTAATTAATTATGCACAGTAATAGTCACCTGCACACACAGATAATCCCCCTAAAATAGCTATAAACTAAAAACAAACTAAAAACTACTTCCAAAAATATTCAGCTTTGATATTAATGAGTTTTTTGGGTTCATTGAGAACATGGTTGTTCAATAATAAAATTAATCCTCAAAAATACAACTTGCCTAATAATTCTGCACTCCCTGTATTTATACACACAGTATATACACACACACATATATATATATATATATATATATATATCTATACCTATATATAATTTTATATATATATACATATATATATATATATATATATATATATATATATATACAGGGAGTGCAGAATTATTAGGCAATGTGTATTTTGACCACATCATCCTCTTTATGCATGTTGTCTTACTCCAAGCTGTATAGGCTCGAAAGCTTACTACCAATTAGTCATATTAGGTGATGTGCATCTCTGTAATGAGAAGGGGTGTGGTCTAATGACATCAAACACCCTAAATCAGGTGTGCATAATTATTAGGCAACTTCCTTTCCTTTGGCAAAAGGGTCAAAAGAAGGACTTGAAAGGCTAGAAAAGTCAAAATAGTGAGATATCTTGCAGAGGGATGCAGCCTCTTAAAATTGCAAAGCTTCTGAAGCGTGTCATCGAGCAATCAAGCGTTTCATTCAAAATAGTCAACAGGGTCGCAAGAAGCGTGTGGAAAAACCAAGGCGCAAAATAAACTGCCCATGAACTGAGAAAAGTCAAGCGTGCAGCTTGCCAAGATGCACATTGCCACCAGTTTGGCCATATTTCAGAGCTGCAACATCACTGGAGTGCCCAAAAGCACAAGGTGTGCAATACTCAGAGACATGGCCAAGGTAAGAATGGCTGAAAGATGACCACCCACTGAACAAGACACACAAGCTGAAACGTCACGACTGGGCCAAGAAATATCTCAAGGACTGATTTTTCTAAGGTTTTATGGGACTGATGAAATGAGAGTGAGTCTTGATGGGGCCAGATGGATGGGCCCGTGGCTGGATTGGTAAAGGGCAGAGAGCTCCAGTCCGACTCAGACGCCAGCAAGGTGGAGGTGGTGTACTGGTTTGGGCTGGTATCATCAAAGATGAGCTTGTGGGGCCTTTTCGGGTTGAGGATGGAGTCAAGCTCAACTCCCAGTCCTACTGCCAGTTTCTGGAAGACACTTCTTCAAGCAGTGGTACAGGAAGAAGTCTGCATCCTTCAAGGAAAAACATGATTTTCATGCAGGACAATGCTCCATTACACGGGTCAAGTACTCCACGCGTGGTGGCAAGAAAGGGTATAAAAGAAGAAATCTAATGACATGGCCCTCCTTGTTCACCTGATCTGAACCCCCATTGAGAACCTGTGGTCCATCATCAAAATGTGAGATTTACAAGGAGGGCAAACAGTACACCTCTCTAAACAGTGTCTGGGAGGCTGTGGTTGCTGCTGCACGCAATGTTGATGGTGAACAGATCAAAACCACTGACAGAATCCATGGATGGCAGGCTTTTGAGTGTCCTTGCAAAGAAAGGTGGCTATATTGGTCACTGATTTGTTTTTGTTTAGTTTTAGAATGTCAGAAATGTATATTTGTGAATGTTGAGATGTTATATTGGTTTCACTGGTAATAAATAATTAATTGAAATGGGTATATATTTGTTTTTTGTTAAGTTGCCTAATAATTATGCACAGTAATAGTCACCTGCACACACAGATATCCCCTAAAATTGCTATAACTAAAAACAAACTTAAAAACTAACTTCCAAAATTATTCAGCTTTGATATTAATGACTTTTTTGGGTTCATTGAGAACATGGTTGTTGTTCAATAATAAAATTAATCTCAAAAATTACAACTTGCCTAATAATTCTACAACTCCCTGTATATATATATATATATATATATATATATATATATATATATATATATATATATATATATATATATACCCCTGTTTAGAACATATTCTGCTATGTGAAGAACATTGGGATGTGAAAATTCATATTTCATGTAGGGGTAGCGCACATGAAAAATTTGATCGGGTTTGCACACGAGAAAGGGTGTTAGTTTTTTTTCTGCTTTTTCACACTTCATGGAAGTCTATGGGGATATTACGACCAGCATTCTTCGGTTGTCAGGTTAGCGCTCGTGTGAAAACTTTTTATTCGCAACTTGTAATATGCGCTATATGCGCGTGTGCAAAAAGTCTTTGTCTAGTGAAGTTAGGTACGAGCGGGAGCACAAACTACTGCTCCACTCGTAATCTAGCCCTATGTGTTTATGTTGTTCAAAGGGTTTTGTAAAGTCTAAAGACCGCTGCTCCATAACCTGTAAGCCTGCTCTGAGGCTGCAGACAGAAATCTCAAGAAATTAACTTGATCGAATACGATCAGGGTGATTGACACCCACTGCTAGCAGCAGATGGCTGCGAATCTGCAGGGGGCGGCATTGCACCAGCAGTTCACAAGAAATGCTAGTGCAATGCTAAATGCTGAGAGCGTATGCTGATAATGGCATTTATCGATGTGTAGCAGACATAATCCGCAATATCGGATCATGTCCGCTCGCACAATCATAATATGTCCCTAGGTCTGGAGCTTTAAAAACCATGCATCTCCAAAGCCGAGTGCATGGTCAAGCAGTTAAATCAACAGCAGTTGTAACATAAACCCCATCAATCACCCAATGTCTTGCGCTTGATTGCTTTCAAGGCTTGCAGCTTCCAAGCGGGAATTTATCTATGTGCATAAACCTTGAGTCTGAATAGGCTTTAGTTACTAGTGCAAATATTGCATGTTCTAACAGATTAGTTAGAATGTGCCTTTAAAAAGTGTTCATTGCAACTAACTACCAACAATGGGTATGTTTCCATGGAGGTGGTAAAAGTTATCTCCATTTAAATCTATGGAGATTTTTTTTAGTTACCACCAGTTTCCAAACTTTACCACCTCAAGGAAACTAGCTCAATGTTTCTAATCTATTTCTTTATTTTTTTTTTTAAAAAAACTATTAACTATTACAATTACCAATGCCAACACGGACAAGAAGCTCCTTATAAACAGGTGCCATAAAAAAATAACTGACATTCTAACATAGTGATTATAATTTTTATATTTCTCAAACTGTGTTAGATGCTAAACTGCAGTTATCAAAGAATATATTTAAATCTATCTGTAAAAAAATATTATATATATATATATATACATATATATATATATATTTATATATTTATATACTGTATAGTTATATATATAATGTTTTGGCAGGTGTTATAAATGTTGCTATGTCACAATCAAGTGACAAAAGCAAAACTATTTAATGACAAAAATAGTAAGAACCGTACAACTAGTTTACAGATGAATGTGTTGCCAAGTGCAAATGCATTAAACAAGGTAAGGCTGTAAGGTCTCTAGGTAAGATAATATATTGCTTTCATTAAAAAAGCAATCTGCATGGACCATAATCCACTAACACATGGTACTCTGCGCCTGTCACTTTTATCAGGGAATAAGAGCTAGCCACTACATTTTAATCACTGGAGTTTGTCAGGAACGGAAAAACAAGCCAGCTCCCCACTAATCAACAGACATGTATCTGATAAGGATGGTGAATTGGAAAAAGTAGCTATACTGTGTTTTGCACCACTATATCCATCCTGCAATGATCAAAACAGGCTAATTGTAGATTGATGCTTTACCATAATGCACCACAAAAAATGGGGCAAAAACTTGATAGGAATCATTTTTTCTGTTTAATTAATTGTGTTATATTTTTATTTGTATCTTTATAAGTCGTTTTTCTTTATTGAACCTAAAAAGAGGATTTTAAAATGCCATTACAGATTTAGATATTTAGTTTTGTTTTTTGTTTTTAAAGTTATATTATGTAATTGATTAAAGTTACTTTTTCATTTTTATATTTGTAAAGGCTTCTCAATACCGTATCAGCCAGTGAATATGTTTATTACAGAATCATACGTGCAGAACTTTTATTGTTTAAATAAGAAATGTTTATTAAAAAAAAAAAAATTATATTACCCACTTCCCCACCAAGGACACGGTGTCTTGACTTATTCTCCTATTTCCTCTGTACTGGCTGTGATCATATTTTTAGACATTCCTGAGCTTATGCAGTAATTCAGGGTAACAAGCATTTGTAGGTATTGGTTACTTAAGAGATTTCAATGCTGTGATTCATTTTGAATGGCTATGTTGTTTATATTTTTTTAGTATAACCTCTGATTTCAAAAGAGTTTTTTTTATTTTTGGGTGTTGATTCAATATTTCTATATTGATTCCTGATACAAGGTTTTGGTTTGGCTGATATGGGAGCATATTTTTGCATGACCACAATCCAAAAAGTATAGGCAGCTACAAGTTCACAGCCAATGGGTACTTGGAAATCCAAACTGAATTACACACACATTTGTCTTTAAACAACTATATTACAGTTCTTCAGGATTAACTCCTTTGTACAATTTCTAAAATAAATACTCATTTAAATGTGTGAGATTAACCTACTGTAATCATAATTCATCCAGACAACTGGTAAACAATGTGAATGCCATCTGTGTATAGGCATGATAGGTATACTGGGCATGTTTGCTTATTGATTATATTGACACTTTTTATATTTTAAAACTTTTTTTTTTCATTATTCCAGTTATTGAATGAGAAAGCCCCATTTTCAGGTGTGGTGAGATAAATATCTGAAATGAATAAGAACACTATTCCATGTTTCTATTAGAAGAAAGTGGCCGCAACCTCTATCATCTTTTAAAAAAGGATTTTAACAATTCTCACACTGTAAATTGTAAAACCACTAAGTGACAGGTTTCCTCAATTGCAACAATGTAGCTGTAAAATGTGACCAACATTGGAAAATCACTAACGGTTATATTGGGACTCAAGGTATTGAATATTTAAATCACATTTCTTTAACCCCTTAAAGGAAGTATGTTACTTGTCCTTATTACATTACCATGTAATAGTATGGGTCTCGCCAAATCAGCGAGACGCGTTATTACAACATGCTTCTCTTCTAGAGTATGTTGGTTGTTGTTAAGGGGAGAAAAATACAATTGTTGTGTCTTTATTTATTTTTTTTAAAACAAACTACTGTATCATCTCAGAGTCACCAACAAACAATTCATAATAGCCAACAATGAAATACCGATTACGAAGATGTGATTCTGTTTGAAATCCCATTGATGAAGATGACTGTAAAGAAACTGACATAATGGTCAAATCGCCATGACTTCATTCCCACCTTACCCAATAAAGACACAGACACATATTTGGAGGTATAAGACCGTGAAGCAAGGACGCGTTTATTAAAACAAAACCAGGCAAACTCTAAACGTATTTAACTTGTGAAGCTTAAGGCTTATATGAATAGGTGGCAGCATCTGAGAATAATCTATATCCTAAACCTAACAATATAACTTAGGCCTAGATTTAGAGTTCGGCGGTAGCCGTCAAAACCAGCGTTAGAGGCTCCTAACGCTGGTTTTGGCCGCCCGCTGGTATTTGGAGTCAGTGATTAAAGGGTCTAACGCTCACTTTACAGCCGCGACTTTTCCATACCGCAGATCCCCCTACGCCATTTGCGTAGCCTATCTTTTCAATGGGATCTTTCTAACGCTGGTATTTAGAGTCGTTTCTGCAGTGAGCGTTAGAGCTCTAACGACAAGATTCCAGCCGCCTGAAAAAAGCAGGAGTTAAGAGCTTTCTGGCTAACGCCGGTTCATAAAGCTCTTAACTACTGTACCCTAAACTACACTAACACCCATAAACTACCTATGTACCCCTAAACGAGGTCCCCCCACATCGCCGCCACTCGATTAAAATTTTTAACCCCTAATCTGCCGACCGCCACCTACGTTATACTTATGTACCCCTAATCTGCTGCCCCAAACCCCGCCGACCCCTATATTATATTTATTAACCCCTAACTTGCCCCACACAACGTCGCCGCAAGCTACTTAAAATAATTAACCCTAATCTTCCGACCGCAAATCGCCGCCACCTACGTTATCCCTATGTACCCCTAATCTTCTGCCCCTAACATCGCCGACCCCTATGTTATATTTATTAACCCTAATCTGCCCCCCACAACGTCGCCGACACCTACCTACACTTATTAACCCCTAATCTGCCGAGCGGACCTGAGCGCTACTATAATAAAGTTATTAACCCTAATCCGCCTCACTAACCCTATCATAAATAGTATTAACCCCTAATCTGCCCTCCCTAACATCGCCGACACCTACCTTCAATTATTAACCCCTAATCTGCCGACCGGAGCTCACCGCTATTCTAATAAATGTATTAACCCCTAAAGCTAAGTCTAACCCTAACACTAACACCCCCCTAAGTTAAATATAATTTTTATCTAACGAAATAAATTAACTCTTATTAAATAAATTATTCCTATTTAAAGCTAAATACTTACCTGTAAATAAATCCTAATATAGCTACAATATAAATTACATTTATATTATAGCTATTTTAGGATTAATATTTATTTTACAGGTAACTTTGTATTTATTTTAACCAGGTACAATAGCTATTAAATAGTTAAGAACTATTTAATAGTTACCTAGTTAAAATAATTACAAATTTACCTGTAAAATAAATCCTAACCTAAGATATAATTAAACCTAACACTACCCTATCAATAAAATAATTAAATAAACTACCTACAATTACCTACAATTAACCTAACACTACACTATCAATAAATTAATTAAACACAATTGCTACAAATAAATACAATTAAATAAACTATCTAAAGTACAAAAATAAAAAAGAACTAAGTTACAGAAAATAAAAAAATATTTACAAACATAAGAAAAATATTACAACAATTTTAAACTAATTACACCTACTCTAAGCCCCCTAATAAAATAACAAAGACCCCAAAATAAAAAATTCCCTACCCTATTCTAAATTTAAAAAGTTACAAGCTCTTTTACCTTACCAGCCCTGAACAGGGCCCTTTGCGGGGCATGCCCCAAGAAGTTCAGCTCTTTTGCCTGTAAAAGAAAACATACAATACCCCCCCCCCAACATTACAACCCACCACCCACATACCCCTAATCTAACCCAAACCCCCCTTAAATAAACCTAACACTAAGCCCCTGATGATCTTCCTACCTTGTCTTCACCATGCCAGGTTCACCGATCCGTCCTGGCTCCAAGATCTTCATCCAACCCAAGCGGGGGTTGGCGATCCATAATCCGGTGCTCCAAAGTCTTCCTCCTATCCGGCAAGAAGAGGACATCCGGACCGGCAAACATCTTCTCCAAGCGGCATCTTCTATGTTCTTCCATCCGATGACGACCGGCTCCATCTTGAAGACCTCCAGCGCGGATCCATCCTCTTCTTCCGACGACTAGACGACGAATGACGGTTCCTTTAAGGGACGTCATCCAAGATGGCGTCCCTCGAATTCCGATTGGCTGATAGGATTCTATCAGCCAATCGGAATTAAGGTAGGAATTTTCTGATTGGCTGATGGAATCAGCCAATCAGAATCAAGTTCAATCCGATTGGCTGATCCAATCAGCCAATCAGATTGAGCTCGCATTCTATTGGCTGTTCCGATCGGGGTATTGTATGTTTTCTTTTACAGGCAAAAGAGCTGAACTTCTTGGGGCATGCCCCGCAAAGGGCCCTGTTCAGGGCTGGTAAGGTAAAAGAGCTTGTAACTTTTTAAATTTTGAATAGGGTAGGGAATTTTTTATTTTGGGGGTCTTTGTTATTTTATTAGGGGGCTTAGAGTAGGTGTAATTAGTTTAAAATTGTTGTAATATTTTTCTTAAGTTTGTAAATATTTTTTTATTTTCTGTAACTTAGTTCTTTTTTATTTTTTGTACTTTAGATAGTTTATTTAATTGTATTTATTTGTAGCAATTGTGTTTAATTAATTTATTGATAGTGTAGTGTTAGGTTAATTGTAGGTAATTGTAGGTAGTTTATTTAATTATTTTATTGATAGGGTAGTGTTAGGTTTAATTATATCTTAGGTTAGGATTTATTTTACAGGTAAATTTGTAATTATTTTAACTAGGTAACTATTAAATAGTTCTTAACTATTTAATAGCTATTGTACCTGGTTAAAATAAATACAAAGTTACCTGTAAAATAAATATTAATCCTAAAATAGCTATAATATAAATGTAATTTATATTGTAGCTATATTAGGATTTATTTTACAGGTAAGTATTTAGCTTTAAATAGGAATCATTTATTTAATAAGAGTTAATTTATTTCGTTAGAAAAAATTATATTTAACTTAGGGGGGTGTTAGTGTTAGGGTTAGACTTAGCTTTAGGGGTTAATACATTTATTAGAATAGCGGTGAGCTCCGGTCGGCAGATTAGGGGTTAATAATTGAAGGTAGGTGTCGGCGATGTTAGGGAGGGCAGATTAGGGGTTAATACTATTTATGATAGGGTTAGTGAGGCGGATTAGGGGTTAATAACTTTATTATAGTAGCGCTCAGGTCCGCTCGGCAGATTAGGGGTTAATAAGTGTAGGTAGGTGTCGGCGACGTTGTGGGGGGCAGATTAGGGGTTAATAAATATAACATAGGGGTCGGCGATGTTAGGGGCAGAAGATTAGGGGTACATAGGGATAACGTAGGTGGCGGCGATTTGCGGTCGGAAGATTAGGGGTTAATTATTTTAAGTAGCTTGCGGCGACGTTGTGGGGGGCAGATTAGGGGTTAATAAATATAACATAGGGGTCGGCGATGTTAGGGCAGCAGATTAGGGGTACATAGGGATAACGTAGGTGGCGGCGGTTTACGGAGCGGCAGATTAGGGGTTAAAAGTGTAATGCAGGGGTCAGCGATAGCGGGGGCGGCAGATTAGGGGTTAATAAGTGTAAGGCTAGGGGTGTTTAGACTCGGGGTACATGTTAGAGTGTTAGGTGCAGACGTAGGAAGTGTTTCCCCATAGGAAACAATGGGGCTGCGTTAGGAGCTGAACGCTGCTTTTTTGCAGGTGTTAGGTTTTTTTTCAGCTCAAACAGCCCCATTGTTTCCTATGGGAGAATCGTGCACGAGCACGTTTTTGAGGCCGGCCGCGTCCGTAAGCAACTCTGGTATCGAGAGTTGTATTTGCGGTAAAAATGCTCTACGCTCCTTTTTTGGAGCCTAACGCAGCATTTGTTTGAACTCTCGATACCAGAGTTAAATTTATGGTGCGGCCAGAAAAAAACCCGCGGAGCGTTAACAGCCCTTCTACCGCCAAACTCCAAATCTAGCCGTGAGTATCTACAGCAAGCGTAGTGAGGTCACCGGCCCGGATTGGTTGTCGCAATGCTCCTGCCGAGCATTGCCCTTCAGAGGCTGGCATCATCCACAAGGGGTTTCTAGGTCAGCAGGCCCGCGGGGAGAGACGTTACAAGCTGCGACTTGCAACATCATGCCCCTCCCATTAGCTCGACTGCACCCTCGCCGAAACCATAAAAATTATTCGGCCGGGACCCTGCCACGCCAGCCGGTAACTTCTACCTTCACTCCCGAAATAGTTCCAGACCTGGTAAGGTCATCATCGGGCGTAAGACGCATAACAAACGCCTTTGATGTGAATCCAAAAATTGTTACCACTTTGGGCTTACGATCAGCTAGCCTGATTAGGCATGCCCCCGCCAAAGTCCTACAACCGCCCTAAGGGCAGCCGTTCCCTCAGTGCCGCCCCTTTTCCTGAAAAACAAATTATTCAACATGTTAACAACAAATGTTGCAAACTCACACACTGCACAGCTTCACATTTCAGTCAGGCAGCATAACCCTTAAGACGTTACATGCACAAATATGCCTTCCACTACCAATCTCAGCAATGCAAGTGGAAATTAGAAACAAACATTTGCAGAATGTGATTGCTACACACTATATCTAGATGATGCAGTTATGATTTCTGTGTTCTTGCTTTTCCTGCAGATCCTGTTAGCTGTATATCATGTATTCAGTACATATACATAAGTACATGTGTGTCCTACCTACTGCAGATGAACTATACAATAGCAGTGAATAGAGCTTGCATTATTTTAGACCATGTATGCAAATACAACTCTAAAATTTAATCCGTGGTCATTTCAGAGTGTTCTGCACTTGTGCAAAATTATAGAGCTGTTCCAAGTTGTCTTGCAATACTTGCAAATACATAAAAACGACCAGTTCAGGACTTTGATAAGTGTAAAATGATCTTGAAAACCTGTTGAAAAGTATCAAGAAAATGGATTGTAATCACCAAGAATCTTTCGACTTCATGTCAAAAAAAGCTTTTTTGGGCAGGCCGAATTTATGTTCTCAGCTCAAAGAAACAGACATCAAAATGAAAAGGGCCCTTTTTTAAGAAAACAAATCGGACGATAAATTGGAATTGATCCCTAGGTGTTTAACCACTTCAATGGTGAGTCAATGACAAGAGGCGTACGTCCAGGGCCACCAACCATCATCTAGATCCCAGTAGTGCATTGCTGCTCCTGTTTCTACCTAGGCAGGCTTTTCAACAAAGAATACCAATAAAAGAAAGAACATTTCATAATAGAAGTCATTTGAAAAGTATTGTAGAAGTCATGAAACTTTAATTTTGCTTTCATGTCCCATGAAGTATTTTGCACATTCCCTCTAAAAATTTTATTCAAATACATTTAGCAAATAATGCAAAAAAATTGTAAAGTATTCTAACATTATAAACCACAAAACTGGAATATACCATAATGATTAACAAAGAACTCCAATTAACCTTTTAGTTATATGTTATACTCACCAACCTCAAAAGTGTAAACACTGAGATCCGTATTATACAGCACTATCAGTATTTAAAAAAGACTTAGAGAAATAATTTGCTTAAGAATTCTAAGCGAGATAACACACTTGTAATTAAAAATGAACAAAATCCCTACAAGTGATAAAAATGGAATCGGCATGGAATATTTCAAACGGAAAGATATGATAGACATTTCATAGACCATGTCTTCCCTGGAAGTCATCATTACATTTTTAAGTGATGTTTGTTTTTCCTACTCAAATCTCAATTGAGCTATAGATAACAGAAATATTTGACATTTAAATACAATAAAGACAGACAGCTGAGTAATGATTTGAGGGAGGAATACTTGCATTATAACTGTCTGTTTACATAAGACACTGGTACTAGAACAGCCGACCAGTAATTACATTTCCTAAAGATCAAAAAATGGCATTACATTTTATCTTTGCTCTTATTAGGGCATAACAATAAACAGCATAACTCATTTATTTAGATTTTTTTTTATTAACATGACCAAAATATCCCTTTAATTGATATCACCGACATTGAACATAAGCATAAGTATGCTTCCAAAATACAGGCGACCATTAAAGCACATAGAAAATATTAAACCTGTTATTAATAATTTTTTATTTTATTTTTTACAATTTTAAACATTAGTGTTGTGAACATACACGGACAATATTACATAATGCGCATCCATAAAATCATTCATCTTTATAGTAGTTTTTCTCAGAGTAACTTACAATTAGCAGTAGCAGTTTATCATGTTTTCTCCATCAGCAATAATTGTGTATTCAAAACCTTATACAGGAATCAAGTAAACTATACTATGTTTCTAGGCTATGAAAGTATATTTAACATGTCTTGCGTTTGTGTAAAAATTGCTCCATGCTCCCTAGAGAGGCCAAAGGTCAAAAAGCAAATCCAGCAAAATGCTGCAAATCAAATAATTGGTTTAGGCAATTTGCAGCAGTTTGAAAACCTAGGTTACAGAATTTCTTTTTGGCCTCTCTAGGGAGCATGGGACAAACAACATTTTTACACAAAAGATGTGTCATTAATTATGTCTCATTAAACTAGTTTAATTTTATTTAAAGGGATATCCAAAATGAAAATAAATTGCTTTGTTTCAATTGAGCAGTTTTTTGTTTTTTTTATGAATTCCTCTGCTAAACATAAACATTCAAATTTCTGCACCTAGCATTACAGGTAAAAAACATTCTTGATTATTTGACAGCACAGGATTCATAAAGGGTTCAGCACATGAGGAAATCCAGCCTTAAAAGTATAACGGCTAGATTTAGAGTTCGGCGGTAGATGGGCTGTTAACGCCACGGTGTTTTATGTCTAACGCACGTCATTGTTTGACTCGGTATTTAGAGTTAATATAAGACCATCTAACGATGCTCCTAACGCGTGTATGTCACACGCGTAATCCTGCCCGCGTTAGACAGTCTCCCATAGAGATCAATGGGAAAGTAAAAAAATAGCTTTTTTTACCTAACACTCGATCTCGCGAGAATACGCACAGCTCGGTCATATGACGCATACCACATCATGCACAACAATAACACGCCGCAAATGTCACAACATCAATCAATCAACAAAGCACACAAGCATTACACATTCACAAGCGGGGGAAGTTTTAATACTATTTATACGGGGAATACGCATATACTTTAAGATGCGGAAAATCGCACAATAACAACAAGGATTAAAAAATATATACATACACTAAAAAAAAATCGCATTCAATATCATTATATATTATGAAAAACATACATATACAACACTTCACGAAGAACACACCATCGCAAATTCACATTTAAAAGAATACTATTGGACAATGTTAGAGAAAACGACCACTATGACATCATCGCATTCTACACATTCCACAAATACCAACTCAAAATGAGCATGCGCAAATTAACACACCTAATACACATTGCAATAATATTAATTGCTAATAAAGCACACCTGAACACTAATTACAATGGAAATTGGGACATCATTAAACATTTACACAGGGTATATAAGCACCACACAAGCAGGGCTTCTTTGACTGTGTTGCTGGTGGGTCTTTGGAGATTTAAGAATAGAGATTTTGCGAATTTTTGAGAGTGAGTTAGTGTTAGTGTGAGAGAGTCAGTTGGTAGTGTTAGCGTGAGAGAGTCAGTTGGTAGTGTTAGCGTGAGATAGTCAGTTGGTAGTGTTAGCGTGAGATAGTCAGTTGGTAGTGTTAGCGTGAGAGAGTGAGTGAGTTAGTGGGAGTTAGCGGGAGTGGGAGAGAGTCTGTTAGTGGGAGCGTGAATGAGTTAGTGGGAGTTATTAGTGATAGTTGTTAGTGTGAGCGTCAGTTAGTGGTAGTTAGTGAGCGTTAGTGGGAGTGTTTGTTATTGAGAATTAGAAGTAGTGTTAGTTAGCGAGCGAGTGATTTATCTGTACACTTAACACATTTACACGCAAACACATTCAATACATACATACACTTATCAATAACACTACATACACTCCATACCCCCTACCCCCTCATACTACACTCCATACCCCATTCCTTGTAGTCCCATTCCCTTTCATCCCATTTACTCTTATCCCATACCCCATACCCCATCCCATACCCATCCCCTAGTTACATTTAGTTTACATATCCTCCTTTTAGTCTTCTTCTTTTCGTTTATTTAAATACTCCTTACCTCTTTTTTTTTTTACATCCCTCACACTTTAAGCACCTTTTTTGTCTTTTTAGTTCTTTATTTTGACCCCCTTTCATTTCATCACACTCACTTTTTTTTGATTATTTGGGGTTTAGTTTAGGGAGGAGATGGAGGCCAGGCAGGGGACAGGTAGAGGGGTGAGGAGAGGGAGGGGGAGAGGAACAGGGCAGGAAGGGGGGCAGGAAGCGGGGGTGGAAGCGGTGGGTGGGCCCAGCCACTTGGTCATCTTGAACCAAGTGGCTGGGTCCACCCACCGCTTCCACCCCCGCTTCCTGCCCCCCTTCCTGCCCTGGTCCTCTCCCCCTCCCTCTACTCCCCCCTCTACCTGTCCCCTGCCTGGCCTCCATCTCCTCCCTAAACTAAACCCCAAATAATCAAAAAAAAGTGAGTGTGATGAAATGAAAGGGGGTCAAAATAAAGAACTAAAAAGACAAAAAAGGTGCTTAAAGTGTGAGGGATGTAAAAAAAAAAAGAGGGTAAGGAGTATTTAAATAAACGAAAAGAAGAAGACTAAAAGGAGGATATGTAAACTAAATGTAACTAGGGGATGGGTATGGGATGGGTATGGGGTATGGGATAAGAGTAAATGGGATGAAAGGGAATGGGACTACAAGGAATGGGGTATGGAGTGTAGTATGAGGGGGTAGGGGGTATGGAGTGTATGTAGTGTTATTGATAAGTGTATGTATGTATTGAATGTGTTTGCGTGTAAATGTGTTAAGTGTACAGATAAATCACTCGCTCGCTAACTAACACTACTTCTAATTCTCAATAACAAACACTCCCACTAACGCTCACTAACTACCACTAACTGACGCTCACACTAACAACTATCACTAATAACTCCCACTAACTCATTCACGCTCCCACTAACAGACTCTCTCCCACTCCCGCTAACTCCCACTAACTCACTCACTCTCTCACGCTAACACTACCAACTGACTATCTCACGCTAACACTACCAACTGACTATCTCACGCTAACACTACCAACTGACTCTCTCACGCTAACACTACCAACTGACTCTCTCACACTAACACTAACTCACTCTCAAAAATTCGCAAAATCTCTATTCTTAAATCTCCAAAGACCCACCAGCAACACAGTCAAAGAAGCCCTGCTTGTGTGGTGCTTATATACCCTGTGTAAATGTTTAATGATGTCCCAATTTCCATTGTAATTAGTGTTCAGGTGTGCTTTATTAGCAATTAATATTATTGCAATGTGTATTAGGTGTGTTAATTTGCGCATGCTCATTTTGAGTTGGTATTTGTGGAATGTGTAGAATGCGATGATGTCATAGTGGTCGTTTTCTCTAACATTGTCCAATAGTATTCTTTTTAAATGTGAATTTGCGATGGTGTGTTCTTCGTGAAGTGTTGTATATGTATGTTTTTCATAATATATAATGATATTGAATGCGATTTTTTTTTTAGTGTATGTATATATTTTTTAATCCTTGTTGTTATTGTGCGATTTTCCGCATCTTAAAGTATATGCGTATTCCCCGTATAAATAGTATTAAAACTTCCCCCGCTTGTGAATGTGTAATGCTTGTGTGCTTTGTTGATTGATTGATGTTGTGACATTTGCGGCGTGTTATTGTTGTGCATGATGTGGTATGCGTCATATGACCGAGCTGTGCGTATTCTCGCGAGATCGAGTGTTAGGTAAAAAAAGCTATTTTTTTACTTTCCCATTGATCTCTATGGGAGACTGTCTAACGCGGGCAGGATTACGCGTGTGACATACACGCGTTAGGAGCATCGTTAGATGGTCTTATATTAACTCTAAATACCGGAGTCAAACAATGACGTGCGTTAGACATAAAACACGCGTGGCGTTAACAGCCCATCTACCGCCGAACTCTAAATCTAGCCGTTATACTTTTAAGGCTGGATTTCCTCATGTGCTGAACCCTTTATGAATCCTGTGCTGTCAAATAATCAAGAATGTTTTTTACCTGTAATGCTAGGTGCAGAAATTTGAATGTTTATGTTTAGCAGAGGAATTCATAAAAAAAACAAAAAACTGCTCAATTGAAACAAAGCAATTTATTTTCATTTTGGATATCCCTTTAAATAAAATTAAACTAGTTTAATGAGACATAATTAATGACACATCTTTTGTGTAAAAATGTTGTTTGTCCCATGCTCCCTAGAGAGGCCAAAAAGAAATTCTGTAACCTAGGTTTTCAAACTGCTGCAAATTGCCTAAACCAATTATTTGATTTGCAGCATTTTGCTGGATTTGCTTTTTGACCTTTGGCCTCTCTAGGGAGCATGGAGCAATTTTTACACAAACGCAAGACATGTTAAATATACTTTCATAGCCTAGAAACATAGTATAGTTTACTTGATTCCTGTATAAGGTTTTGAATACACAATTATTGCTGATGGAGAAAACATGATAAACTGCTACTGCTAATTGTAAGTTACTCTGAGAAAAACTACTATAAAGATGAATGATTTTATGGATGCGCATTATGTAATATTGTCCGTGTATGTTCACAACACTAATGTTTAAAATTGTAAAAAAATAAAATAAAAAATTATTAATAACAGGTTTAATATTTTCTATGTGCTTTAATGGTCGCCTGTATTTTGGAAGCATACTTATGCTTATGTTCAATGTCGGTGATATCAATTAAAGGGATATTTTGGTCATGTTTAATAAAAAAAAATCTAAATAAATGAGTTATGCTGTTTATTGTTATGCCCTAATAAGAGCAAAGATAAAATGTAATGCCATTTTTTGATCTTTAGGAAATGTAATTACTGGTCGGCTGTTCTAGTACCAGTGTCTTATGTAAACAGACAGTTATAATGCAAGTATTCCTCCCTCAAATCATTACTCAGCTGTCTGTCTTTATTGTATTTAAATGTCAAATATTTCTGTTATCTATAGCTCAATTGAGATTTGAGTAGGAAAAACAAACATCACTTAAAAATGTAATGATGACTTCCAGGGAAGACATGGTCTATGAAATGTCTATCATATCTTTCCGTTTGAAATATTCCATGCCGATTCCATTTTTATCACTTGTAGGGATTTTGTTCATTTTTAATTACAAGTGTGTTATCTCGCTTAGAATTCTTAAGCAAATTATTTCTCTAAGTCTTTTTTAAATACTGATAGTGCTGTATAATACGGATCTCAGTGTTTACACTTTTGAGGTTGGTGAGTATAACATATAACTAAAAGGTTAATTGGAGTTCTTTGTTAATCATTATGGTATATTCCAGTTTTGTGGTTTATAATGTTAGAATACTTTACAATTTTTTTGCATTATTTGCTAAATGTATTTGAATAAAATTTTTAGAGGGAATGTGCAAAATACTTCATGGGACATGAAAGCAAAATTAAAGTTTCATGACTTCTACAATACTTTTCAAATGACTTCTATTATGAAATGTTCTTTCTTTTATTGGTATTCTTTGTTGAAAAGCCTGCCTAGGTAGAAACAGGAGCAGCAATGCACTACTGGGATCTAGATGATGGTTGGTGGCCCTGGACGTACGCCTCTTGTCATTGACTCACCATTGAAGTGGTTAAACACCTAGGGATCAATTCCAATTTATCGTCCGATTTGTTTTCTTAAAAAAGGGCCCTTTTCATTTTGATGTCTGTTTCTTTGAGCTGAGAACATAAATTCGGCCTGCCCAAAAAAGCTTTTTTTGACATGAAGTCGAAAGATTCTTGGTGATTACAATCCATTTTCTTGATACTTTTCAACAGGTTTTCAAGATCATTTTACACTTATCAAAGTCCTGAACTGGTCGTTTTTATGTATTTGCAAGTATTGCAAGACAACTTGGAACAGCTCTATAATTTTGCACAAGTGCAGAACACTCTGAAATGACCACGGATTAAATTTTAGAGTTGTATTTGCATACATGGTCTAAAATAATGCAAGCTCTATTCACTGCTATTGTATAGTTCATCTGCAGTAGGTAGGACACACATGTACTTATGTATATGTACTGAATACATGATATACAGCTAACAGGATCTGCAGGAAAAGCAAGAACACAGAAATCATAACTGCATCATCTAGATATAGTGTGTAGCAATCACATTCTGCAAATGTTTGTTTCTAATTTCCACTTGCATTGCTGAGATTGGTAGTGGAAGGCATATTTGTGCATGTAACGTCTTAAGGGTTATGCTGCCTGACTGAAATGTGAAGCTGTGCAGTGTGTGAGTTTGCAACATTTGTTGTTAACATGTTGAATAATTTGTTTTTCAGGAAAAGGGGCGGCACTGAGGGAACGGCTGCCCTTAGGGCGGTTGTAGGACTTTGGCGGGGGCATGCCTAATCAGGCTAGCTGATCGTAAGCCCAAAGTGGTAACAATTTTTGGATTCACATCAAAGGCGTTTGTTATGCGTCTTACGCCCGATGATGACCTTACCAGGTCTGGAACTATTTCGGGAGTGAAGGTAGAAGTTACCGGCTGGCGTGGCAGGGTCCCGGCCGAATAATTTTTATGGTTTCGGCGAGGGTGCAGTCGAGCTAATGGGAGGGGCATGATGTTGCAAGTCGCAGCTTGTAACGTCTCTCCCCGCGGGCCTGCTGACCTAGAAACCCCTTGTGGATGATGCCAGCCTCTGAAGGGCAATGCTCGGCAGGAGCATTGCGACAACCAATCCGGGCCGGTGACCTCACTACGCTTGCTGTAGATACTAACGGCTAGATTTGGAGTTTGGCGGTAGAAGGGCTGTTAACGCTCCGCGGGTTTTTTTCTGGCCGCACCATAAATTTAACTCTGGTATCGAGAGTTCAAACAAATGCTGCGTTAGGCTCCAAAAAAGGAGCGTAGAGCATTTTTACCGCAAATACAACTCTCGATACCAGAGTTGCTTACGGACGCGGCCGGCCTCAAAAACGTGCTCGTGCACGATTCTCCCATAGGAAACAATGGGGCTGTTTGAGCTGAAAAAAAACCTAACACCTGCAAAAAAGCAGCGTTCAGCTCCTAACGCAGCCCCATTGTTTCCTATGGGGAAACACTTCCTACGTCTGCACCTAACACTCTAACATGTACCCCGAGTCTAAACACCCCTAGCCTTACACTTATTAACCCCTAATCTGCCGCCCCCGCTATCGCTGACCCCTGCATTACACTTTTAACCCCTAATCTGCCGCTCCGTAAACCGCCGCCACCTACGTTATCCCTATGTACCCCTAATCTGCTGCCCTAACATCGCCGACCCCTATGTTATATTTATTAACCCCTAATCTGCCCCCCACAACGTCGCCGCAAGCTACTTAAAATAATTAACCCCTAATCTTCCGACCGCAAATCGCCGCCACCTACGTTATCCCTATGTACCCCTAATCTTCTGCCCCTAACATCGCCGACCCCTATGTTATATTTATTAACCCCTAATCTGCCCCCCACAACGTCGCCGACACCTACCTACACTTATTAACCCCTAATCTGCCGAGCGGACCTGAGCGCTACTATAATAAAGTTATTAACCCCTAATCCGCCTCACTAACCCTATCATAAATAGTATTAACCCCTAATCTGCCCTCCCTAACATCGCCGACACCTACCTTCAATTATTAACCCCTAATCTGCCGACCGGAGCTCACCGCTATTCTAATAAATGTATTAACCCCTAAAGCTAAGTCTAACCCTAACACTAACACCCCCCTAAGTTAAATATAATTTTTATCTAACGAAATAAATTAACTCTTATTAAATAAATGATTCCTATTTAAAGCTAAATACTTACCTGTAAAATAAATCCTAATATAGCTACAATATAAATTACATTTATATTATAGCTATTTTAGGATTAATATTTATTTTACAGGTAACTTTGTATTTATTTTAACCAGGTACAATAGCTATTAAATAGTTAAGAACTATTTAATAGTTACCTAGTTAAAATAATTACAAATTTACCTGTAAAATAAATCCTAACCTAAGATATAATTAAACCTAACACTACCCTATCAATAAAATAATTAAATAAACTACCTACAATTACCTACAATTAACCTAACACTACACTATCAATAAATTAATTAAACACAATTGCTACAAATAAATACAATTAAATAAACTATCTAAAGTACAAAAAATAAAAAAGAACTAAGTTACAGAAAATAAAAAAATATTTACAAACTTAAGAAAAATATTACAACAATTTTAAACTAATTACACCTACTCTAAGCCCCCTAATAAAATAACAAAGACCCCCAAAATAAAAAATTCCCTACCCTATTCAAAATTTAAAAAGTTACAAGCTCTTTTACCTTACCAGCCCTGAACAGGGCCCTTTGCGGGGCATGCCCCAAGAAGTTCAGCTCTTTTGCCTGTAAAAGAAAACATACAATACCCCGATCGGAACAGCCAATAGAATGCGAGCTCAATCTGATTGGCTGATTGGATCAGCCAATCGGATTGAACTTGATTCTGATTGGCTGATTCCATCAGCCAATCAGAAAATTCCTACCTTAATTCCGATTGGCTGATAGAATCCTATCAGCCAATCGGAATTCGAGGGACGCCATCTTGGATGACGTCCCTTAAAGGAACCGTCATTCGTCGTCTAGTCGTCGGAAGAAGAGGATGGATCCGCGCTGGAGGTCTTCAAGATGGAGCCGGTCGTCATCGGATGGAAGAACATAGAAGATGCCGCTTGGAGAAGATGTTTGCCGGTCCGGATGTCCTCTTCTTGCCGGATAGGAGGAAGACTTTGGAGCACCGGATTATGGATCGCCAACCCCCGCTTGGGTTGGATGAAGATCTTGGAGCCAGGACGGATCGGTGAACCTGGCATGGTGAAGACAAGGTAGGAAGATCATCAGGGGCTTAGTGTTAGGTTTATTTAAGGGGGGTTTGGGTTAGATTAGGGGTATGTGGGTGGTGGGTTGTAATGTTGGGGGGGGGGGGTATTGTATGTTTTCTTTTACAGGCAAAAGAGCTGAACTTCTTGGGGCATGCCCCGCAAAGGGCCCTGTTCAGGGCTGGTAAGGTAAAAGAGCTTGTAACTTTTTAAATTTAGAATAGGGTAGGGAATTTTTTATTTTGGGGGTCTTTGTTATTTTATTAGGGGGCTTAGAGTAGGTGTAATTAGTTTAAAATTGTTGTAATATTTTTCTTATGTTTGTAAATATTTTTTTATTTTCTGTAACTTAGTTCTTTTTTATTTTTTGTACTTTAGATAGTTTATTTAATTGTATTTATTTGTAGCAATTGTGTTTAATTAATTTATTGATAGTGTAGTGTTAGGTTAATTGTAGGTAATTGTAGGTAGTTTATTTAATTATTTTATTGATAGGGTAGTGTTAGGTTTAATTATATCTTAGGTTAGGATTTATTTTACAGGTAAATTTGTAATTATTTTAACTAGGTAACTATTAAATAGTTCTTAACTATTTAATAGCTATTGTACCTGGTTAAAATAAATACAAAGTTACCTGTAAAATAAATATTAATCCTAAAATAGCTATAATATAAATGTAATTTATATTGTAGCTATATTAGGATTTATTTTACAGGTAAGTATTTAGCTTTAAATAGGAATAATTTATTTAATAAGAGTTAATTTATTTCGTTAGATAAAAATTATATTTAACTTAGGGGGGTGTTAGTGTTAGGGTTAGACTTAGCTTTAGGGGTTAATACATTTATTAGAATAGCGGTGAGCTCCGGTCGGCAGATTAGGGGTTAATAATTGAAGGTAGGTGTCGGCGATGTTAGGGAGGGCAGATTAGGGGTTAATACTATTTATGATAGGGTTAGTGAGGCGGATTAGGGGTTAATAACTTTATTATAGTAGCGCTCAGGTCCGCTCGGCAGATTAGGGGTTAATAAGTGTAGGTAGGTGTCGGCGACGTTGTGGGGGGCAGATTAGGGGTTAATAAATATAACATAGGGGTCGGCGATGTTAGGGGCAGAAGATTAGGGGTACATAGGGATAACGTAGGTGGCGGCGATTTGCGGTCGGAAGATTAGGGGTTAATTATTTTAAGTAGCTTGCGGCGACGTTGTGTGGGGCAAGTTAGGGGTTAATAAATATAATATAGGGGTCGGCGGGGTTAGGGGCAGCAGATTAGGGGTACATAAGTATAACGTAGGTGGCGGTCGGCAGATTAGGGGTTAAAAATTTTAATCGAGTGGCGGCGATGTGGGGGGACCTCGGTTTAGGGGTACATAGGTAGTTTATGGGTGTTAGTGTAGTTTAGGGTACAGTAGTTAAGAGCTTTATGAACCGGCGTTAGCCAGAAAGCTCTTAACTCCTGCTTTTTTCAGGCGGCTGGAATCTTGTCGTTAGAGCTCTAACGCTCACTGCAGAAACGACTCTAAATACCAGCGTTAGAAAGATCCCATTGAAAAGATAGGCTACGCAAATGGCGTAGGGGGATCTGCGGTATGGAAAAGTCGCGGCTGTAAAGTGAGCGTTAGACCCTTTAATCACTGACTCCAAATACCAGCGGGCGGCCAAAACCAGCGTTAGGAGCCTCTAACGCTGGTTTTGACGGCTACCGCCGAACTCTAAATCTAGGCCTAAGTTATTGTTAGGTTTAGGATATAGATTATTCTCAGATGCTGCCACCTATTCATATAAGCCTTAAGCTTCACAAGTTAAATACGTTTAGAGTTTGCCTGGTTTTGTTTTAATAAACGCGTCCTTGCTTCACGGTCTTATACCTCCAAATATGTGTCTGTGTCTTTATTGGGTAAGGTGGGAATGAAGTCATGGCGATTTGACCATTATGTCAGTTTCTTTACAGTCATCTTCATCAATGGGATTTCAAACAGAATCACATCTTCGTAATCGGTATTTCATTGTTGGCTATTATGAATTGTTTGTTGGTGACTCTGAGATGATACAGTAGTTTGTTTTAAAAAAAATAAATAGAAGACACAACAATTGTATTTTTCTCCCCTTAACAACAACCAACATACTCTAGAAGAGAAGCATGTTGTAATAACGCGTCTCGCTGATTTGGCGAGACCCATACTATTACATGGGTAATGTAATAAGGACAAGTAACATACTTCCTTTAAGGGGTTAAAGAAATGTGATTTAAATATTCAATACCTTGAGTCCCAATATAACCGTTAGTGATTTTCCAATGTTGGTCACATTTTTACAGCTACATTGTTGCAATTGAGGAAACCTTGTCACTTAGTGGTTTTACAATTTACAGTGTGAGAATTGTTAAAATCCTTTTTTAAAAGATGATAGAGGTTGCGGCCACTTTCTTCTAATAGAAACATGGAATAGTGTTCTTATTCATTTCAGATATTTATCTCACCACACCTGAAAATGGGGCTTTCTCATTCAATAACTGGAATAATGAAAAAAAAAAGTTTTAAAATATAAAAAGTGTCAATATAATCAATAAGCAAACATGCCCAGTATACCTATCATGCCTATACACAGATGGCATTCACATTGTTTACCAGTTGTCTGGATGAATTTTGATTACAGTAGGTTAATCTCACACATTTAAATGAGTATTTATTTTAGAAATTGTACAAAGGAGTTAATCCTGAAGAACTGTAATATAGTTGTTTAAAGACAATTGTGTGTGTAATTCAGTTGGATTTCCAAGTACCCATTGGCTGTGAACTTGTAGCTGCCATATACATTTTGGATTGTGGTCATGCAAAAAATATGCTTCCCATATCAGCCAAAACCAAAACCTTGTTATCAGGAATCAATATAGGAAATATTGGAATCAACACCCAAAAATAAAAAAACTCTTTTGAAATCAGAGGTTATACTAAAAAAATATAAACAACATAGCCATCAAAATGAATCCACAGCATTTGAAATCTCTTAAGTAACCAATACCTACAAATGCTTGTTACCCTGAATTACTGCATAAGCTCAGGAATGTCTAAAAATATGATCACAGCCAGTACAGAGGAAATAGGAGAATAATTCAAGACAACGTGTCTTGGTGGGGAAGTGGGTAATATAATTTTTTTTTTATTAATAAACATTTCTTATTTAAACAATAAAAGTTCTGCACGTATGATGCTGTAATAAACATATTCACTGGCTGATACGGTATTGAGAAGCCTTTACAAATATAAAAATGAAAAAGTAACTTTAATCAATTACATAATATAACTTTAAAAACAAAAAACAAAACTAAATATCTAAATCTGTAATGCATTTTAAAATCCTCTTTTTAGGTTCAATAAAGAAAAACGACTTATAAAGATACAAATAATAATATAACACAATTAATTAAACAGAAAAAATGATTCCTATCAAGTTTTTGCCCCATGTTTTGTGGTGCATTATGGTAAAGCATCATCTACAATTAGCCTGTTTTGATCATTGCAGGATGGATATAGTGGTGCAAACACAGTATAGCTACTTTTTCCAATTCACCATCCTTATCAGGATACATGTCTGTTGATTAGTGGGGAGCTGGCTGTTTTTCGTTCCTGACAAACTCCAGTGATTAAAATGTAGTGGCTAGCTCTTATTCCCTTGATAAAAGTGACAGGCGCAGAGTACCATGTGTTAGTGGATATGGTCCATGCAGATTGCTTTTTAATGAAAGCAATATATTATCTTACCTAGAGACCTTACAGCCTTACCTTGTTAATGCATTTGCACTTGGCAACACATTCATCTGTAAACTAGTTGTACGGTTCTTACTATTTTTGTCATTAAATAGTTTTGCTTTTGTCACTTGATTGTGACATAGCAACATTTATAACACCTGCCAAAACATTATATATATAACTATACAGTATATATATATATAAATATATATATATATATATATATATATATATATATATAATATTTTTTTACAGATAGATTTTAAATATATTCTTTGATAACTGCAGTTTAGCATCTAACACATTTGAGAAATATAAAAATTATAATCACTATGTTAGAATGTCAGTTATTTTTTTATGGCACCTGTTATAAGGAGCTTCTTGTCCGTGTTGGCATTGGTAATTGTATAGTTAATAGTTTTTTAAAAAAAATAAATAAAGAAATAGATTAGAAACATTGAGCTAGTTTCCTTTGAGGTGGTAAAGTTTGGAAACTGGTGGTAACTTAAAAAAAATCTCCATAGATTTAAATGGAGATAACTTTACCACCTCCATGGAAACATACCCATTGTTGGTAGTTAGTTGCAATGAACACTTTTTAAAGGCACATTCTAACTAATCTGTTAGAACATGCAATTTTTGCACTAGTAACTAAAGCCTATTCAGACTCAAGGTTTATGCACATAGATAAATTCCCGCTTGGAAGCTGCAAGCCTTGAAGCAATCAAGCGCAAGACATTGGGTGATTGATGGGGTTATGTTACTACTGCTGTTGATTAACTGCTTGACCATGCACTGCTTTGGAGATGCATGGTTTTAAGCTCCAGACCTAGGGACATATTTATGATTGTGCGAGCGGACATGATCCGATATTGCGGATTATGTCTGCTACACATCGATAAATGCCATTATCAGCATACGCTCTCAGCATTTATCATTGCACTAGCAGTTCTTGTGAACTGCTGGTGCAATGCCGCCCCCTGCAGATTCGCAGCCAATCTGCTGCTAGCAGTGGGTGTCAATCACCCTGATCGTATTCGATCAAGTTAATTTCTTGAGATTTCTGTCTGCAGCCTCAGAGCAGGCGTACAGGTTATGGAGCAGCGGTCTTTAGACTTTACAAAACCCCTTTGAACAACATAAACACATAGGGCTAGATTACGAGTGGAGCAGTAGTTTGTGCTCCCGCTCGTACCTTAACTTCACTAGACAA
Organism: Bombina bombina; assembly: GCF_027579735.1. NCBI lineage: Eukaryota > Metazoa > Chordata > Amphibia > Anura > Bombinatoridae > Bombina > Bombina bombina. The sequence continues at coordinate 296,894,612 of NC_069500.1, read as the reverse complement.
AGACTTTTTGCACACGCGCATATAGCGCATATTACAAGTTGCGAATAAAAAGTTTTCACACGAGCGCTAACCTGACAACCGAAGAATGCTGGTCGTATATCCCCATAGACTTCCATGAAGTGTGAAAAGCAGAAAAAAAACTAACACCCTTTCTCGTGTGCAAACCCGATCAAATTTTTCATGTGCGCTACCCCTACATGAAATATGAATATTTCACATCCCAATGTTCTTCACATAGCAGAATATGTTCTAAACAGGGTATATATATATATATATATATATATATATATATATATATATATATATATATATATATATATATATATACAGGGAGTGTAGAATTATTAGGCAAGTTGTATTTTTGAGGATTAATTTTATTATTGAACAACAACCATGTTCTCAATGAACCCAAAAAAGTCATTAATATCAAAGCTGAATAATTTTGGAAGTAGTTTTTAGTTTGTTTTTAGTTATAGCTATTTTAGGGGGATATCTGTGTGTGCAGGTGACTATTACTGTGCATAATTATTAGGCAACTTAACAAAAAACAAATATATACCCATTTCAATTATTTATTTTTACCAGTGAAACCAATATAACATCTCAACATTCACAAATATACATTTCTGACATTCAAAAACAAAACAAAAACAAATCAGTGACCAATATAGCCACCTTTCTTTGCAAGGACACTCAAAAGCCTGCCATCCATGGATTCTGTCAGTGTTTTGATCTGTTCACCATCAACATTGCGTGCAGCAGCAACCACAGCCTCCCAGACACTGTTTAGAGAGGTGTACTGTTTGCCCTCCTTGTAAATCTCACATTTGATGATGGACCACAGGTTCTCAATGGGGTTCAGATCAGGTGAACAAGGAGGCCATGTCATTAGATTTTCTTCTTTTATACCCTTTCTTGCCAGCCACGCTGTGGAGTACTTGACCCGTGTAATGGAGCATTGTCCTGCATGAAAATCATGTTTTTCTTGAAGGATGCAGACTTCTTCCTGTACCACTGCTTGAAGAAGGTGTCTTCCAGAAACTGGCAGTAGGACTGGGAGTTGAGCTTGACTCCATCCTCAACCCGAAAAGGCCCCACAAGCTCATCTTTGATGATACCAGCCCAAACCAGTACACCACCTCCACCTTGCTGGCGTCTGAGTCGGACTGGAGCTCTCTGCCCTTTACCAATCCAGCCACGGGCCCATCCATCTGGCCCATCAAGACTCACTCTCATTTCATCAGTCCATAAAACCTTAGAAAAATCAGTCTTGAGATATTTCTTGGCCCAGTCTTGACGTTTCAGCTTGTGTGTCTTGTTCAGTGGTGGTCATCTTTCAGCCTTTCTTACCTTGGCCATGTCTCTGAGTATTGCACACCTTGTGCTTTTGGGCACTCCAGTGATGTTGCAGCTCTGAAATATGGCCAAACTGGTGGCAAGTGGCATCTTGGCAGCTGCACGCTTGACTTTTCTCAGTTCATGGGCAGTTATTTTGCGCCTTGGTTTTTCCACACGCTTCTTGCGACCCTGTTGACTATTTTGAATGAAACGCTTGATTGCTCGATGATCACGCTTCAGAAGCTTTGCAATTTTAAGAGTGCTGCATCCCTCTGCAAGATATCTCACTATTTTTGACTTTTCTGAGCCTTTCAAGTCCTTCTTTTGACCCATTTTGCCAAAGGAAAGGAAGTTGCCTAATAATTATGCACACCTGATTTAGGGTGTTGATGTCATTAGACCACACCCCTTCTCATTACAGAGATGCACATCACCTAATATGCTTAATTGGTAGTAGGCTTTCGAGCCTATACAGCTTGGAGTAAGACAACATGCATAAAGAGGATGATGTGGTCAAAATACTCATTTGCCTAATAATTCTGCACTCCCTGTATATATATATATATATATATATATATATATATATATGTATATATATATAAAATTATATATAGGTATAGATATATATATATATATATATATATATGTGTGTGTGTATATACTGTGTGTATAAATACAGGGAGTGCAGAATTATTAGGCAAGTTGTATTTTTGAGGATTAATTTTATTATTGAACAACCATGTTCTCAATGAACCCAAAAAACTCATTAATATCAAAGCTGAATATTTTTGGAAGTAGTTTTTAGTTTGTTTTTAGTTATAGCTATTTTAGGGGGATATCTGTGTGTGCAGGTGACTATTACTGTGCATAATTATTAGGCAACTTAACAAAAAACAAATATATACCATTTCAATTATTTATTTTTACCAGTGAAACCAATATAACATCTCAACATTCACAAATATACATTTCTGACATTCAAAAACAAAACAAAAACAAATCAGTGACCAATATAGCCACCTTTCTTTGCAAGGACACTCAAAAGCCTGCCATCCATGGATTCTGTCAGTGTTTTGATCTGTTCACCATCAACATTGCGTGCAGCAGCAACCACAGCCTCCCAGACACTGTTCAGAGAGGTGTACTGTTTTCCCTCCTTGTAAATCTCACATTTGATGATGGACCACAGGTTCTCAATGGGGTTCAGATCAGGTGAACAAGGAGGCCATGCCATTAGATTTTCTTCTTTTATATCCTTTCTTGCCAGCCACGCTGTGGAGTACTTGGACGCGTGTGATGGAGCATTGTCCTGCATGAAAATCATGTTTTTCTTGAAGGATGCAAACTTCTTCCTGTACCACTGCTTGAAGAAGGTGTCTTCCAGAAACTGGCAGTAGGACTGGGAGTTGAGCTTGACTCCATCCTCAACCTGAAAAGGCCCCACAAGCTCATCTTTGATGATACCAGCCCAAACCAGTACTCCACCTCCACCTTGCTGGCGTCTGAGTCGGACTGGAGCTCTCTGCCCTTTACCAATCCAGCCACGGGCCCATCCATCTGGCCCATCAAGACTCACTCTCATTTCATCAGTCCATAAAACCTTAGAAAAATCAGTCTTGAGATATTTCTTGGCCCAGTCTTGACGTTTCAGTTTGTGTGTCTTGTTCAGTGGTGGTCATCTTTCAGCCTTTCTTACCTTGGCCATGTCTCTGAGTATTGCACACCTTGTGCTTTTGGGCACTCCAGTGATGTTGCAGCTCTGAAATATGGCCAAACTGGTGGCAAGTGGCATCTTGGCAGCTGCACGCTTGACTTTTCTCAGTTCATGGGCAGTTATTTTGCGCCTTGGTTTTTCCACACGCTTCTTGAGACCCTGTTGACTATTTTGAATGAAACGCTTGATTGTTCGATGATCACGCTTCAGAAGCTTTGCAATTTTAAGAGTGCTGCATCCCTCTGCAAGATATCTCACTATTTTTGACTTGATTTTTGACTGAGCCTGTCAAGTCCTTCTTTTGACCCATTTTGCCGAAGGAAAGGAAGTTGCCTAATAATTATGCACACCTGATATAGGGTGTTGATGTCATTAGACCACACCCCTTCTCATTACAGAGATGCACATCACCTAATATGCTTAATTGGTAGTAGGCTTTCGAGCCTATACAGCTTGGAGTAAGACAACACGCATAAAGAGGATGATGTGGTCAAAATACTAATTTGCCTAATAATTCTGCACACAGTGTATATATATATATATATATATATATATATAAATATCTATTTAAAAATACTAAGATCATATTCCACAATGTGAAGAGCATTGGAATTTGAAATATTTACAGTAAATACACAGTTAACAAACTATTAAATATCAATATTGCATAAATATAATATTTAAAGTTTTCAGCAACTTGACAGCAAAGAACTAATGTCTATATATGTGTACATATGTATTTATGTTTTTATATGTGTATAAATGTCTGTACAAATAAGTATACACATATAAATACATTCACATGTACACTTACACACACACACATATATATATACATATACATACATATATAGACATGTATATGTGTTGCATTTCTTTTTTTTCTAACACTGGAGACCTCATATATTTAAGCCCTTATAACTTTTTATTGCAAGTTTTAAAAAATAATTTTATTAGACTTTTTAGTCTTGTGTGACAGTAAACCAGATTTCTGAAGTCTTGCTATCCTGATGCGCATTAAATTCAATTGTGCTTGAGTGAGCGTCTTTACTTTTAACTTATAATAAGCACGTTACGTTTGACGTGTGCAAAGAGCCGTGATAAACCCCTTTTTGTTTGTGTGCAACAGTTTGCGCACCACTCGTAATCTAATCAATAGTAAACTACGGTCAGTTCTAAAAAATGACTTACTATAATAAATTAGGGCATGTCATTTTTGCTACATGATGTGCCTATGGGGCCTATTTATCAAGCCGTCAACCGCAAATACGCTGAAATTCCGCAGCGTAATTGTGGCGAGCCTGATTCCCCTTATTTATCACACCCTACAGACCGGCAAAAGTAGAATTTTGTGACGTAACATACGATCCGCCGGTCAAAGTCCGACACAGATTGATGCTTACTTCATTACAGATGTTCCGAATGCAAATTCGGGACAATCTGACTACTTTTGCAACTTAACAAATTTCTACCAGGTACGCTCGGCACTATTCCGGCCCAGCGTACCTGGTTTTCAATCCGCCGCCCTGGATGCGGCGGATGCCATAGGAATCAATGGGAGTCTGAAAGCAGCGAAAGCTTATTCTATGGGAGAATAAAGTTACGTTTACACCTAACACCCTAACATAACCCCCAAGTCTAAACACCCCTAATCTGCCGCCCTCACACCGCCGCCACCTGCATTATGTTATTAACCCCTAATCTGCTGCCCCGCCACCTACATTATACTTATTAACCCCTAATCTGCCCTCCCCTACACCACCGCCACCTACATTATGTTATTAACCCCTAATCTGCCCCCCATACACCGCCGCCACCTACATTATGTTATTAACCCCTAATCTGCCCCCCTACACCGCCGCCACCTACATTATGTTATTCACCCCTAATCTGCCCCTCCTACACCGCCGCCACCTACATAACACTTATTAACCCCTAATCTGCCGCCCCCTACACAGCCACCACCTACATTACATTATTAAACCCCTAATCTGACCCCCTACACCGCCGCCACCTACATAACACTTATTAACCCCTAATCTGCCGTCCCCAACGTCGCCGCCACTATATTAAATTTATTAACCCCTAAACCTAAGTCTAACCCTAACACCCCCTAACAAATCTAATTTAAATAAATATAAATACAATTACTATAATTAACTACATTATTCCTATTTAAAACTAAATACTTACCGATAAAATAAACCCTAAGATAGCTACAATATAACTAATAGTTACATTGTAGCTATCTTAGGGCTTATTTTTATTTTACAAGCAAGTTTGTATTTATTTTAACTAGGTAGAATAGTTATTAAATAGTTATTAACTATTTAATAACTACCTAGCAAAAATAAATACAAAAGTACCTGTAAAATAAAACCTAACCTAAGTTACAATTACACCTAACACTATTCTATAATTAAATAAATTATCTAAATTAAATACAATTAACTAAATTAAATACAATAACCTAAATTAAATTAAATTATCTAAAGTACAAAAAACAAACACTAAATTACAGAAAATAATAAACAAATTACAGAAATTTAAACTAATTACACCTAATTTGTTTATTATTTTCTGTAATTTAGTGGGGTTTTTTTTTGCACTTTAGATAATTTAATTTAATTTAGGTTATTGTATTTAATTTAGTTAATTGTATTTAATTTTGATAATTTATTTAATTATAGTGTAGTGTTAGGTGTAATTGTAACAGGTTAGGTTTTATTTTACAGGTACTTTTGTATTTATTTTAGCTAGGTAGTTATTAAATAGTTAATAACTATTCTACCTAGTTAAAATAAATACAAACTTGCCTGTAAAATAAAAATAAACCCTAAGCTAGCTACAATTTAACTATTAGTTATATTCTAGCTATCGTAGGGTTTATTTAATAGGTAAGTATTTAGTTTTAAATAGGAATAATGTAGTTAATGATAGTAATTTTATTTATATTTATTTAAATTAGATTTAAGTTAGGGGTTGTTAGGGTTAGACTTAGGTTTAGGGGTTAATACATTTAATATAGTGGCGGCGACGTTGGGGACGGCAGATTAGGGGTTAATAAGTGTTATGTAGGTGGCGTCGGTGTAGGGGAGGCAGATTAGGGGTTAATAACATAATGTAGGTGGCGGCGGTGTAGGGGGCGGCAGATTAGGGGTTAATAAGTATAATGTAGGTGGCGGCGGTGTAGGGGGCGGCAGATTAGGGGTTAATAAGTATAATGTAGGTGGCGGTGGGGGAGGGGAAGGCAGATTAGGGGTTAATAAGTATAATGTAGGTGGCGGGGGTGTAGGGGGTGCAGATTAGGGGTTAATAACATAATGTAGGTGGCGGCGGTGTATGGGGGGCAGATTAGGGGTTAATAACATAATGTAGGTGGCGGTGGTGTAGGGGGGGCAGATTAGGGGTTAATAAATGTAATATAGTGGGGGCGACGTTGAGAACGGCAGATTAGGGGTTAATAAGTGTTATGTAGGTGGCGGCGGTGTAGGGGGCGGCAGATTAGGGGTTAATAAATATAATGTAGGTGGCGGTGGTGTAGGGGGGGCAGATTAGGGGTTAATAACATAATGTAAGTGGCGGCGGTGTAGGGGGCGGCAGATTAGGGGTTAATAAGTATAATGTAGGTGGCGGCGGTGTAGGGGGTGGCAGATTAGGGGTTAATAAGTATAATGTAGGTGGTGGAGGTGTAGGGGAGCAGATTAGGGGTTAATAACATAATGTAGGTTGCGGCGGTGTAGGGGATGGCAGATTAGGGGTTAATAAGTATAATGTAGGTGGCAGCGGTGTAGGGGGCAGCAGATTAAGGGTTAATAAGTATAATGTAGGTGGCGGTAGGCTCCGGGAGCGGCGGTTTAGGGGTTAATAACTTTATTTAGTTGCGACGGGGTCCGGGAGCAGCGGTATAGGGGTAAAACAGTTTAGTATAGTGTGGGTGTTTAGTGACAGGGTACCAATAAAGCTGGGAAAAAGCCGAAGAGCAGCTAGATCGATGGCTGTTAGTTAACAACAGTCCGCTGCTTATTGCCCGTACTTGGTGTGCGGCTTTTTGACAGCTTTTTTGGTAACTTTGGGGAACGTATTCAGGTCTGCGGCAGCGATGTTAGCCGATCTTAGGCGAGCGTATTGGTGCCGGCGAATGCAAGTAAGTTGACGGGTTGATAAATAGGGGCCTATAAATTATTTTAAATGCAACTAACTAACATTTCAGTTTAGGACTGCTAGCTTAAATTATGTATGTTGTTTGAATGTCCAATTTTATCACATTTAAAATCTGGTTAACAGATAAACAATTAATGTTACAAATCACCACAGTCTGCACAGCTTATATCATATTATATCAACCTGAATACAGAATTTTCTCCATAGCTGAAATGATATGAATGAACATAGCTCAGCTACACAGGGTGGAGGGGGGGTGGGGGGTAAGATTTATACACTTTCAATTGCTTATCTATTAATAAGCATATAATGACAGGTTAGTAGGACAACGCGTTTTCTGTTGGTATAAAGCAGAACAATATATTTTCCAAGGTTTACAAGGCTTTTAACTGGGATAACAAGGGAATTTTTTTTAAACTTATTGTTAGTTGTTGAATGTATTTTCACATACTTAAAATCCATTTTATATACATATGTAGTATATATATATATATATATATATATATATAAACATTGTGCATTGTAAAATATCAGCTTACAGAATTATTATTATTATACTTTATTTATATTCTACAGCGCTGTCCATGGGTAAAATTTGTTTAAATGAAACAATGATACAAAACTTAAAAGACACAAAACAAATGTTATCAAACAAAAACAAATATTCCTGTGAGAATTACTATCAGAGTAAGGAGGTTGAGATAAAGGAATTGAGGGCTGCAAGGGTGAGAATGATTTTAATACAGAGTTAGATGAGAGCAATCAGTAGGTAACTGAAATTCATTTGCCACTGACTTGGGTGGTAGGCTTCCCTGAACAAAAATGTCTTTAGGGAGCGTTTAAAAGAAGGCAGATTAGGGGAAAGTGTAAAGTACAAGGGAGAGCGTTCCAGAGGGTAGGTGCCGCATGAGAGAAGACATTTTTATACATTTTAAAACTATCATTTTGTTATTTATGTTACCTCATTTGCTGTGGATGGTTAGGAACAGATATAAATGCTTATGTATTATTTATTGAATAAATTACTGTGTAGAATGTTGGTTCTGAATCTTGCAAGATCAGTCAAGTTCTGAATCTTGCAGGACCAGTCAAGTTCTGAATCTTGCAGGATACAGTCAGGTTCTAAATCCTGCAAGATACAGTAAAGTTCTGAATCTTGCAGGATACAGTAGGGTTCTGAATCCTGCAGGATACAGTCAAGTTCTGAACCTTGCAGGATACAGTCAGGTTCTGAATCCTGCAAGATACAGTAAAGTTCTGAATCTTGCAGGATACAGTAAGGGTCTGAATCCTGCAAGACACAGTCAAGTTCTGAACCTTGCAGGATACAGTCAGGTTCTGAATCTTGCAGGATACAGTCAGGTTCTGAATATTGCAGGATTCAGTCAGGTTTTGAATCTTGCAGGATACAGTCAGGTTCTAAATTTTGCAGGATACAGTCAGGTTCTGAATCTTGCAGGATACAGTCAGTTTCTGAATTTTGCAGAATACAGTCAGGTTTTGAACCCTGCAGGATACAGTCAGGTTCTGAATCTTGCAGGATACAGTCAGGTTCTAAATCCTGCAGGATACAGTCAAGTTCTGAATCTTGCAGGACCAGTCAAGTTCTGAATCTTGCAGGATACAGTCAGGTTCTGAATCATGCAAGATACTGTAAAGTTCTGAATCTTGCAGGCTACAGTAAGGTTCTGAATCCTGCAGGATACAGTCAGGTTCTGAATCTTGCAGGATACAGTCAGGTTCTGAATTTTGCAGAATACAGTCAGGTTTTGAATCCTGCAGGATACAGTCAGTTTCTGAATCTTGCAGGATACAGTCAGGTTCTGAATCTTGTAGGATACAGTCAGGTTCTAAATCTTGCAGGATACAGTCAGGTTCTGAATCTTGCAGGATACAGTAAGGTTCTGAATCCTGCAGGATACAGTCTAGTTCTGAATTATGCAGGATACAGTCAGGTTCTGAATCCTGCAGAATACAGTCAGGTTTTGAATCTTGCAGGATACAGTCAGGTTCTGAATCTTGCAGCATAGTCAGTTTCTGAATTTTGCAGGATACAGTCAGGTTCTGAATCTAATGTAGTACCTCTCAGAAGAAGTTAATTCTTGGGGCTGGACATGAGTATAAAATGGGACACAAATGTTTAACTGGAGAGATGCATGATATGTATAGAATAAAATAATTTATACAGTGTAAATCTGAGTTTTTGAAAATAGTTAAATATTATATTACTCCTTCTATTAATATGTTTCTCTATAAACCCATTTATATAGCAGTGCATGTATTTTATTCACTTCCTCTTCACTTAAGACCTTTGTGCAACTGACCTACTTTTGTTCATCCTTTGGGTCAATAGTCTCTCATTATTTCTTCTCTCTTTCTTGTAAAACCTTTCTCTCTCCAAGGAGGTGACATGGAGCAAGCAGCGCCAGTTGTTCTGAAGATTTCTCATCATTCACTCTCTTTTTATATTCCTTTATACAAAACCTACTGCATCCACTTATTTCTTGTCAATACTCAACAATTTAGTGCTCACAATAAACATATTTAAATACACCAATCGAAATAAGAAAAAAATTCCCAAGTATGTTCTGCCATCTTGCTTTATAGTAATAATGTAAGTATATATGAAAACAAACAACCAATAAAACTATAATACGCTTTAGCACGACACACAAATACTTTAATTTTACTCCACATATTAATGTAATGTGATAAAACAGTAATATCTGTATATTTACCAACGCCTTTGAAATAGTTGTTTTTATTGCAATCTTGGGGTTCAATTCTGTTCAATAATGTAAAGCTTTAAAGAAACCAATTATTAGTGGTATTCATTTTTTTTTGTTAAGTGTGTTTAGTAGCAGTTGCTATACAATTACATTTAAAGGGGCCGATTTCCGTGTGAGCCTTCAGAGCGTTGCTCCTTAACTCGTCCGCTGCCTCTGAGGTGGCGGACAGCAATCCGCTTGATTGTGTACGATCAGGTTGATTGACACCCCCTGCTAGCAGCCGATTGGCCACGAATCTGCAGGGGGAGGCATTGCACAAGCACTTCACCAGAACTGCTTGTGCAATGATAAATGCCGACAGCTACAGCGGATCATGTCCGTCCGCACTTTCATAAATCGGCCCTAAAGTGATTAATTTAAACGGACATACAATCTAAAACAACAAAAAAACAAACAAAACTTTCATGATTCAGAGAAAGTGTACAACTTTATGCAGATTTTGAGAAATGTATATTTGAAAAAATAAAAAAAATCCAGTGTTTTGTGAGAATTTTGTTGGTGTCTACAGGAAAAACAGCACAATTGGCAACTGGATTGACATGACATTGAGACATGAAACTAACTGGCAACTTTTGAGAAATATTTACTCTGAAATGATCATTTCCCCCCAAAAGGATTGTTAGGAAATAAATGTGTTTTCATGTATATTCACAGTTGGTGCCAATAGAGCAGTGCAATATACGGCTAGATTACGAGTTGTGCGTTAGGCTTATAAAGCAGCGTTAAGAGGTCCTAAGGCTGCTTTTTAACGCCCGCTGGTATTACGAGTCTTGAACGTACAGGCTCACCGCTCACTTTTTTGGCCAGACTTGGAAATACCGCAAATCCACTTACGTAAATTGCGTATCCTATTTTTTCAATGGGACTTGCATAGCGCCGGTATTACGAGTCTGCCAAAAAGTGAGCGGTACACCCTCTCCTGTCAAGACTGGTACCGCATTTTAAAGTCCGTAGTTAAGAGTTTTACACTACAACGCCGTAGCATGAAACTCTTAACTAAAGTGCTAAAAAGTACACTAACACCCATAAAATACCTATTATCCCCTAAACCGAGGCCCTCCCGCATCGCAAACACTTAAAAACATTTTTTAACCCCTAATCTGCCGAACTAGACATCGCCGCCACTAGAATAAATATATTAACCCCTAAACCGCCTCACTCCCGCCTCGCAAACATTAGTTAAATATTATTAACCCCTAATCTGCCGTCCCTAACATCGCCGACACCTACCTACATTTATTAACCCCTAATATGCCGCCCCCAACGTCGCCGCCACTATACTAAATTTATTAACCCCTAAATTTAAAGTCTAACCCTAAACCTAACACCCCCAAACTTAAATATAATTAAAAGAAATCGAAATAAATATTCCTATCATTAACTAAATTATTCCTATTTAAAACTAAAAACTTACCTATAAAATAAACCCTAAGCTAGCTACAATATAACTAATAGTTACATTGTAGCTAGCTTAGGGTTTATTTTTATTTTACAGGCAAGTTTGTATTTATTTTAACTAGGTAGAATAGTTACTAAATAGTTATTAACTATTTAATAACTACCTAGCTAAAATAAATACAAAAGTACCTGTAAAATAAAAATCAACCTAAGTTACAATTACACCTAACACTACACTATAATTAAATTAATTCCCTAAATTAAATACAATTAAATAAAATTAGCTAAAGTACCAAAAAAACAAACACTAAATTACAGAAAATAATAAACAAATTACAAGATTTTTAAACTAATTACACCTAATCTAATCCCCCTAACAAAATAAAAAAGCCCCCCAAAATAAAAAAGCCCTACCCTACACTAAATTGCAAATAGCCCTTAAAAGGGCCTTTTGTGGGGCATTGTCCCAAAGTAATCAGCTCTTTTACCTGTAAAAAAAATTACAAATCCCCCCCAACATTAAAACCCACCACCCACACAACCAACCCTACTCTAAAACCCAATACCCCCTTAAAAAAACCTAACACTAACCCCATGAAGATCACCTTCATCCAACCGCGCCAAAGTCCTCAATGAAGCCGGGAGAAGTCTTCATCCAAGCTGGGCGAAGTGGCCCTCCAGACAGGCAGAAGTCTTAATCCATACGGCATCTTCTATCTTCATCCATCCGGCACGGAGTGGGTCCATTTTCAAGACATCCGACGTGGAGCATCCTCTTCATCCGCTAACACTGAATGAAGGTTCCTTTAAATTACGTCATCCAAGATGGCGTCCCTTCAATTCCGATTGGCTGATAGAATTCTATCAGGAAATCGGAATTAAGGTAGAAAAAATCCTATTGGCTGATTGAAGTTCAATCCTATTGGCTGATCCAATCAGCCAATAGGATTGAGCTGGCATTCTATTGGCTGTTCCAATCAGCTAATAGAATGCCAGCTCAATCCTATTGGCTGATTGCATCAGCCAATAGGATTTTTTCTACCATAATTCCGATTGGCTGATAGAATTCTATCAGCCAATCGGAATTGAAGGGATGCCATCTTGGATGACGTCATTTAAAGGAACCTTCATTCAGTGTTAGCCGTCGCATGAAGAGGATGATCCACGTCGGATGTCTTGAAGATGGACTCGCTCTGCACCGGATGGATGAAGATAGAAGATGCCGTCTGGATGAAGACTTCTGCCCGTCTGGAGGACCACTTCGCCCGGCTTGGATGAAGACTTCTCCCGGCTTCGTTGAGGACTTCGGACCGGTTGGATAAAGACTTCTCCCGGTAAGGTGATCTTCAAGGGATTAGTGTTAGGTTTTTTTTAAGGGGGTATTGGTGGGTTTTAGAGTAGGGTTGGTTGTGTGGGTGGTGGGTATTAATGTTGGGGGGGGGGATTTGTAATTTTTTTTACAGGTAAAAGAGCTGATTACTTTGGGGCAATGCCCCGCAAAAGGCCCTTTTAAGGGCTATTTGTAATTTAGTGTAGGGTACGGCTTTTTTTTATTTTGGGGGGCTTTTTTATTTTGTTAGGGGGATTAGATTAGGTGTAATTAGTTCAAAAATCTTGTAATTTGTTTATTATTTTCTGTAATTTAGTGGTTTTTTTTGGTACTTTAGCTAATTTTATTTCATAGTATTTAATTGTATTTAATTTAGGGAATTCATTTAGCTAATGATAGGAATATTTATTTCAATTTCTTTTAATTATATTTAAGTTAGGGGGTGTTAGGTTTAGGGTTAGACAGGTTTAGGGGTTAATAACTTTAATATAGTGGCGGCAACATTGGGGGCGGCAGATTAGGGGTTAATAAATGTAGGTAGGTGGCAGCAATGTTAGGGCCAGCAGATTAGAGGTTAATAATATTTAAAGCAAAAAATCTGTGAGGACAGAAGAAAGAGAGGCGCCTTATAGGACAGTATCGCTAGTCACAGAGAGGATAAATAACACAAACAGCCCAGAGCAGGGGTACTCACAAGAGTGGTGGCATAAAAGTATGCCTCACAATGCAGGACGGGACCTTAGTCGCCCGACAGACAAGCCAGCAGGAGAAATCCCAGGAGTCCAGGACCCAATCAGCAACCGCTAACTGCAATACGTCACAGAGGAGCCGGTTTCACAGTTTGAGAGACAGGTAGGTGGACCAACCAAAAAACGGCAAACGAAGAGCGGGGATATCACAGTTAAAAAGATTTATTTAAAAACCAGAGTTTAAAAACATATGCATAGTATGCAATTATGAGCAAAGCGTTTCTCGACCTTCCGGTCGTTTCATCAGGCTAATAATACAAAATGATAACCCGCTCTATTTAACAAGTAAATTGTCCAATCACGAGCCGATCTGCCTACACACCCCTTACACAACCAATCGTAGGGCTCTTAAAAAGCCCAGAAGTGAGGCGTGTGCAAGTAGTGCCAGCTGTGATAGGTACAGGCAATGACAACAAAAGATATACATATGATCAGGCTTTACGACATACAAAATTAGAGAGTAAATCTACCCAGTAGTTGTTGATATGCAATAATAACATACATATATTATACATAGTAATCTGATTAAAATGCAACTATATAAAAATAGAGATGATAAAAAAATAAGACATGACATATAAACTCAATAAAAACGATCAATAACCAACATTGGGACATGGATCTATGAAGTACAAATGTTGGTGGTTCATGTATTATGAACAGTAACCAATGCAATTTTATGAGTGTATATATATAAATGCAATTTCGCATGGAGATGAAAATAAAAATAAATATAAATAAAAGCAACCAAACGGTTTGTGTATTATATATAAACAGTAACCAGTGCAGTTTTATAAATATATATATACGCGATTACGCGTAGAAAAACTAAAGAAGGACACATGCAATTTTCATGTGAATTCATACAGAAGTACATAGTGATATATCGAAAATGTACCACAAAGAAACCTATAATGATATTAATACATAGAGTGATTAAAAATATATATTAATGATAATAAGAAGAACAAGACATCAGACTCAGGCAGAGGGAAACAAGAACATTAGGAGAAAGCGGCCAAATCAACACAGAGATTAAGGCTAGTGATGTCCCGAACTGTTCGCCCGCGAACGGTTCACAGCGAACATAGCTTGTTCGCGTTCACGTTTGTGGGCGAACACATGGCGATGTTCGATCTGCCCCTATGTGTCATCATTGAGGAAACTTTGACCCTTTATGTCACAGCCGTCTGACACATTAGAGCCAATCAACATCAGACACTCCCTCACAGACCCTCCCAGCTACTCGGAATCCGCCATTTTAGACTAGCTTTCTTAATGAGAGGACGTGTTGTGTTTTTGCTCCTGACATTAATAGGAAAAACATAGCTAGGCTAGTGTATTTACAGTCCAGAAGGACTCCACTCATCTCTGCTGCAAGCACAGCACCCCAAAAAGCCCTTTTTAGGGCTATATTTCGTGCCGTTTTTTTTTTTTTTTTCTTTTTTTTTTATTAGCATTTGCCTGGCTTTCAGGCTGTGTGTTTAAGGCACACAGCATATGCTGCTGTGATTACTGCCACCACTGATATCTCCCTAACAACATTAGTTTAAATTTAACTAACCAAAAAATTTAATTATTTTGCTAGTGTAATTTTTTTTCATTTTCTATCAGGCCTGTGTCACACAGCATATACTCTGGTTCATTGCTCTGTGCCAGCCACCAGTGTTCCGTTTATAACATTATTTTAAATTTAAAAAAAAAAAAAATTATTTTGCTAGTGTAATCTAATTACATTTACTATCAGGCCTGTGTCTGTCAGGCTCACTCAGCATTAATATACCTCAATTTTTTCAGTCTTTTGGTTAATTGGTCTGTGCCAGGCATCCACCCAGCACTCATATCTTCTTCACTTTAATTTAAATTTAAAAAAATAATTTTTTACATTTGTTTGATAGTGTAATCTAATATAATTTTCTATCAGGCCTGTGTGTTTTGCTGACATACAGAGCCTACTGTGTTTACTTGCTGCCCTCCCTAGTCTATGAGCCACGACTCATATTTATGTGCTTAACCTTTTTCTTTAAATTGCCAAAAAAAAGTCTTTAAATCATTATGCTAGTGTAATCTAATTTTATTTTCTATCAGGCCTGTGTCTAACTGTCTATCTGACTTACAAAGCATACTGTTGTTAATTGCTGCCCTACGTAGCAGCCAGCCAGTGCGACCACTCATATGTGCATTGCACTTCTTAACATTATTTTAATATTAAAATCTAACATTTTTAAATATTTTGCTAGTGTAATCTAACTTAATTTTCTATCAGGCCTGTGTTTTTGTCACTTACACAGCATACTGTGTTAAATTGCTGCCCTACCTACCATCCACGACTCATATCTGCCAGCATGTGTGCCAGGCCCAACTAGCCAATTAGTGGCACCAATCATAATTCTTGTAACAGTATATAAAAAAATAAAAATCATAATTTTTTGGACTGCAAATATTCAGTCTCCTAGTGTCCTTGAATTGCATTTACCTCCTGCCTGCCAGCCTTTTGTGCCAGACTGTCTTGCCAACTATTTACACCAATCCTAATTGTTGTCACAGTATAGTTACTAATTAAAATTAAAAAATATTTGATTGTTGATCTTAATCCTCAGTTTGCTCGTGCCCTAGAATTGCACTTTTCTACTGCCTTTTCTAATGGTAGTACTTAAAACACAACCTAGTTAAAATAGGTACCAGACCGCATGTCTTATTATTATATTTTTTCTGGGTAATCAGGCAGGCCATATAGAACACCCTCGATAGGGGGGGGGGGGACAGGGATTAAAGTGCTAATAAAAGTACTAATTAACACAAGCTAGTTGGGTCCAAGAACGCATGTTTAATTATTAGACTTTATTAGGGTAATTATATATCTAACAAATCTATCTATTTCTCTTCTATCGATTCTATCTAACTATCAATCTATGTATATCTATCTATCCTATCTATCTATCAATCTATCTTCTGTCCGGGATGTTTTGAGACAGCCACTTTGGGAATGTTAGTTGATTTAGGCCCATTATGGCTTAAAAGCAGACTCTGCATAAACTATGTAATTTTCCAATGGAGTTTTGCCAGGGATCCCCCTCCAGCATGCGACAGTCCAGGTGTTAGTACCCTTGAAACAACTTTTCCATCACTATTGTGGCCAGAAAGAGTCCTTGTAGGTTTTAAAGTTCGCCTGCCTATTGAATTCAATGGCAGTTCGCAAACAATACCGGAAGTTCGAGTCCGCCGTTCGCGAACCGAAAATTTTAGGTTCGCAACATCACTAATTAAGGCCATCCGGATGCATGCTTTTCAGCAAATGAATCCAGTAGGTCTCCCTCTGCCTGAGTCTTAAAAACCAGTTGTATAGATTTGATTTAGGAACAAATTCAATGGGAAGCAGTTAAGGTCTCCCTTGTGGGCATCATTGCAATGTCTCGAGACACTATGCAGTCTATAGTTGTTCTTCATATTCCGATGGTGCTCGGACCATCTGGTACTGAGACGCCTACAGGTGCGCCCGACATATTGCACCCCACAAACACAAGTGAGTAGATAAACTACATGGTTGGAGGCACAAGATGCGTGGCCAATAATGGTGTAAGATTTGTTGGTGACACTAGACCTAAAAGTCTTTCGGTGGTCACCAACAAATTTGCACATCTTACAATGGGCTAGTCTGCATCTGAAGGACCCACATCGCGATTTGAGTCTTGTGGTTTTGACACAGGGGGACAGATGTCTATGTTTCACTACCTTACTGGGAGCTAGCATTGTTTTAAGAGTTGGAGCCCTTCTGTACATTACTCTAGGTTTAGTTCCCAATGATTTGTTCAAGATGGGGTTGTTAAGCAAAATGTTCCAATGTTTAGTTACAATTTGTCTAATTAGGTTGTGATTGCAGTTATACTGGGTAATAAAAAGGGGGTCTCTGTAAAAATCATTATTATTGGTTCCTGACTGTTTACTGGGACTAGTGAAATAATTGTCCCTATCATCAGATCTGGCCCTTAAAAAACCATTTTCGATAATATGTTCAGGGTAATGTTTTTCCTTAAACCGCTCTTTTAGAATAAGACTCTGTGATTCATAATCGGACAGAGAGCTACAATTCCGACGCACCCTTTTAAACTGGCCATAGGGAACATTTTGTTTCCAAGGATGATGGTGGCAGCTCTTGAAATCTAAGTAGCTGTTGCAATCAACTGCTTTAAAGAAGGTGGTACTAGTGACCTTACCTTCAGTAAAGCAGAGATTCAAATCTAGATAGACAATTGATTTTTCATCTATGGAGCTTGTGAATACCAGGCCTCTATTATTAGAGTTCAGATGATCGACAAACAATTCAGCGGCTGACCGCTCGCCCCTCCAAATAAAGATAAGATCGTCTATGTATCTGCCATAGAATACCAGGTTCGCCCCAAAAGCCGAATCATAAATGTACTGTTGTTCAAATGAACCCATAAAAAGATTCGCATAGCTAGGGGCGAACCTGGTACCCATGGCAGTACCCTTGGTTTGGAGATAGAATTCGTCCTGAAAAACAAAGTAATTGTGTCTCAGGATAAAAGAGATGAGATCCAATAGAAACTCTCTCTGGGACTGTGGTAGATAGAAATCTTGCTCTAAATACTCAGAGACTGCCAGCAGGCCAAGTTCATGAGGGATATTTGAGTAAAGAGCCTGGACATCACATGTCACCCAAATTATATCGGATGTAATGCAATACGATTCCAGTTTCTTAAGGAGATCAGCTGAATCTCGAATATAGGATTCCGGTCCTAGAACATATCTCTGTAAAAAGTAATCCACATATGATGACACATTATCAGTCAAATTGCCAATCCCTGCTATTATTGGTCGGCCTGGTGGACACAAACGGTTTTTATGGACCTTTGGAAGGTGGTAATAAATGTTTGCGAGGCGGGAGTGCGGCGGTTTAGGGGTTAATATGTTTATTATAGTGGCGGTGACGTTGGGGCGGCAGATTAGGGGTTAATAAGTGTATGTAGGTGGCAGCGACATTGGGGGCGGCAGAGTAGGGGTTAATAAATATAATGTAGGGTTCGGCGATGTTGGGGGCAGCAGATTAGGGGTTCATAAGTATAATGTAGGTGGTGGCGGTGTCCGGAGCGGCAGATTAGGGGTTAATAATTATAATGTAGGTGTCGGCGATGTCGGGGGCGGCTGATTAGGGGTTAATAAGTGTAAGATTAGGGGTGTTTAGACTCGGGGTTCATGTTAGGGTGTTAGGTGTAGACATAAATTTTATTTCCCCATAGGAATCAATGGGGCTGCGTTAGTGAGTTATACGCTGCTTTTTTGCAGGTGTTAGACTTTTTTTCAGCCGGCTCTTCCCGTTGATTCCTATGGGGAAATCGTGCACGAGCACGTACAACCAGCTCACCGCTGACTTAAACAGAGCTGGCATTGGAGTGAGATTTGGAGCAAAATTTTGCTCAGCGCTCACTTCTTATCTTTTAACAACGAGTTTCTGAAAACTCGTAATACCAGCACTTTAGGTAAGTGAGCGGTTCATGTGTTTCATATAGATAACATTGATCTCATGCCCATTAAGTTTCCCTGGAGTGAGCACTGATTGGCTAAAATGCAAGTCTGTCAAAAGAACTGAAATAAGGGGGCAGTTTGCAGAGGCATAGATACACGGTAATTACAGAGGTAAAAAGTGTATTTCTATAACAGTGTTGGTTATGCAAAACTGGGGAATGGGTAATAAAGGGATTATCTTTCTTTTTAAACAACAAAAATTCTGGTGTTAACTGTCCCTTTAAGAATGTAATAGTGAAAATGTGATGCTGAGTTTGATGACCATTTAATTTGCTGTAGACTTTTTTATTTTGATAGGGCTATTAGATTAGATGTAAATGTTTTTATTTTGGATAATTTCGTTTGTTATTCTTTGTAATTTTGTAATTTTGTAATTTTTTGTAATTTAGTCTTTTTTATTTTTTGTAATTTATTATTTTTATTTTTTGTAGCTGTAGATTTTTTAATAATGTTAGGGTTTTTTAATGAGTAATTTAATTTATTGAATTGATAATTATTTAAAATTTTAGTCTAATAGTAATGTTAGTTTAATTTATACTTTAAATTTAGCTTTTTTAATTTCACAGGTAACTTTTTTTTTAAATTAAAATATTTTTTATTGGGTATATAATTTTCATAATAGTGCAACATATAGCAGTGCTAACAGTTAAACAGTTTCAAAGAAATACACTTTGTATTGAATCGGGAACCCACAATTTTTCATAGATTAACATGTTTAGACAATAAAAGAAATATGAATAAGTATCCGTATCAGTGGAAAGAAGGGCTAGAGAAGTATGATTGTCAGAAGCGTTTTGTAAAGAATGCAATAATCTGATTGTGCTGTCTTTGACAGAAACGACTGAGTACCTAAAATATAGTCTAGTCTGGAGTATGAGTGCTGTGGGTAAAAAAAAGGTATAATCTTTCCGAGCAGTGTGATTTATCCTCCAAGTATCAAACAAAGTAATGGATTGTATGACTGCACAGTTATTCTTCAGTAAGTTATTACGGAGGTATGATTTCCCGGTAGAGGTATCTTATACAAGATTCATGGGGAAAGTCTCCTCCTAAAATAATTGGGCCTTTAGAGATGTCTAGTAATATATTAATCAGGGACCTGAAGAAAAAAAGGAGTAGGCTTATATGTTTGCTAGTGTGATCGGACTTCCATAGCAAAGTCCGACCAGGATCAGAATTCTACCTTCTTTATTAGTGTATTTTTTCAAAATTTCAAAGGGGGTATTACGTTTGAGAGATATGCAAACCCTGTTTTTCCTATGTGGACCCGAACTAAAGAAGTGCTTGTCATAATATCTTGTGGATAGTGTGGGTTCGCTACATTTTTTTAAATGGGTTTCCTGTGTCATGACAATATCTATCTCTTTTTTGAAGAAGTCATAGTAGGCTATAGATTGTTTTTCTGCTGATAGGAAACCTTTCACATTTTGAGTCGCTATGTTAAGTGTGCCTACTCTGGAATGTTGTAATGTCTGTTGTGGACTAGAAAATATTAATAAATGGATAAATATATCTAAGAGGGCTGTTCAGGATATTAGGTTGGATGGGTAACAAGGGAATGGAAATAAAAATAATCTAGTATGGATATCAGGAGTGAAATTAAACTGGATTTAAATATTTCAGGAATATATGTAATATCATTCGTTTGAACCTATGTGTAATACAATATGTAATCAGTAGTTGAAATCAATGAATTTGCGATTTTTAAGTTTTTGGTCATGGAAAAAAGCATTACATTTTAAAATAAACTGATGTATGGCCTAGAATATAACTAAGTTAATTTTGACATTAAACAGGTAGTCTTTCAGTAACAGTAACTTCAAATTAAGTAGAAGACAAACATAATCCTACTAAATATATGAGAACCTGCAGCATCATGTTAATGAGCATAGGTCTACCCGTATCATAGGTTTACCAGAATGGGTATTAACCTTTAATTTACATAATAGTGACGGATTACCAAGAAATAAAGGAAAAGAACAGACAGTGATAGTTACTCATCCTGGTTGTTCCATGTCCATTTCCACCAGATTGGCCAAGGTGGCTTGTCTGTGTTTATTTTGTTTATTGGGCATGTCAGGTCCCGGACGTCTTTGAGGTTTAGGAGTGTCCTGTCTGTTAGGTTGTCTATGGAGAGGCTGAGAATCTTCCTTGGCAGGAGGCGAAATATTCATCATGTTACAAAATTTTTCTATTTCAGCCATAGAGTTACATTCAATTTTTTTTACAGTTCTTTTACGGTGAGCACGGATGTAGGGAATCTCCATCTGTAAGGGATGTTTAATGAACATAAGTGAGTGGTTAGAGTTGAAATGTCTCTTCACTTTTGAAGGGTTCTTAATGATAGGTCTTGAAATATTTGGATTTGATGTCCATGGAAAATTGTTGCTTGCCGTTTCCTAGCGATGTTGTATATCTCTTCTCTTTGTCAGTAATTTTGAAAGTGAGCAATAATGTCTCTAGGTGGAGAATCATCTGATGATTTAGAGTGTAGAGATCTATGAGCCCTATCAAGAATTACAGTGGTGAAATCCTCTGTGTTGTTTCCTGCTATCTCCGCCAAAAAGACTTATAGATAGTCTTGGATTTCGTTGTTTAGTACAGTTTCTGGAATTCCTCTGAACCGAAGGTTATTTAGTCTAGAATGATTTTCCAAATCATCTAGCTTGTCTTCAAGATTGGTTATATGTAGATTCTGTTGTGATATCTTAGAGGCAAAGCCTGCCATTCTTTGAGACATAGCGAATTTGTGTTCTTCCAGCAAATCGACTCTTTGGCCGAGATCATTAATATCTTTCTTTAAATCTTTAATACAAGATTTAACCTGCTCAATGAGGGCTTCCATAGCTCTATAGGTAATTGGAATATCATCCCTGTTTCCCTGGGTTGTTGGAGATGAGCAACTGGAATTATTCGCCATGTCGCATGAATTGTCATCGAGAGATGCCTGTGTTAATTCAAAGTCTTTTTTATTTTTATTTTTATCTGTATGTTTGAAGAAAGTATTTACTGTACTTTAGCTATTCTGTGACGATTTCTGGATATTGTCATTTTTTGTGGACCTCTTTTGTGACATTCTGCAAATTGGATATTTTTACCCTGGTATAAGGGAGAGTACACGTTGCAAGCATCTTGTAATCAGTGCTTATACACTCTCCAGGTACACTATACTCCCCAGGGAATTTGCCCTCACAGGGCGATCACGGAGAAAGGATTAGAGGATATGACCCGTTGCTACAGCGAGCAACGGGAAAAGGAGAGGGATTATGCGCCCTTTAAGACCAAAAACTAGTGGAAGTAGTGAGTCTCAGTTCATATACAGAATACTTTTATGCAATTGCATAACAGGCACTAGGAATGTCAGAGAAGTGTTTTTGCAGGCAGGAAGCACATTGAAGTACTACGTACAATTAAAGGTGCAGAGAATCGTAGATAATTGCTTTACTACAAGTTATCCTGCAATATATGATGGGGCCAAATCAGTACATTTAAACCATGTACTGTTATGTTATAACCACTCCTTTGAAGGGTGCTTTAAGATGCATGCAATATGATAAGATGTTCCACATGTGTTACAAGTAGTGTACAGTATGGCCATACTGTAAGAAGCAAGTATTTGCCTTATCAGTTAGCTTTTATCCTTAAACATTCATAGTAAGCGTATGCTGCTTCAGAGTCTCTATGCTAGTAAATATGGCGTTGTTATATAATTGAGATGTGTCATTAGCTCAATATGCAGCGTAGTAGGTACTCACTCTGATCTTTGGATTGCGAAGATGCCTTTTTCACAAGGTACCCTGTTCTTAAACCTCAACTACCAATCCGACTTTACTTCTAAAGCATAGCTTTCGACCCATCCAGGTTTAGTAGGAAGCTCTGTAGGTACAGCCATAGCTGCAGGAAAGTCAGCAACTGGAAAGAAGGAGAAAGAGTTTTTACCGCAATCGGCAGGGTCTGACCGCTAGATCTGTCTACCCTAGTGGGCAATCTGACCTATAGTCAGAGGCTCTTATGCTCAGTGTGTTAGGCACGATTACATTGTGGCATGGGCCTCAAATCCGTTACTTAATCACCTTTTCAGGTAAGTTGCTCTAGTGAGTATAGAAGTGCTCTATTTTGACTGCGGATCATTCATACTTTAACCCAAGGTCAAAGTTTGAGATCTCATGCTGTGTTGGTGTCCTTTGTCAGCACAAACACCCGGTTTATTGCAGGAGCTTCAGTGTGTTGCGGCCATCTTAGTAGTAAATCAATTAACACTGACATATTTAACCCGAAAAAATTTGACCTACATAAAAAAGTACCTTCACTCCAGCAATACAAAATAGTAGTTTAGAAACTTTCACTAAGTTGGTAATGTCTGATATTAATGCTTTACATTCTAAAATAACACAGACTAAAAATAAGACCAAGATAGCTAAACATCATAATTTTTCTAGAGAAGAGTTTAGGGCCATTGAATCTATTAAGAAACGTAATATAGCCATAAAGAGTGGACAAGGGCGGAGCCACAGTAGTACATTAAAGAAATTCATGCCCAACTTAGTGACCTCCAGGTTCTAGATAACAATCCAATTTTTAAAATACAAAAGGAAATTAAGAGAATACTTAATGGTGCCGTGAATAAAGGTATTATTGACAAGAAAATGGGTGATTATCTCTATAATGAATACCCTAGGACACCAGTGTTCTATACAGTACCCAAGGTACATAAGAATTTGCAAGAACCACCTGGACGCCCCATAGTGTCTAATGTGGAATCAGTATTCACCAGTAAAGCTAAATTTTTGGATAAGGAGTTGCAACCGTATGTAGAGAAAATGACATCATGCATTAAAGACACAGGGGACTTTATATAGAAGTTATCAACACTGGCATTTGAAAACACTAAATATATTTTGTTTAGTTTAGATGTTAAAAGTCTGTACACTTCTATAAAACACGAAAGTGGTATAGGGGTAATCTGCCATTTATTGTCTAACAGCAGTCAGTATAATGCTGCACAAGTAGATTTCTTTGAGGAATTATTGAGGATTGTATTGTATTATAATTATTTCCTATTTAGAGATACATGGTATATACAAAAGAAAGGGACAGCTATGGGGTCTAATGTTGCCCCATCATATGCCAACCTTTACATGAGTCATTTTGAAGAAAAGAGTGTATATAATAATCCCCTGTTTTTACAGTATGGACAGAGGCGTAACTAGAAACCACAGGGCCCAGGTGCAAGAATCTAAGAAGGTCCCCCCCCACCACCCCTCCCCCCTCCAAAAAAAGGGGAATTTAATACATATATATATTTTTTATATATTTTTTTTACATTTAACACAGAAAAAAATGTGAATCTGATTACATGTCTGCAAAAGGAGGTACCCTGTGCCCACAGTCTGTGAGATGGTCTGACCCCCTATTACTGTATATAGTGACACTATTTAACCCCCTAGTACTGTATATAGTAAGTTAGTGACACAGTCTGTAATCTGCCGGTGAGATGGCTGGCCTGACCCTACCCGCCCAGTACTCCACAGTAGTCAGTGACATGGTCCACCCCCCCATACTGTATATAGTGGTACTGTATAGTGACACTGTTTACCCCCTGCCCCCCCATGCTGTAGTAACAAGGTCTGTAATTTGCTGGTTCCACAAACATACACAAACACACATACTACATGCATAAATACACAAACAGTCACATACATACACACACACCATACACACACACATAAACACCAATGGGTACAACAGAAACACTAACCCCTGTAGTCATGTCACACTCACATGATATCAGTGCAGGCAGTGGTAGGTTAATGTGTTTTATAAAAAAAAAATTATAAAAAAAATATATTTTTTTTTAAAGCTGGGCTTCCACCCTCAGGGGCCCAGTCGCACCTGCGACCTCTGCACCCCCTGTAGTTTTGCCCCTGAGTATGGAGCCACATGGTGGCGTTTTATCGACAATGTGTTTGGCATATGGTGGGGCAACAAAGACTCATTACAACAATTTGTTAATGAACTTAATCAGGAGGTCAATGGTTTAGAATCTACTATAGTAGCTAGTGAGGAGAGAATGGTATTTTTGGACACTGTCATATATAAGGAAGGTACAAAATTAAAGATTGATCTTCATCGTAAGGATACAGATCGTAATACATTACTTATATATGACAGTTTCCATAATCAAAGGTTGAAAAATTCCCTTCCAAGGAGTCAGTTGATGAGGGTCAATAGAATTGTCAGTGATAATTCCCTTAGAGATGTAAGGCTTATGGAAATGGGAGAGTCATTTCTAGAAAGAGGGTACCCTGAGGAATTGGTAGTGAGAGAAACCCTTAATATTAAAAATAATTCCAGGACAAAGGATAGAGGTAAGCAGGTTGATAAAAATAGGCTCATTTTTATATCCCAATTCAATGATC
The DNA here is from genome assembly GCF_027579735.1 of Bombina bombina. Taxonomy (NCBI): domain Eukaryota; kingdom Metazoa; phylum Chordata; class Amphibia; order Anura; family Bombinatoridae; genus Bombina; species Bombina bombina. The sequence goes on along the minus strand of NC_069500.1, from coordinate 296,869,167 downwards.
ATAGGGAAAAAATTTCCAAAATTATAAGGAAGCATTGGCATATAATTCAAACATGTAATAAAAATATTGACACATTACAGAAAGTTCCAATTATGGCACATAGGAGAGTTAAGAATTTGAGTGACATTCTGGTACAGTCTGACATGGGTTCTAAATATATTAGTAAAACTAGATACATCACTGAAAAGAATTCAGGATGTTTCCCAAGTTTAAACTGTGGCAGTTGCCATTCAATAATCAAGGGTAGTGAATTTGTCCATCCAAGGAGTGGACATAAATTTAAATTAAAATCTCATTATACCTGTAACTCAACTTTTGTGCTATATATGATAAAATGTCCGTGCTCCAAAATTTACATAGGGGAAGCGACCCGTAAGATGAGAAACAGTTTAAACCAACATAAATCTAATATCAGAGCAGGTGATTTTCAAGCCCCTGTAGCATGTCATTTCTTGGAATGTGGCCACCAAATTAATCAAATTAGGTGGCAAATCATTGATCATGTGGATATACCTAGAGGAGGAGGTGATAGAGAACGTAGTCTTAAACAAAAAGAAGCATATTGGATTCATAAATTGGATTTTATTACAAGACCAGAGACTCATATTTTGCTTTCTTTCCTTTACTACTTTATGGCAGTATTTAAAAGCATATAGAAATAAATAACAAAAACTGTCAACATTTGAAAAAAGACAGTAAAACAGTATGAAAACCAGTGACCAATAACATAAAAGAACTGGTTAGACAAAAACAAAGTGACCAATCAGCTCCAACATGTAACCTATAACGTTTATTTTGTTTTTTCTTATCCCTTTTCTCTCTTGTGTATGTTTTTCTCCCTGTCTCTAGTTCAGATTCCTCCATTTTGTTTGCCGAGCCGACGCGCATGCGCACTGGCCTCCTTTGTTTTCTCGCTGCGTCATACACCCGCCCTCTTCTCAGTGCAGCTTATTCTTTGTCCCGGCTAGTCGCAACTTTGTTGCAAGTATATGGGATTTCTGCCAACTCAATCCTTTTATGCTCTTAGCGGTCTCTGTCTCCATCTAGTGATTATTTGTCACATTTATTTTCAAAATTCAATGGTTATATTTTAAATATTTGGTTATTGCAAAAATTTTAATAGTTAAGTTTTGGGTCAATTCTTCCTCATATATATATTTTATTGTCAGGTTTTTTGATAAATTATTTATTTTGTCAAATTTTATTTTAATTTTATTTTTAATTATTGTTTATTTAATTTTTCAAAATGTCTCAAATCTCTGAAAATACTTCTCTCAATGCTGAGAATGTACAGCATATGATAGACTCTTCTATGAATTCTATGCTGGAAAAAATTTCATTGTTAATTAATAAATCAAATTCTAAAAAGGCTGTGAAAAGGAAAAGAACAGTTTCCAGCGCTATTACAGCGAGTAAAAAATTGGTGAAAAAATCTCGCCAAATGGCTTCTAGCTTTGTTATTCCTTGCAGGAAAGGAAGCAAAACACCTGCTTTTTCCTCTACTCCCAAGAGGTTACTTATGGGAGAGGCTTTGGCCACAAAAGATAATAAAGACTGTGTTTCCTCTACGGATATTAATTCTGATTCTTCATTGGATTCAGACAATTCTAATGAATTTCTTACTTATATTTCCTCCGAGGATTCTTCGGATTCTCCGAAGGTCAAAAAATTTAAAAAGTCTTTAAAGAAATCTAAGCACAGTAAGAAAGATGCTGATGAAAATTTTTTTTATGATTGTCTAGGAAATCCTAGGTTTAATGCGGATGAATTACATCATCCTAGATCTGCTGAATGGTGCCCATCTAATGACATAGCAGATTTCATTGACTTTCAATTACACCAGCCTTTAAAATGGGACTCGAGGAATAAAATGAGAGCTGAATGTCCAAGACCTATTCTCCCTAATAATGCCTGTTGTACCCCTGAGGTGGATCCTAAGATACTTAAATTTATTGGTTCACCTGGGTTTAAGTTAAAGAAAGGAATGGATAGGGCCTGGAAGATATGCCAGGATAAAATGTTGGACTCTGAAGGTCCTTTATCAAAACTTTTTGACATGGCTGAACAGGCTGTTTATGATAATACTCTAATGGACCCTGTAGTGGTTAGGGAATGGTTACATAGGATGCTCAGTTTCATCGGAAATGCTAATTCCGCTATGTACACTGAGCGTAGAAGAAATATCTTGAGGAGAATTGACCCTAGAGTATGCGATTTCGCAGTTAACGAGATTCATCCTGATACAAATGGTCTACTTTTTGGAGACACCTTTATTAAGGAGTTAAACAGTTATGTCAACACCTTTTCGAATCTTAATAAAGTAAGAACATCCATGAAGAAAATATTTTTTCAGGAACGTTTTTCTGAACAGGCCGGGAAAGGAAGAGGCCGCTTTCCCGGCCGTCCATCATATCCCAATAGGTCTCAATATTCGAACCAACAGTTTCAATATCAACAGAGACAATTTCAGTACCCATCCTCTTCAGGTTTCTTCCCATCTAGAGGAAGATTCTGGAATCCACGTCTGCAAAGATCAAGACAAAGATCCCGTACCCCTCAAGGTAAATCTTTTTCTTCCCTTTCATGTTTCTTCCCTAAACATTATAGGAGGCAGAATGGCTCTTTTTGCTTAAAATTGGAATCTCATAACTACAGATCAATGGGTTCTTCAAACAGTTTCAGGTCTTTTTATAGATTTTATTTCTACTCCTTTTCAAAGTTCCCTTCCTCTCCCAATAAAATTCTCAATGTCAGACAGAATTCTGGTTCAAAACGAGATTTCATCTCTCGTTTCAAAACAGGCTATAGAACCAGCTTTGGATCCACAAAGCTGTTTCTTAAGCAATCTTTTTCTCGTAAAAAAGAAGAATGGTCTATATCGTCCGGTAATAAATGTAAGATCCTTAAATTCTTTTGTTGTTTATCAGCATTTCAAAATGGAAGGGATTCATCTTCTCAGAGAATGCCTTTTAGACAATGATTTTTTAGTCAGATTAGATCTGACAGATGATCAGGAACACAGGAAATTCCTCTCTTTTGTTTGGGAAGGGAAGGGAAAGTTTGGAATTTTACTTGTATGCCTTTCAGTCTATCTTCAGCTCCTTGGATTTTCACCAAGTTAATGAAGCCAATTATTACTTGGCTTCGTTTGAGAGGTGTTCGTCTTATCATTTATTTAGACGATATTTTAATCATGAATCAGTGTTCTGTCATTTTGAAATCTCAAATTCAACTTTCTATTTATATTTTAGAAAATTTGGGTTTCTTAATCAACACGGAGAAATCTGTTCTCTCTCCAACAAAATCTTTAACCTTTTTAGGATTTCAAATAGACACTGTGAATTCCAAAAACTCTTTCTTTATCTTTAGTTCCCATCAGGACTATAGCCAGAATAGTGGGGTTACTCTCATCCTCTATTCAGGCTATTTTCCCTGCTCCTCTTCATTACAGGGAACTTCAACGTTTAAAAATTTGTCATCTTCAGAAAGGTCTTTCCTATTCTCATTTGATTAATTTATCCACAGAAGCCAAAGAAGAACTTTCGTGGTGGCTCTCTCACATAGAAGCTTGGAACGGGAGAGCCATTTTCGGGAAAGCTCCAGATTTAGTTATAGAATCCGACGCCAGTCGCTCGGGCTGGGGAGCTCGTTGTGGTCCTTCTATCATGGGCGGAAAATGGTCTTCAGAAGAAAAACGTTTTCATATCAATTGCTTAGAACTTTTGGCAGGCTCTTTTACAGTCAAGAGTTTTGTCAAAAGTTCTTTTCCTGTGTCCATTTTACTCAGAATGGACAATATTTCTGCTGTTCGTTATTTGAATCGTCTCGGTGGTACAAAATCGAGAGATTTATCAATTATTACGAAAGATTTCATTCATCTTTGCTTGGACAGAAATATTTCTGTCAAAGCGGAATACATTCCAGGTTTATCCAACGTGGCGGCGGATTGGGGTTCTCGGTATCTGACAGACTCCAGCGATTGGAAACTTCATTATCAAGTGTTTCAATCGCTTCAATCTCTCAGAGGACTCTTTTCGATAGATCTTTTCGTTTCGAGACTGAATTTTCAGATTCACCCTTATTTCAGTTGGCGTCCGGATCCAGATGCTCTAGCGATAGATGCATTTCTCCATCCGTGGCCTCATCAGTCAGCTTACGCGTTTCCTCCATTCTCCATGATTCAGAGAACAATTTCGGTAGTTCGACGGGATCTTCTTTCAATTCTCCTAATCACTCCCCTGTGGCCATCTCAACCTTGGTACCCTTCTCTTCTAGAGTTATCTGTCAACCATCCGGTTCTGCTTCCAATTTTTCCTCTTCTATTGTCAGATCCAGAAGGTCTTCCTCACGACCTTATCCTCCAAGGATCTCTTCGTCTCATAGCCTGGTCAATTTCGGGCTTACATCATCTCTCCAGGGATTATCACAACAAGCTAAAGATCTTCTCCAAGACTCTTTGGCCCCTGGAACCAAAAAATCTTATTTTTCCGCATGGACCAGATGGTCTGGCTGGTGCTTGGAGAGAGGTTTGGATCCCCTTTCAGTTGATGTAACTTTTATTATTAATTTTCTTACATCTCTTTTTGAAGCAGGTTTAGCTTATAGAACTATTAATGTTTCTAGATCAGCTATTTCAGCTAAACATTCTTTTATTAATAATTTTCCGGCAGGTCAACACCCTTTAATTTGTAAATTAATGAAAGCTATAAAACTCAAAAGACCTCCTGCTCCTAAATATTCTTCCTTCTGGGATGTAGATCTTGTTTTTTCTCTTTTCAAATCTTGGCCTTCTAATGAATTTTTATCTCTTAAACAACTTTCTACAAAACTTGCTACTCTTTTATGTTTAATTTCTTTTCGCAGAGTTTCAGATGTTAAAGCTTTAGATTTTAATTCTAAACGTTTCTCTCCTGAAGGTGTTACTTTCTTTATTTCTAAAAGAACTAAATCTTTTTCAACTTCTATTTTCTATCCTTACTTACATAATGAACCCTTTCTCTGTGTGGTTTTGTGTTTAAAAGAGTATGAACGTAGAACTTCTGTTTTTCGTACTTCTTCTTCTAATCAAATTTTGTTATCTTTTGTCCCTCCTCATTTACCCGTTTCTTCTATTTCTATTGCCAGATGGGTTAAATGGGTTATGAGTGAAGCAGGTATTGATTTATCATTTTTCGCTCACTCTGTTAGAGGATCAGCCGCTTCTAAAGCATTTTTGAAAGCTGCTACCCTTCAACAAATTTTGGATGCAGCTGACTGGTCTTCAGATTCAGTTTTTAAACAATTTTATTTTAAACCCATTGAACACGCCTCGCTTAATTTATTTTGTTAGTTGCTTTAAACTAGCAAAATATGAGTCTCTGGTCTTGTAATAAAATTCAGATTATCCTAAGTTATGAAGGTATAATCTAGATTTTATTAAAGACACAGAGACGAGTATTTTCCCACCTCTCTCTCTTTTTTCTTTATTTCCCTCCCTTTTATATGTATTAATATTTTAATTCTTTTCATTATATATTTATTTTAGTTACCAATCCTTAAACAGGATACCATCTTGGATGGATTTATTCCCTCTCATTTAAATGATTGGTCATCTCATCTATCAAGTTCTTCTCATCCTTCACAAAAGTCAAGTTTGTGGTGTTCTTACTCCCATCGTTGGAAATCTTCCCGTTGGATGGTCAACATCTCCTGGATTATTTTCTTTAGTCTTCTTGGTTTCCTGTTTTGTTGGTGTTTTTTGATCATCATGAACTGGTTCCTTCCTTCATCTGATTACAAGAAAGAGGAGTTGGTATTTGATTTTGGACAGTTTATAGGTTACATGTTGGCAGGGCCGCCATCAGGGGGTGACAGGGGTGACTCCTGTCAGGGGCCCAATGAGCCAGGGGGGCCCCATGAGGCAAGAACTAAAAAAAAAATTTTTTTTTTATTTTTTTTTTTTTTAAATTTTGGCAGCCACCAGTGGGTACTACAGCAGAGTGCTAATTGAGCATGGGAAATGTTATTACAAGGAGTAAAGTATTAACATTTGAGAGGATTTCTTAGTGTGCACTAACCACTATGCTCAGTGTGAGACAGACTTGGCACTTTGTTTGTACAGTGTGTGCCTGAGTCAGACGGCAGATCACTTTGATTTGCAGAGGTGGTAGGACTTACTTAGCAAATGTTTTTTATTTCTTTGTGCAATTTTGGATTTTAACTTCAGTGTGGTAGTAGTTGTATGGTGGGGATAGGGGTCCATAAAACACATTTTTTTAGCAGCAGTGTATTTATGATTATTTGACAATGCTGTAGAAATTCTATATTTAAAACCATGCAGAAATGTTTCCTCCTCAATACACAAATGGTAGATGCCCTTTTGGCAGATATGCATTATATATACACATATATATTACATTCAAGTTTACTGCCCCTTTATGCAAGGACTTTCCAGATGCAAGGAGGCATTTTATCTAAGATTTTTACATCTGCATAAAATTTTATACTCTCAGACTAAGATTGCTCATTGTTTGAAATGAGACAGGTTAACTTAAAACTGTTCAGTTTACACTACAGCTGACTTAGACTTGAAATACATACCAACAAGCCTAAATCCTGCATTTAACCAGATCTAATGGTATGAGTACCACAGCTTATGATCCCACCAAGACCATATAGAGTACAGCATTTTCAAAATCCGTAAATAAAGCTGACAGATATGTCAACCTTTTAAAGGTCCTTTTCTTCATCTAGCCATCTACCCAGATCATTAATGTACAATTTTGAATTCACAGAATTATTTTTGTTTGCACATTTACAAATATGATTCTTTAAAAAGTGATCTCTTAATTTCTGCAATTTTTTTTTATCATGCATGTCACACACTGTTGATTTAGGGGATGCAAGGTGCATAAATGTTTCCTCCTGTGAGTGTTTATGTGGGTGTATGTGTTTGTCTTTGTGCTTTGGTTTGTGTGTCTTATGTGTATGTATTTTTTATCTGTGGGTCTCTCTGTGAGGGTGGGTGTGTATGTCTTTGTGCATTTTCTGTGGATGTCTGTGAGGGTGTGTGCATGTCTTCAAGCTTTTTCTATGGGTGTCTGTGTGTGTGTGTGTGTTTGTGTGTATGTATGTCTGTATTTTCTGTGATTGTCTCTGTGAGGGTGTGTGTATGTCTTTGTGTGTTTTCTGTGGATGTCTCAGTGAGGGTGTGTATATGTATGTCTTTCTGTGTTTTTCATGTGGTTGTCTCTGTGTGTGTGTGTATGTCTTTGTGTGTTTTCTGTGGGTGTCTCTGTGTGTGCGTATGTCTTTGTGTGTTTTCTGAGGCTGTCTCTGTATGTGTTTCCTTGGGTGTATGTGCAAGTTTGAGTTTGTGTGTGTGTGTCCATTGTCTGTTCCTTTTTAGGACATTTTGACCTTACTACTAATTATTCACATCTTTCTACAGACTTTGAGACTAACAAGACCTTTCTGGAAGTAACCAATCCACCATTTAACCTTTAAATTATTGTTTAGGCAGTTCAGGGCCCTTACTTTCAGCCACTGCATACTGTTGTCATAATTTAGTTGTTCTCTTCCTTTACAAAAAGATAATCAGAACTCCATATTTTGTTTTCTAAATCTCCTTTTTTTTTTTTTTACAAAACTGTAGTTTACCTCATTACTTGTCAGGTCAATGTAAACAAGTGCTGAGTGTCTGTTTGGGTTTCTGTGTCTGAGACTAGTGTGTTTCTTTGCGTGTCTGCTAGAGTGTCTATATGTGAATCCTTATGTGTGAGTGTGTTTCAGTGTATGAGTGTGTCTGTGTGTGTGTATGTTACTACCTTTACAACATTTCCAAGTTTAAATAGACAATTAAGAATAAAGTGCATATACGTTTTAGTCACTTGGTCAAAAATTGCACATTTCAAAGGAGGGGGGGGGGGGGGGGGGCCCTGATCAATGGTTGAGTCAGGGGCCCCAAAATTTCTAGTGGCGGCCCTGCATGTTGGAGCTGATTGGTCACTTTGTTTTTGTCTAACCAGTTCTTTTATGTTATTGGTCACTGGTTTTCATACTGTTTTACTGTCTTTTTTCAAATGTTGACAGTTTTTGTTATTTATTTCTATATGCTTTTAAATACTGCCATTAAGTAGTAAAGGAAAGAAAGCAAAATACTCGTCTCTGTGTCTTTAATAAAATCTAGATTATACCTTCATAACTTAGGATAATCCGAATTATATGCATCCTAATGGACTAAACAGAGAATTAGATCTGTCTGTCTTCCTCTAGGTATATTTATAATAATATAAAAAGGAATTGGGTATTTCTTTAAAGCTGCTTCTAAATTTCTGTATATATGAATTTTTGTATATATATATATATATATATATATTGTGTTACTTTTAATATGTATAATAGTGTATGTTTTTATCTCTTTTATGTCATTTGGTGTACATCTGCACTATAAAATGTACACCTAGTATCTATTTAAAAATAGAAAAACTGAAAAGTAGGATGTGTTCGGTTTGTTGTACTGTGATTGGTTAGTCATACCTTTAAGTAAAGGTACAAGTGTACTATGTAGTATGCATGATTAAGGGACTGCGTTCCCGAAACGTTGCATGATTTTCTGTCCAAGTGTTGCTAATAAAGGACATTTTAATCTCAGAAAAGGTGCTGTGGAATCATTATACTGGCCATCTTAGGCAGACGATCGCTCTGCCCCCTTCACAGGTAAGTTTTTATGTATTTTAAGATAGGGCTCTTGTAATTTTGATTTAAAGTTAGGGGGTTGTTAGTTTTAGGGGTTAATAGTTTAATTTAGTTTTTGGTGATGTGGTGGACTGGTGGTTTAGGGTTTAATAGGTTTATTTAGTGGTTGTGATGTGGGAGGCCAGATGTTTATGGGTTAATAACTTTATTTAGTGGCGGCGATGTCGGGGAGCGGCGGAATAGGGGTTAATAAATTTAATATAGAGTTTGCGATGCGGGAGGGCCTCGGTTTAGGGTTTAATAGGTAGTTTATGGGTGTTAGTGTACTTTGTAACAGTTTAGTTATGAGTTTTGTGTAACAGTTTTGTTTTGCGTAAAACTCATAACTTCTGGTCTCAGATGGGGGTACGGATTTAGTCGGTATAGGCTGTAACGCAAGCTTTTTAGCCTCACCGCAAAACTTGTAATGGCAGCGCTATGGAAATCCCATGAAAAAACAACATTTTTTTGAGTGCGGGACTGACATTGTGTTACAGGCTAAAAGGCTTGCGGTACAGCTATACTGACAAGACTTGCAATGGCTGCGTTGCTGTTTTAATGCTGAAATGGCGATTTTTTCAGAGTTAAAACATGAACGCAAAACTCGTAATCTAGGTGTGAATGAACTAAAACTCTGAAGTTAACTAGGGACACTTTTTTCTTTTGTTATTACTGTTTATTAACATGGATCCATTTTAAGCAAACTATGGCCTAGATTTAGAGTTGGGCGGTAGCCGTCAAAACCAGCGTTAGAGGCTCCTAACGCTGGTTTTTACCGCCCTCTGGTATTTGGAGCCAGTCATTAAAGGGTCTAACGCTCACTTTCCAGCCGCGACTTTTCCATACCGCAGATCCCCTTACGTCAATTGCATATCCTATCTTTTCAATGGGATCTTTCTAACGCCGGTATTTAGAGTCGTGGCTGAAGTGAGCGTTAGAAATCTAATGACAAAACTCCAGCTGCAGAAAAAAGTCAGTAGTTAAGAGCTTTCTGGGCTAACGCCGGTTTATAAAGCTCTTAACTACTGTGCTCTAAAGTACACTAACACCCATAAACTACCTATACACCCCTAAACCGAGGTCCCCCCACATCTCCGCCACTCTATTAAAATTTTTTAACCCCTAATCTGCCGACCCCACGCCGCTGCCACCTACATTATCCCTATCAACCCCTAATCTGCTGCCCCTAACACCGCCGACCCCTATATTATATTTATTAACCCCTAATCTGCCCCCCTCAACGTCGCCTCCACCTGCTTACACTTATTAACCCCTAATCTGCCGACCGGACCGCGCCTCTATTATAATAAAGTTATTAACCCCTAATCCGCCTCACTCCCGCCTCAATAACCCTATAATAAATAGTATTAACCCCTAATCTGCCCTCCCTAACATCGCCGACACCTAACTTCAAACATTAACCCCTAATCTGCCGACCGGAGCTCACCGCTATTCTAATAAATTTTTTAACCCCTAAAGCTAAGTCTAACCCTAACCCTAACACCCCCCTAAGTTAAAAATAATTTAAATCTAACGAAATAAATTAACTATTATTAAATAAATTATTCCTATTTAAAGCTAAATACTTACCTGTAAAATAAATCCTAATATAGCTACAATATAAATTATAATTATATTGTAGCTATTTTAGGATTTATATTTATTTTACAGGTAACTTTGTAATTATTTTAACCAGGTACAATAGCAATTAAATAGTTAATAACTATTTAATAGTTACCTAGTTAAAATAATTACAAAATTACCTGTAAAATAAATTCTAATCTAAGTTACAATTAAACCTAACACTACACTATCAATAAATTAATTAAATACAATACCTACAAATAAATACATTTAAATAAACTAACTAAAGTACAAAAAATAAAAAAGAACTAAGTTACAAAAAATAAAAAAATATTTACAAACATAAGAAAAATATTACAACAATTTTAAACTAATTACACCTACTCTAAGCCCCCTAATAAAATAACAAAGCCCCCCAAAATAAAAAAATGCCCTACCCTATTCTAAATTAAAAAAGTTCAAAGCTCTTTTACCTTACCAGCCCTTAAAAGGACCTTTTGTGGGGCATGCCCCAAAGAATTCAGTTCTTTTGCCTGTAAAAAAAACATACAATACTCCCCCAACATTAAAACCCACCACCCACATACCCCTAATCTAACCCAAACACCCCTTAAATAAACCTAACACTAAGCCCCTGAAGATCTTCCTACCTTATTTTGACCTCGCTGGGTATCACACCGATCCGTCCTGGCTCCGAAATCTTCATCCAAGCCCAAGCGGGGGCTGGCGATCCATAATCCGGCGGCTGAAGAGGTCCAGAAGAGGCTCCAAAGTCTTCATCCTATCCGGGAAGAAGAGGCGATCCGGACCGGCAACCATTTTGATCGAAGCAGCATCTTCTATCTTCATCCGATGACGACCGGCTCCATCTTGAAGACCTCCACCGTGGACCCATCTTCTTCTTCCCACGACTTCCCGACAAATGACGGTTCCTTTAAGGGACGTCATCCAAGATGGCGTCCCTCGAATTCCTATTGGCAGCCAATCAGAATCAAGTTCAATCCGATTGGCTGATCCGATCAGCCAATTAGATTGAGCTTGCATTCTATTGGCTGATCGGAACAGCCAATAGAATGCGAGCTCAATCTGATTGGCTGATTGAATCAGCCAATCGAATTGAACTTGATTCTGATTGGCTGATTCCATCAGCCAATCAGAATTTTCCTACCTTAATTCTGATTGGCTGATAGAATCCTATCAGCCAATCGGAATTCGAGGGACGCCATCTTGGATGACGTCCCTTAAAGGAACCGTCATTGATCAGGAAGTCGTCGGAAGAAGAAGATGGGTCCGCGGTGGAGGTCTTCAAGATGGAGCCGGTCCTCATCAGATGAAGATAGAAGATGCCGCTTGGATTAAGATGGTTGCCGATCCGGATCGCCTCTTCTTCCCGGATAGGATGAAGACTTTGGAGCCTCTTCTGGACCTCTTCAGCCGCCAGATTATGGATCGCCAGCCCCTGCTTGGGCTTGGATGAAGATTTCGGAGCCTGGAACGATCGGTGATACCTGGCATGGTGAAGACAAGGTAGGAAGATCTTCAGGGGCTTAGTGTTAGGTTTATTTAAGGGGGGTTTGGGTTAGATTAGGGGTATGTGGGTGGTGGGTTGTAATGTTGGGGGGGGAGTATTGTATGTTTTTTTTTACAGGCAAAATAGCTGAATTCTTTGGGGCATGCCCCGCAAAGGGCCCTTTTAAGGGCTGGTAAGGTAAAAGAGCTTTGAACTTTTGTAATTTAGAATAGGGTAGGGCATTTTTTTATTTTGGGGGTCTTTGTTTTTTTATTAGGGGGCTTAGAGTAGGTGTAATTAGTTTAAAATTGTAGTAATTTTTTTCTAATGTTTGTAAATATTTTTTTATTTTTTGTAACTTAGTTCTTTTTTATTTTTTGTACTTTAGTTAGTTTATTTAATTGTATTTATTTGTAGGAATTGTATTTAATTTATTTATTGATAGTGTAGTGTTAGGTTTAATTGTAACTTAGGTTAGGATTTATTTTACAGGTAATTTTGTAATTATTTTAACTAGGTAGCTATTAAATAGTTATTAACTATTTAATAGCTATTGTACCTGGTTAATATAATTACAAAGTTACCTGTAAAATAAATATTAATCCTAAAATAGCTACAATATAATTATACTATATATTGTAGCTATATTAGGGTTTATTTTACAGGTAAGTATTTAGATTTAAAAAGGAATAATTTATTTAATAAGAGTTAATTTATTTAGTTAGATAAAAATTATATTTAACTTAGGGGGATGTTAGTGTTAGGGTTAGACTTAGCTTTAGGGGTTAATACATTTATTATAGTAGCGGTGAGATCCGATCGGCAGATTAGGGGTTAATTATTGTAGGTAGCTGGCGGCGACGTTGTGGGGGGCAGATTAGGGGTTAATAAATATAATATAGGGGTTGGCGGTGTTAGGGGTAGCAGATTAGGGGTACATAGGGATAATGTAGGTAGCGGCGGTATACGGAGCGGCAGATTAGGGGTTAAAAAAATATGCAGGTGTCAGCAATAGCGGGGGCGGCAGATTAGGGGTTAATAAGTGTAAGGTTAGGGGTGTTTAGACTCGGGGTACATGTTAGAGTGTTAGGTGCAGACATAGGAAGTGTTTCCCCATAGAAAACAATGGGGCTGCGTTAAGAGCTGAACGCTGCTTTTTTGCAGGTTTTTTTTCAGCTCAAACTGCCCCATTGTTTTCTATGGGGATATCGTGCACGAGCACGTTTTTGAAGCTGGCCGCGTCCGTAAGCACCACTGGTATCTAGAGTTGCAGTTGCGTTAAATTATGCTCTACGCTCCCTTTTTGGAGCCTAACGCACTGAAAACCCAGCCATTGGGGCCTAGTTATCAAGCCGTCAACCTCAAATACGCTGGAATTCCGCAGCGTATTTGTGGCGCGGCTGATTCGCCTTAGTTATCAAAGGCTCGAGACCGGCAAATTAGAATTTTGTGACGTAAACTTCGATCCGCCGGACTCAGTCCGACACCGATCGATTCTTACGTCACTCCAGATGTTCCGCACACAAGTGCGGCACAATCTCACTACTTTTGCTAGTTATCAAAAAACTAGCAGGTACGCTCGGCACTTTTACGGCCCAGCGTACCTGGTTTTCAAAGCGCCAGCCTGGAGGCGGCGGATTCCATAGGAATCAATGGGAGTCTGACCATAGCGAAAGTACAAGTTCGCTGCTGACAGACATCCCATTGATTCCTATGGGAGCTGTCTACACCTAACACCCTAACATGTACCCCGAGTCTAAACACCGCTAATCTGACCCCCCCTACACCGCCGCAACTAAATAAAGTTATTACCCCCTAAACCGCCGCTCCCGGAGCCCACCGCAACTATAATAAATGTATTAACCCCTAAACCGCCGCTCCCTGAACCCGCCGCAACCTATATTAAATGTATTAACCCCTATCCTGCCCCCCCTACACCGTCGCCACCTATAATAAATTTATTAACCCCTATCCTGCCCCCCACTACGCCGCCGCCACTGTAATAAAATTATTAACCCCTAAACCTAAGTCTAACCCTAACCCTAATGCCCCCCTAACTTAAATAATTAATTAAATAAATCTAAATAAATTAACTCTTATTAACTAAATGAATCCTATTTAAAACTAAATACTTACCTTTAAAATAAACCCTAATATAGCTACAATATAAATAAGAATTATATTCTAGCTATCTTAGGATTTATATTTATTTTACAGGTAACTTTGTATTTATTTTAGCTAGTTAGAATAGTTATTAAATAGTTATTAACTATTTAATAACTACCTAGCTAAAAGAAATACAAAATTACCTGTAAAATAAATCCTAACCTAAGTTACAATTAAACCTAATACTACACTATCATTAAATTAACTAAATAAACTACCTACAAATAACTACAATTAAATACAATTACATAAACTAACTAAAGTACAAAAAATAAAAAAAGCTAAGTTACAAAAAATAAAAAATTAAGTTACAAACACGTTAAAAATATTACAACAATTTTAAGCTACTTACACCTAATCTAAGCCCCCTAATAAAATAACAAACCCCCCAAAATAAGAAAAATCCCTACCCTATTCTAAATTAAATACATTTCAAAGCTCTTTTACCTTACCAGCCCTTAAAAGGGCCATTTGTGGGGGCATGCCCCAAAAAGTTCAGCTCTTTTGCCTGTAAAAGAAAAATACAACCCCCCCCCAACATTAAAACCCACCACCCACATACCCCTAATCTAACCCAAACCCCCCTTACAAAAACCTAACACTAATCCCCTGAAGATCATCCTACCTTGAGTCGTCTTCACTCAGCCGAGCCACCGATGGAACTGAAGAGGACATCCGGAGCGGAAGAAGTTAATCCTCCAAGCCGCGCTGAAGAAATCTTCCATCCGATGAAGTCATCATCCAGGCGGCGCTGAAGAAGTCTTTGATCCGGCCGATGTCATCTTCCAAGAGGCGCTGAAGATGTCTTCTATCCGGGTGAAGTCATCTTCCAAGCCGGGTCTTGAATCTTCCTTCCGCCGACGCGGAACCACCTTCTTCACCGACGGACTACGACGAATGACGGCTCCTTTAAGGGACGTCATCCAAGATGGCGTCCCCTCAATTCCGATTGGCTGATAGGATTCTATCAGCCAATCGGAATTAAGGTAGGAAAATCTGATTGGCTGATGGAATCAGCCAATCAGATTCAAGTTCAATCCGATTGGCTGATCCAATCAGCCAATCAGATTGAGCTCGCATTCTATTGGCTGATCGGAACAGCCAATAGAATGCGAGCTCAATCTGATTGGCTGATTCCATCAGCCAATCAGATTTTTCCTACCTTAATTCCGATTGGCTGATAGGATTCTATCAGCCAATCGGAATTAAGGTAGGAAAATCTGATTGGCTGATGGAATCAGCCAATCAGATTCAAGTTCAATCCGATTGGCTGATGGAATCAGCCAATCAGATTCAAGTTCAATCCGATTGGCTGATCCAATCAGCCAATCAGATTGAGCTCGCATTCTATTGGCTGATCGGAACAGCCAATAGAATGCGAGCTCAATCTGATTGGCTGATTCCATCAGCCAATCAGATTTTTCCTACCTTAATTCCGATTGGCTGATAGAATCCTATCAGCCAATCATAATTGAGGGGACGCCATCTTGGATGACGTCCCTTAAAGGAGCCGTCATTCGTCGTAGTCCGTCGGTGAAGAAGGTGGTTCCGCGTCGGCGGAAGGAAGATTCAAGACCCGGCTTGGAAGATGACTTCACCCGGATAGAAGACATCTTCAGCGCCTCTTGGAAGATGACATCGGCCGGATCAAAGACTTCTTCAGCGCCGCCTGGATGATGACTTCATCGGATGGAAGATTTCTTCAGCGCCGCTTGGAGGATTAACTTCTTCCGCTCCGGATGTCCTCTTCAGTTCCATCGGTGGCTCGGCTGAGTGAAGACGACTCAAGGTAGGATGATCTTCAGGGGATTAGTGTTAGGTTTTTGTAAGGGGGGTTTGGGTTAGATTAGGGGTATGTGGGTGGTGGGTTTTAATGTTGGGGGGGGTTGTATTTTTCTTTTACAGGCAAAAGAGCTGAACTTTTTGGGGCATGCCCCCACAAATGGCCCTTTTAAGGGCTGGTAAGGTAAAAGAGCTTTGAAATTTATTTAATTTAGAATAGGGTAGGGATTTTTCTTATTTTGGGGGGTTTGTTATTTTATTAGGGGGCTTAGATTAGGTGTAAGTAGCTTAAAATTGTTGTAATATTTTTAACGTGTTTGTAACTTAATTTTTTATTTTTTGTAACTTAGCTTTTTTATTTTTTGTACTTTAGTTAGTTTATGTAATTGTATTTAATTGTAGTTATTTGTAGGTAGTTTATTTAGTTAATTTAATGATAGTGTAGTATTAGGTTTAATTGTAACTTAAGTTAGGATTTATTTTACAGGTAATTTTGTATTTCTTTTAGCTAAGTAGTTATTAAATAGTTAATAACTATTTAATAACTATTCTAACTAGCTAAAATAAATACAAAGTTACCTGTCAAATAAATATAAATCCTAAGATAGCTAGAATATAATTATTAATTATATTGTAGCTATCTAAGGGTTTATTTTAAAGGTAAGTATTTAGTTTTAAATAGGATTCATTTAGTTAATAAGAGTTAATTTATTTAGATTTATTTAATTAATATTTAAGTTAGGGGGGCGTTAGGGTTAGACTTAGGTTTAGGGGTTAATAATTTTATTACAGTGGCGGCGGCGTAGTGGGGGGCAGGATAGGGGTTAATAAATTTATTATAGGTGGCGACGGTGTAGGGGGGGCAGGATAGGGGTTAATATGTTTAATATAGGTTGCGGCGGGTTCATGGAGCGGCGGTTTAGGGGTTAAACTATTTATTTAGTTGCGGAGAGGTGCGGGATCAGCAGGATAGGGGTTAATAATTTTATAATAGAGGGCGACGGTGTAGGGGGGGCAGGATAGGGGTTACTAGGTATACTGTAGGTGGCAGCGGTGTCCGGGAGCGGCGGTTTAGGGGTTAATACATTTATAAGAGTTGCGGCAGGGTCTAGGAGCGGCGGTTTAGGGGTTAATACATTTATAAGAGTTGCGGCGGGGTCTAGGAGCGGCGGTTTAGGGGGTAATACATTTATCAGAGTTGCGGCGGGGTCTAGGAGCGGCGGTTTAGGGGTTAGTAACTTTATTTAGTTGCGGGGGGCTCCGGGGGCGCCGGTATAGGGGGTAGAACAGTGCAGTTTAGTGTGAGTGCTTAGTGACAGGCTAGCAATAAAGCTGGGAAAAAGCCGAAGGGCAGCGAGATCGGATGAGTGATAACTGTCACAGTCCGCTGCTCATCGCCCCGCGGCTTTTTGACAGCTTTATTTGATAACTTAGGCGAACGTATTCAAGGTCCGCGGTGGCGAAGGTAGGCGAGCTTAGGCGGACGTATTGGGCCGGCGAAGCCAGAAAAGTAGACGGCTTGATAACTACCCCCCATTCTGTGAACTCTAAATACCAGTGGTATTTAAAAGGTGCAGGAGAAAAAAAGCACGCGTAGCTAACGCACCCCTTTGGCCGCCAAACTCTAAATCTAGCCGTATCTGTGTTAAGCACTTGCAAAATAATAAGGTAAATTTTCATTTTCTGAAGCATAAAAAACATTGTATAAACTATACAAAGAAATGCAACAGATATAATAGAGTTATATAGAGTTATACATTTATAAACTTGCAGATTTGAATGGAAATCGAAGTTATATTTGTGTTGCTGTAGTAATCTGAAAATCATTCAGACCTTTTCAGAGCATTTCTGCAAAATTTCTGCTAAATTGACTTAATTTACTATGAAATATATATTTATATTATTATATTTATATATATATTTAGCAATGACTGACAATGTTTATTAAACTTTAAACCTTGTATAACTTTAATTGATCATTAGAATAATATCTAATTTGACTAATATGTGTATTTGTCTCCTAAAGCAGGGATGTCAAACTCATTTCAGTCGCGAGCCATTTTCCATACAAGTGCAACTCACGTGGGCCGCACACTACCTGCATATCTTGCCATTGCTAAATAAAGCAGTGGCGTTTGCTATAACTGCATACATTTTAAAAGAGTGTGTTCTGTAACTCCTAATTAACTTACTCTGACTTGATGAAACACGCTCTTATGCTTTTAAGAAGGTAACACACTCTCCCACCAAGTCTGTGCTATTTTTTTCTCTAGTAGCCCTGTTCCGAGCATGCAAATAGCATAACATTTCCTCTGCATTATAAATAGTGGATCACAATGCTGTTGGCATAGCGACTGATTATTTATATAGTGAAAGACATATACCTGTTGTATATAATATAAAATATATACAGATAAAATATATATTTATAAAATATAAAATATGTGATTTAAGTTAAAGTGAAAATTATGGAAAGAAATGGGTAAAAAATGCGTAAAATCAGTGCTGCCATAGCAATGAACACATATTAAGAAGTGCTGCTGCATGTGTCAAATAAATCATAATGCACCTATCTGTGTTTGTGTTTACCTTTTTTTAATCACAATGTTGCTTGTTAAAGACTGAGCAGTGTTAATGATCTCGCTACCATAGTGCAGCTGCTCACTATACAATAGTATAGTATATATACAAGTGAATCCCAATACCAGAACAATGGTATACAGTCATTATAATGGAGAGCTGGATGGTAGTTGTACGTATGCACAACCCTAACAGTAAGCTTTATTTGTAAAAGAAGGCATCTAAGTTATTTTTTGGTTCAGAACCATGGAAAGCACTTGTTAATTGGTGGGTGAATTTATCCACCAATCAGCAAGAACAACCCAGTTTGTTCACCAAAAATGGGCCGGCATCTAAACTTACATTCTTGCATTTCAAATAAAGATACAAAGAGAATGAAGACAATTTGATAATAGGAGTCAATTAGAAAGTTGCTTAAAATTGCATGCTCTATCTGAAAGAATCACAAAAGAAAAAAATTGATATACATATGTCCACAGCACTGTGTCTTTCAAATCTCTTTATTCTCTGTACATAACAGGTATATAAACAGCGACGTTTCGAGTGTTACCACTCTTACTCATGCATGAGTAAGAGTGGTAACACTCGAAACGTCGCTGTTTATATACCTGTTATGTACAGAGAATAAAGAGATTTGAAAGACACAGTGCTGTGGACATATGTATATCTATTGCTGGAATTGGGGGGACTTGGCAGGACCCTGTCTTCACTTGCACTGCACTCCTAAGTTGCTGTACTAATCATTGTGTATACTGTTAAAAGAAAAAAATTGGGTTCAGTGTCCCTTTAAGGTATATATTGAGAACAAAATAATTGCAACAATATTTGTAACAATGTGATAAAATGTATAGCATTGTTACAAAGACTGATGCAACACTGCTGCCAAATAATGCTCCAGACTACCTAGTTATGCTTTTCAATAAATTATGCCAAAAGAACAAAGTCAGTTTGATAATAAAAGCAAATTGAAAAGTTTTTGGTTTTTATTTTCTAGTAATTGTTTTTTTCTTATAAAATCTATCTAAGGTCGAATCTGCTGTTAGGTTAAAGTCACCACCTACAATTAAATTTTGACCAATAAATTTATGAAGTTTTAATGTCAAATTTCTCCAAAATTCATGGTCAACATTATTTGGGCCATAGATATTACACAAGGTGTAACGTAATTTGTTTATATTAATTTCTATAATTTGAAAACACCCTTCTGGGTCTAGTTCCACAACCTCAATATGGTAATCTAAATTCTTATTCAAGAGAATTGCGACTCCTCTTTTCCTGGAACAGTGTGTGGCGGCAATAACCTCTCCAACCCATTTGATTTTAAGTTTAGGTATTTCTACTGGTTTTAAATGTAACTCCTGTAAAAAGACGATATCAGGTCTGGATTTACCCAGATATTTAATTATAGTTTTTCTCTTGATTGGAGAGGTTATGCCGCCCACATTCCAGGAAATTAAATTAAAATCTGTGGCAACCATATCTCAATATTTTTAAAAGCCAAACCATACAGTAAGTGAGGGTCCAGTGGGGGGGGGGGGGGGGGAGGAAGAAAAAAGGGGGGGAAAAAACAACAACAAAAACACAAAGGCACAAAAAAACACTTATAATAAAAACAAATCAAAACAGATCAGAATCCAACCCATATTATCCTGAACAGGAAGTATTTATGCATATTTTATTAATTGGTTAGAGCTATCTCTCTACAGAATTTCTCTGCTTCCATAGTGTTATTAAGAGTGTGTAAAACTCCATCTTTCATTATTATCAACTTAGCAGGATAAATTAGTTTAATATTAAAATTGGTCTTCATGAGCCTTCCGTAGAAGGGAGACATCTCCCTTCTTCTGGCCAGGGTATCAGATGAGAAATCCTGGAACATCAGAAGTCTATGGGGGCCAATCAACAAGGAGTTAAGTTTCCTGTAGTGCTTAAGGTATAATAATTTGTCCTGGAAATTAATTAATGAATTTAAAAATAATAGGTCTTGGTTTAATATTCTAGCTATTCTCTCTAACATATCCAATCCTATGGACCCTTTCAACCTGAAAAGGAGATATTGGTGGTGAGATCTGAAGTGTCTGAGGTAGAGTAAAAGTAACAAAGGTCATCAGGTCCTGGAAATCTGGTGTTTCTGGAAGACCAATGACCTTTAGGTTATTGCGTCTTGAGCGGTCCTCAAGATCTTCAATTTTGGACTGTAATAATGCAATTGTTTTACTATTTGCTGATAAAATAGATTCTTGTAAATTACATTGATCCTCTAAATCGGATAACCTACTCTTTACCTCGTCTATTCTGACTGAGAATTGTCTAACTTCTGTGGTTAAGTTAGAAATTTCTTTCTTAATCTCCTGCTTTATTGAATCAAATTGAGGTGTAAGAATTTTTGCGACCTCGGCCGCAAATTCAGACAAATCATTATTTATGAAGCTACTCATCCCTTTATCTTGTGATGTATTAGCATTGGGCTCTAGGGTCCCACTATTCCCTTTTCTCTTGTAAGATGTATCGAGTCCACGGATTCATCCATACTTGTGGGATATTCTCCTTCCCTACAGGAAGTGGCAGAGAGAGCACCCACAGCAGAGCTGTCTATATAGCTCCTCCCTTAGCTCCACCCCCAGTCATTCTCTCTGCCTGCTTAACTGCTAGGAAGGGCAAAGTGAGTGTGGTGACAAAAATGTTAAGTTTTTATTTTCTCAAGCAAAAGTTTGTTATTTTAAATGGTACCGGTGTGTACTTATTTACTTTCTGGCAGAAAAGGGATGAAGATTTCTGCAAGGAGGATGATGATCTTAGCATTTTGTAACTAAGATCCACTGCTGTTCTCACAAGGGCTGAAGAGTACAGGAAAACTTCAGTTGGGGGAACAGTTTGCAGGCTAAACTACATTAAGATATGTTCAGTCTATTTTTTTCTAGACAGACTGTGTTATTTCTAGAAAAGGCTGGCAATATCCCCATGAGGGAAAGGTAAGCTGTATTCAGTAAAAGAGGAATCCAAGCTTGCATAAAGGGCTCATAGTTACTAGTGACACTAATGGGAAAAAAAGTTTTGGTTTAGTTACAAATAAAACGTTTTTTGAGGGACTTTAAGGGGTCTTTGTGGCTTGTTTAAGGGTTATTAACCCACATGGCTAGTTTAAGAAACACTCTGTGGTGTTTTTTAGGCCCCATAACATCGAGTGAGGTGGGAGGGGCCTATTTTCAGTTGCACAGTTTATTTACCTCAGAAGCATCCAGCTACTTCTCCCGAGATTCCTGCTGTATTTGAGGGCTGTAAAGAGGTTTTTTTCCCCCACAATCGTTCCTAAAGGGCAGGTAGGCGCCTCAGCAGAGCTGTGGCAAGGTGCTGAACGTTATTTTACCGGTTTTGAAGTTTTTTCAATCCGGTTTTTACATTAAGGGGTTAATTGTTTATTTGCATAGTGGTGCAAAGTTACTAAGCTTTATGATGCTACTGTAAAAAATTCGTTGTGTTTACTGCTTTTTTACACTGTTTTGCAGAGTTTGTGCTGCTTTTTTTCTCTTAAAGGCACAGTACCGTTTTTGTTTAAAGTGTTATTTACTTTGATTAAAGTGTTTTCCAAGCTTGCTTGTTACATTACTAGCCTGTTTAACATGTCTGACACCAAGGAGAATCCTTGTTCTATGTGTTTAGAAGCCATTGTGGAACCCCCTCTTAGAATGTGTCCCACTTGCACTGATATGTCTATAAATTATAAAGAGCATATTTTAGCACTTAAAAATATTGCAATAGATGATTCTCAGTTAGAAGGAAATGAGGGTTTAGCATCTAGCTCTCCCCAAGTGTCACAACCAGTAACGCCCGCCCAAGTGACGCCAAGTACCTCTAGTGCTTCAAATTCATTTACTTTACAAGACATGGCCACAGTTATGAATAAAACCCTCACAGAGGTTTTCTCTAAACTGCCTGGTTTACAAGGAAAGCGTGACAGCTCTGGGTTAAGAACAAATGCTGAGCCGTCTGACGCTTTAGTAGCCGTATCCGATATACCCTCACAATGTTCTGAAGTAGGGGTAAGGGATTTGTTATCTGAGGGAGAGATTTCTAATTCAGGAAAGACGCTCCCTCAGACAGATTCTGATATGATGGCCTTTAAATTTAAGCTTGAACACCTCCGCTTATTGCTCAAGGAGGTATTAGCTACTCTAGATGATTGTGACCCTATAGTGGTCCCAGAGAAATTGTGTAAAATGGACAGATACTTAAAGGTCCCTGTGTACACTGATGCTTTTCCAGTCCCTAAGAGGATTGTGTCTATTGTTACTAAGGAGTGGGATAGACCAGGTATTCCGTTCGCTCCCCCTCCTGTTTTTAAGAAAATGTTTCCCATATCTGACACCATGCAGGACTCGTGGCAGACAGTTCCTAAGGTGGAGGGAGCTATTTCTACTATTGCTAAGCGTACAACTATATCTATCGAAGACAGTTGTGCTTTCAAAGATCCTATGGATAAAAAATTAGAGGGTCTCCTAAAGAAAATTTTTGTTCATCAAGGTTTTCTTCTCCAACCTATTGCATGCATTGTTCCTGTAACTACTGCAGCTGCTTTCTGGTTTGAGGCTCTAGAAGAGGCTCTCCAGGTGGAGACTCCATTAGAGGATATTATGGATAGAATTAAGGTCCTTAAGTTGGCTAATTCTTTCATTACAGATGCCGCATTCCAAATGGCTAAATTAGTGGCAAAGAATTCAGGTTTTGCCATTTTAGCAGAAAGGGCGTTATGGCTTAAGTCCTGGTCTGCTGATGTGTCATCAAAATCTAAATTGTTGAACATCCCTTTCATAGGAAAGACCCTATTCGGGCCTGCACTGAAAGAAATTATTTCAGACATCACTGGAGGGAAAGGCCATGCCCTCCCTCAGGATAAAACAAATAAGATGAGGACCAAACAAAATAATTTTCGTTCCTTTCGGAACTTCAAGGGTGGTCCCGCTTCAGCTTCCCCTGCAGCAAAGCAAAAGGGGAATTCTGTCCAATCCAAGTCAGTCTGGAGACCTAACCAGGCTTGGAACAAAGGTAAACAGGCCAAGAAGCCTGCTGCTGCCTCTAAGACATCATGAAGGGGTAGCCCCCGATCCGGGACCGGATCTAGTAGGGGGCAGACTCTCTCTCTTTGCTCAGGCTTGGGCAAGAGATGTTCACAATTCCTGGGCTTTAGAAATTGTGTCCCAAGGATATCTTCTGGACTTCAAAGACTCCCCCCCAAGGGGGAGATTTCACATTTCTCAATTGTCTGCAAACCAGACAAAGAGAGAGGCATTCATACACTGTGTAGAAGACCTACATACCATGGGAGTGATTTGCCCAGTTCCAAGAGCGGAACAAGGGCTAGGTTTTTACTCCAACCTGTTTGTGGTTCCCAAAAAAGAGGGAACTTTCAGACCAATCTTGGATCTCAAAATTCTAAACAAATTCCTCCTTTCAAGATGGAGACTATTTGGACTATTCTTCCTCTGATCCAGGAGGGTCAATATATGACTACCTTGGACTTAAAGGATGCGTATCTACACATCCCTATTCACAGAGATCATCATCAATTCCTCAGATTCGCCTTTCTGGACAGGCATTACCAGTTTGTGGCCCTTCCCTTCGGGTTGGCCACGGCTCCCAGAATTTTCACAAAGGTGCTAGGGTCCCTTTTGGCGGTTTTAAGACCGCCGGGTATTGCAGTGGCACCTTATCTAGACGACATCTTAATTCAGACGTCGACTTTCCAGCTAGCCAAGTCTCACACGGACATCGTGTTGGCTTTTCTGAGATCTCACGGGTGGAAGGTGAACATAAAAAAGAGTTCTCTCGTCCCTCTCACAAGAGTTTCCTTCCTAGGGACTCTGATAGACTCGGTAGAAATGAAAATATTTCTGATGGAGGTCAGAAAATCAAAACTTTTAATCACTTACCGAGCTCTTCATTCCATTCCTCGGCCATCAGTGGCTCAGTGTATGGAGGTAATCGGACTTATGGTAGCGGCAATGGACATAGTTCCTTATGCCCGCCTACACCTCAGACCACTGCAACTATGCATGCTCAAACAGTGGAATGGGGATTATGCAGATTTATCTCCTCAACTGCATCTGGACCAAGAGACCAGAGATTCTCTTCTCTGGTGGTTGTCTCAGGACCACCTGTCTCAGGGAATATGTTTCCACAGGCCAGAGTGGCTCATAGTAACGACAGATGCCAGCCTGCTAGGCTGGGGTGCAGTCTGGAAATCCCTGAAAGCACAGGGCTTATGGTCTCGGGAGGAATCTCTCCTCCCGATAAACATTCTAGTACTGAGAGCGATATTCAATGCGCTTCAGGCGTGGCCTCAGCTAGCTGCGGCCAAATTCATCAGATTTCAGTCGGACAACATCATGACTGTAGCCTATATCAATCATCAAGGAGGAACACGGAGTTCACTAGCGATGATGGAGGTAACCAAAATTATCCGATGGGTGGAGGATCACTCTTGCCATCTCTCTTCAATCCATATCCCAGGGGTAGAGAACTGGAAGGCAGATTTCCTAAGTCGTCAGACTTTTCATCCGGGGGAGTGGGAGCTCCATCCGGAGGTATTTGCCCAGCTGACTCAGCTATGGGGCACACCAGAATTGGATCTGATGGCGTCCAGACAGAACGCCAAACTTCCGCGTTACGGGTCCAGGTCCCGGGATCCCCAGGCGGTACTGATAGATGCTCTAGCAGTGCCCTGGTCCTTCAATCTGGCTTATGTATTTCCACCGTTTCCTCTCCTCCCATGTCTGGTTGCCAGAATCAAGCAGGAGAGAGCTTCGGTGATTCTGATAGCGCCTGCGTGGCCACGCAGGACTTGGTATGCAGACCTGGTGGACATGTCATCTTTTCCACCGTGGATTCTGCCAATGAGGCAGGACCTTCTAATCCAAGGTCCGTTCAAGCATCCAAATCTAATTTATCTGCGTCTGACTGCTTGGAGATTGAACGCTTGATTCTATCAAAGCGTGGTTTCTCTGAGTCGGTCATTGATACCCTGATTCAGGCTAGAAAGCCTGTCACCAGGAAAATCTATCATAAGATTTGGTGTGAATCCAAGGGTTACTCATGGATTAAGATTAGGATTCCTAGAATTTTGTCCTTTCTCCAAGAAGGATTGGAGAAGGGATTATCAGCTAGTTCCTTAAAGGGACAAATCTGCTTTGTCTATTCTTTTACACAAACGTCTGGCAGATGTCCCAGACGTTCAAGCATTTAGTCAGGACTTGGTCAGGATCAAGCCTGTATTTAAACCTGTTGCTCCTCCATGGAGCCTAAACTTGGTTCTTAAAGTTCTTCAAGGGGTTCCGTTTGAACCTATGCATTCCATAGATATTAAGCTTCTATTTTGGAAAGTTTTGTTTTTAGTAGCTATCTCTTCGGCTCGAAGAGTTTCTGAGTTATCTGCTTTACAGTGTGACTCACCTTATCTTATTTTCCATGCAGATAAGGTGGTTTTACATACCAAACCTGGATTCCTTCCTAAGGTTGTTTCTAATAGGAATATCAATCAGGAAATTGTTGTTCCTTCGCTGTGTCCTAATCCTTCTTCAAAGAAGGAACATCTGTTGCACAATCTTGATGTGGTTCATGCTTTAAAGTTCTACTTACAAGCAACCAAAGATTTCCGTCAAACATCTTCATTGTTTTGTTGTCTATTCTGGTAAGCGGAGAGGTCAAAAGGCTACGGCTACCTCTCTTTCTTTTTGGCTGAAAAGCATCATCCGTATGGCTTATGAGACTGCTGGCCAGCAGCCTCCTGAAAGAATTACTGCTCATTCTACTAGAGCAGTGGCTTCCACATGGGCTTTAAAAATGAGTCTTCTGTTGAACAGATTTGTAAGGCGGCGACTTGGTCTTCGCTTCATACTTTTTCCAAATTTTCCAAATTCGATTCTTTTGCTTCTTCGGAGGCTATTTTTGGGAGAAAGGTTCTACAAGCAGTGGTGCCTTCCGTTTAAGGAACCTGTCTTGTCCCTCCCTTCATCCGTGTCCTAAAGCTTTGGTATTGGTATCCCACAAGTATGGATGAATCCGTGGACTCGATACATCAAGAGAAAACAGAATTTATACTTACCTGATAAATTTCTTTCTCTTGTGATGTATCGAGTCCACGGCCCGCCCTGTCTATTTAAGACAGGTAGTATATTTTTCTTTAAAAAAAACTTCAGTCACCACTGTACCCTATAGTTTCTCCTTTTTCTTCCTAGCCTTCGGTCGAATGACTGGGGGGTGGAGCTAAGGGAGGAGCTATATAGACAGCTCTGCTGTGGGTGCTCTCTCTGCCACTTCCTGTAGGGAAGGAGAATATGCCACAAGTATGGATGAATCCTTGGACTCGATACATCACAAGAGAAAGAAATTTATCAGGTAAGTATAAATTCTTTTTTTTCTCTCCTGATTTAGGTGGCATATTGGGAGAAGAACTCTTATTAAGTATATATCTATCCATGTACTAAGAACTACAAATGAAGTGAAATAATTGTGAAAATTGTGAGGAGAAAAAAAAAGAAAAGAAAAAGGTGTTAAATAACGCAAGTGAGAAGTGATATTGCAGAGTGACTATGTGAATAAAAAAAAAGTTTATACAAACAATCCGAGTTAATGATTGTTAAAGTGTAAATCTTGAAACAAGTTTAGTTGTAAAAATCAAAAATAGAGGTAGTATAGAGGAATTAATCTCTAGTGTAAATGTGTAAAGTGAAAATAGGTGCAGCAATTTATATTCCTTGTATACTTATTTGTTATTAATCACAAGACAAAAATAAGGGAAACAACCAGCGAAAAAAGGAAACAATAAAGTGTGTCTCTTTTAAACCTTTGTATATCCTAGAAAAATTATACTACTATTCTCAGAGTATAACAGAAAAGTTTAATTGGAATAGTCACACGGGGAAGAGACTTGTATGACTTTGATATAGCCTAAAGTGGGAGAGCAGCAGTTTCTTCCTATATTCAATATAGTTCTATGTAACAACCTCAGCCTGATTTTTCGGCTACTGGAGAATCGTTTGTTGCAGCACTATTATATGTATCGATATATAGAGAATCAACAATTATAACTATACAGAGCAGTTTGACATTCTTTCCTCAGATTCAACAAGCCCTGATGCTATATTTAGAGCAAGACTATTTAACCTCTTATCTTGCAAATGGACAGAAAATACGTGAAGCAAACTCTTTATTTTAATAATCTATGCCTAATATTGTAACGAATCTTAAGGTACTTCCAAAAAACCCCTCTATATTTTTATATTTATTAGAAGAACAGCTTATAATAACATGCGGGAACCATAGGAAGCCGTTACTTATTAGGACATGTAATAATATGAGAGAGAAAAGTTTATAATGAGCTTAACCATACTAATAGCATAGTTACAGCTTAAATATATAAGCAGTTCCACTCTATGAATTCTGTAAGCAGTAAGACAACATATGTGAGGTCTGCTTTTATACCAGTCAGAAAGAAAAACAGCAGCTTCCAGGTAGTGAGATTATGGAAAACAGACCAATCTAAGAACCACTCTGCATTGTTGGCACACTACTTATAATGTTAACCAAGAGATAATAATCGCTCAGCTTCTCTGGGCTCCTGGATACAACACAATGCAGTAGGTAACAGTCTAATACTATGGAGAGATATTACCAACAGTCCTGTTGCTTTTTCTTCTCTGATGAGCCTGTATCAGCTAGATGGGCTTGGTCTTTTCCTCACTCTCCAACACTGTTCATATTTCCTTTTATTTGTTTAAAAAAGAGCTTTCGTGCAAAGATTTAAGGCACAGAGTTCGAGTGACCTTTCATAGGTATATATCAGAAAAGGACATATGAGCACTAACGATAACACTCATGCAAGCAAGAGAGACAAATTGGGCTCCCAGCCACCAGCCACCTGCAACACTCTGGAACTACCGCTCCGCCAGCAGATGGACACTAGACCCAGCAGGCTCCGAAGCACAAACACAGCGCCAGCAGCAGGCCCTCAGACCCGTCCGGCACAACGGGAACACCCTCCAGACTCAGCACAGATATTAGCCGGGTTAACAACACTTCCGCACCACCGTACACCGGGTGGTCGGCATATACAACGAACCAAAAGTAATGCTCCGGCACCAATACCCGGCCCAGCAGGTGAGTCTTTGTACAGGTCCTTGGATATATTTGTCTTGTAGAAGGTAGCACTACAAATTTGTTTCACCGTCCAAGCAAGTTACATGCAAAGGTGTAGCGGATTATGAACGTCCAGCATCAGGTGATGTACTTCAGCCCGCCCATATAGCAAGGCAACTCATCGAGCTTTCATTCCGGGATTTTTTGATCCGATATCCAAGCTTAGATACCAAGGGCACCGCTTAGGTTAGAACAGCCGGCTGGGGCTCCTTCAATCGCAGCTGGCAAGGGGTGGCTCTCAGGGATATCCGCAAGTGCACAGCTATTCCCCTTCAGCAGCTCCGAGATATACTTGCGCTGTAGGCAGAAGCACTGCAAGCTTGATTCCAGAGGCGGGCAAATTGGCTCCGGCACCACTACCCGGCTGAGCAGGTAAGACTTTAGATCATAGCGGCACAGCTCAGGTTAGACAAACGCTGAGACTCCTTCAATAACAGCCAATCAGGAGTGGCGGTCAGCGTTATCTGCAGGTGCACAGATACTTTCTTTCAGCAGGTCTGAGATATAATGGTACTGTAGTCGGCAAGACTAAAGACTTATTTCCATGCCCCGGGAGATTATCTGTTATGTTGAAACAGCTTGTGTAGTACTAAGTACCCGGTAACTTAATAGAATTGCAGTGTGAGTTTACAACCAACATCGGGTGAATAATACGGGTGTGCTTCAGTCAGCAAGCACAGCAGGGCTGCTCATCAGACTTCCGTTGTGGGACCTTACAATCCAATATCCAGGATAAAGACACATCTTGCGGCCAAGGAAAACTGCAAACGGCTGGAAGGTGGAAAGACTCCTGAGCCTTGGAGCGGTAGCAAGTACCTGTAGCTACCTGTATGCTCCGCCTCCAGCAGGAAGTGGTTTTTATTTTATTTTTTCCAAATTATTCATCTGAAGTTTAATTTTGAGTTTCATGTACTTTTAAATGACATTTTCAGTATACATTTAAGGACATTAACGAGTATATTATGTATACATTTATAGCTGGTTTTATATCATAGTCATTCAAATGGGTTTGTTAAATATCCCATGAAATACATGAGCTTTTAGCTTTAAACAAAGCATTGCAATCTGTTATTGGCAGACAGATCTGTAATAATGCGCTCACCAATACAGGGGACTGAGTCATTTAACAAAGTGAAACAGTAAATCATAAAGTCCCTGCTAACTAGCATTATGTTTCTGTACTAGTTACTCCCATGATAGTTTTAAAATGTTGCACATCTGACATTTATACAGCAGAGACAAAAATCAATGTTATATTTTACATTTAAAGATAAATGTTTTTCTTTTATTTTGCTTAAAAATTTATAGCTTTTAATGTTAGCAGAATATTTTTTTAATTTTTTGTTATATAAGCAATCATATTTAATAAACTTACAGTGAGCACGCAATACATTTAAAACATTGAAGAGTATATATAAAAAAAATACAGATGCATAAAACGGACTTAACAAATCAAATGAATAAAAGAGATGAAGTGCCCTGCTCAAAAGAGCTTACAATCTACAGGTTGCAAGGTGGGTAGACATAGGGTGTGGGATAGTTTGGCCCACGAATTGCACCTGTAGTAAAAGAATTAGGCATAAAGAGGAACTTTCACAGAAGAGGTAATAAGCCTCAGACTCTCTATTTTCAAAGAACACTTGAAGCTAGTTAAGGTGCAAGATATTCCAGTGGAGCGGGGTAAAGGGCTCTAGGAAGTAGCAACAGCACATGAGAAGTCTTGGAGTTGAGAGAGGCATTTGGAGATACATGAGGAAATACAGTTTATTTGAGGTTTTTAAGAGCTTTTTTTGGTTAGGATCAGGGGAATGGCTGATGTGGATGAGCAATTAAGGTGGATGAGTCTAGCTGACGTATTCATGACAGATTGGAGGGGGTCACAAGTTAGGAAGGACACTTAGGGCTAGGTAGAAGTAGTCAATACAAAAATGTAATTAAGGACAAATTCTAGATAATTTGGTTATGCTTGTATATGTGGAGTTAAGGAGAACTCACAGTCCAGTATAATAAATAAAAATGTGGTAATATAAAAAGTGGTATATAAACCAAAAACAAAATAGTAATATAATGTATAATATCACAATTGGAGGGTACACTGTCCCAAGTTTTTCATGCTGCCTTCTTAGATTAATTCAGCACCTCAAAGAATAAATGGAAGAAATAGTGCAATCCCAATGTTCGACAGGTACAGCACCTCTATTAAATGTACTCATGTTTTTCTTAGCTTTAACTGAGCTCTGTTGTGTTTCAGCAGTGTCATGTTACAAGGATACCTTGAAAAAGCCTTATTGGGCGAAATGCATGTCGGAACATGACAATATCTCCAGTGTACTCTGAAAGTTATTTCAAATATTAATATTATTGGTTACATTTTTGTGTGTTTCATGTTTTTCACATTTCAAAAAGCAATTGAAACCTACAAATCTTTACATAAGTTGTGTTATTTCTAATTGATTTAAAAGGACACAAAGCCATTTCTGATTTAGAAAGAGAGTGCAATTTTCAACAATTTTCCAATTTACTTTTTGGCTGGTGGCTGCACATAGATGCCTCTTGTGATTGGCTCATCCATGTGCATTGCTATTTCTTCAACAAAGGATATTTAAAGTTTATTGTGGATGTTTGCGTGCGTTGGATGTAGCGCACATTTTACAAGTTGAAAGTAAACGCGATTGCTTGAGGGCAATTGAAGTTAACGCGTCAGTATAGTTTGACTTCAGAGCTCTGGTTTCGGGACAAAAAGTGTCAGAAAATACATCAACAATAGATTTAAAGTTATAATTACATTTATAATAACAATATCTAAGCAAATTTATTAAAATAAAATTGCTAAAAAAGTTATAAGAGCTGGAAGATATGAGGTCTCATGTACTAGAAAAAAGGCAGGCAAAGGGCTTTAACATTGAGATATATGCAGATATATATATATATATATATATTTATTCACGTTGATTCGAGTAGCCATGTTAGTCCAGAGATTTAGATATCAAAATAACAAGAGTATTGCATTGAGCAATGATACTTTTTTTATTGGACTAACTATACATTTATAAGATGACAAGCTTTCGGAAGAGTTCCTTCCTTTATCAAGTCTGAAGCAATACTAACCAATTCAATGGAATTTACAGATTGTATCTTAAAACACAGAATAGCTAAGAAGACAGTGCAGGGAGAGGAGGAGGTGTCGTAAAAATCATGAGGGGGGCTTAGGTAACAGACAGACAGTGTCCAGTGTAGGAGAACAGACAGGGGAAATATATAGCTTTACATAGAGCATATACTGACATAAAGTTATATATCAACATTGAATCAATATCTATAGAGATGTGAAATTGTATATACAGGGGGAATACAAAAGTTAAGAAAAGACAAAAGTGTGGACATAGGCTTACCTGTGTACCTATGTATAAATAATGTGGAATTATTATTATTGTATATTCCACATTATTTATACATTGTATATTCCACATTATTTATACATATATATATAGGTATAGATATATATTGTACCAATATACTATCAGATATATGTACAAAAATGTATTTATGAATAAATAGAACATAATCTTCTATGTGAAAAACATTGGAATGTGAAATATTCATATTTTCATGTCGTGTTAGCACACTTGAAAGTATGCGATTGGGTTCACGTGCGAGTAGGGTGTTTTTTCCACTTGTTTTGCTCCATTGAATTATATGGGGAAATACGTTAATGCATATGTGATATTCTAACTTTTTACTTTCAACTTGTAATAAGACCGCTAATTGATGCTTACTTCTAGAGAAGTAAGTGGGAGCGTTGAATACCGTTCCACTTGTCATCTGGCCCTTAATGTGCAAGATTAACCTACTGCAATCCAAATCCATCGCTACTACTAATTTACCATCTGAATTTTATTTGTTTATTGGCATGATGGGCATACTTGAACAGTCACATCATAACCGTGCTCTAAAACGGGATCACTCAGTCATGATTTCCCTAGAAACTTATTGCAATACATTTCCATCTCACTGCTTAACCATCTGAATGCCAGTTGTATGTTGGTATAATGGGCTTACTAGGTATGATTTTTGAATCACTATGTTGTCACTTTAAATATTTGAAAACTATTTTTTTAAACAAATATGTATTTTTATTGTTAGTTAAAGCACAGTTTCTGTAACATGTGAAGAACCACTCTAATACAACATTGTATCTGCATAAAGGATGTTGAAATGAAATTGCACATTTGTGACCAAGTTTTTATAGGGGATGCTTCTTCATGCGCCTAAGTCCAAACACGGTCACAACAGTCCATTTCAAAGTGCTTGCGCCTAGATTTTTGAACGCACATTTACAATGGCTCAATCTTGTTTATAGTTCAATAATGTAGGCCCAGCAGCCTTTAAAGCACAGTCCACAGGCTATCCAGTACAGCAGGCTTCAACTTCAGTTACCAGTTTGTTACCAGTTCAGTTACTTCAGTTGGGTGATGACTCAATACATTATACACCCCCCCAACAGTCGATTAGAGGATGAGGTTTGCCACAGACGAATTAGAAGAAATGAGGGCAAATGATTATGGGTCACACCTGCAGTGTGAGTAGAGAGGAGGATCCCCAATATATTTAAATACCGGGGGGGGCTACTGTTTGTTCAGGAATTGCTGGTTACACAGTTCACATTGAGAAACATCCATTTACGGTCCGAAAAACATTTGTGTGTTGTTTGTTTTGCGTTGATCCATCTCATATACATCCCCCAGAGCAATGCAGAGGTTCCAGTTTATCGGCCGGGTACAGGTGGGGGCGTGTCTATGTGATGGAACAAGCATTTGATTGAGTAAATCCTGTGCTGTGGTTAGAGTGCATAAGGCTTTGGGGCTAATTTTTTGTTCTTAAAAGGTTAACCACAGTTTTTTTTTAATAGAATTTATCCTAGGTTTTCCCAAATTTGTACCCTATTTGCTGGCTATTAATATCCAGTGCTAGTACATACAACCAAATTTTATTTTATTTACTATCTTAATAAAGTAGGACCCTTAATAATAATTAGAAGATAGTGCACCCAATCCTTCATCCTAATTACATTCTTTTTTCTTCTTTTTTGTTTGTATGTCCTTTTCATTTGAATAAGAGGGAAGGCAGCACGGAACTGTGGATAAACATATAATTATTTTTTTTTCCCCATTCTGTATTTTTCAAAATGAATTAACATAGTACCAGAAAGACTTTTTTTCTCTTAATACTGTCAGTGTGCTTTGTAATGTATTTTTGATGGGGTTTTTTTTACACATTTTTGTTTCGCGAAACAGTTAACCAGAGCTCTGAGGTTGCACTAACCTGACGCGTTAACTTCAATTGTGCACAAGCAATCGCGTTTACTTTCAACTTGTAAAAATAGTGAAAAACCTGAAAAAAACCTTTATTGTTTGCGCATAACTGTTTATGCGCCACTCGTAATCTGGTCCTGAATGGGTGGAACTAAGCTTATAGACAGATCAATATCCCCTTTCTATAGATGACTTGCTAGCCAAAGAGCAACTAATATTAACCTTCTAGGCAAAGTACATATTTCTGATAAAGATAATGGTACCTGTCAATGCAAATTATTCCCTGTGCACTTAAAGGGATATGAGACCCAACATATCCTCTTTCATGATAGATAGAGCAAACAACTAATTTACTTCTATTATCAATTTTTCTTCATTCTCTTGGTATCTTTTTTATCCGTTTGCAAGAGCACTAAATGGCATCACTATTTCCTGCCATGTTGTGATCCAGATGCCTACTTAGGTATCTCTTTAACACATAATATCATGGGAATTAAGCAAATTTGATAGAAGTAAATGGGAAACTTATAAAATGATGTGCCCTGTCTGAATCCCTTTAAATTTAATTTTTCTTTTATCTGTGCCATGTCAGTTAGATACATGCTGTAAAGTACACACAAATAGTTAAAAAAGGTATGTGCTATTTATATTCGTATACATAATTTAAATGTATCTTTCATTCACTTCATTAATATCATTCATTCTTATTCTGATAGAGAAGCCTTTGTATACAGATTCCAGTTCAGGTGCTTATAAAATGTTATCACGTTGAAGAGCCGATAAGAATATTTGCTACTTGTCATTACGAAGAATGATGCCAAAATCCATAGCTATAAAGAGAATGCAGAAGCAATTCCTTCTTTGTGTTACAGTATTGCCATCTAGTGGAATTTATGTTATGTACAGCTGAATACAGCATAAGCAGTGCTGTTTACTTTATTCGGTTAACAAATGTGACTCATAAACCTAAATCCATCCTTTGGGATTCCATTAATTAAATTACAAGATGCTTCTGGAGCAGTTTGGGTTTTGTTATTGAAACAAACACTGATAGTCTTGTTTCCGAATGTGAAGGAAAATCTGTATTCTTTAATTATTCACACCGAAAAAAAACGCCAACAACTATCTGGACAATACTAGAAATGCTGAGACGTCTTATCAATTAGATAAAACTGCACATCCCATATTGATTACTTGTTTTTTGTTTTTTACTGTCATTAAATGATTTTTCAATTGGCTCATTGCCTTAATGGCGTAAAACCCACCAGCATTTTCACTCAGTTTAGTGTAATAAGTGTGTTTTATGAAAAATTATATTTTAAACATACAATAAGCCAGTACAGTAGAATAGAACCAAAATCCTATTTTGTTGCTAAACTAAATTACTATTTCATTTACTACTGCTGTGCATGATCACAGCATTCAAACCTTTATTTCTTTGGTGGAAAAAGATGTTAAAAATTTAAAGGAACGTTTCGGTGCTGTGCAAATGAACAGAGGTAGTAAAAAGATTGCAATTTTAACAAGCAGCAATCTCAGGCTTTGGTAAGTTTAAAACCAAATAAAGATGTCATTTTGAAACAGGCGGATAAGGGTGGTGCAGCTATTATAATGAGTAAAGAGTACTATTTTAATGAGATTTGTTCTCAACTGTCTGATACAGAAGTATATGAAAAGCTTAGCACAGACCCATCCAAACAAATGTTGACTACTATTACCAATACTGTGAAAAATGGCTTTAGGCATGGTATAATAGATGAGGATACCAGAACATTTCTTATAAAAGAACAGTCTATTGCCAGAATTATTTGTTAATTTTTGTTTTTCTAGAGCCCACCTTGGGTAACCAAAGATTGGACAGAATATTGAATTGGGTTTTCAGTACAATATGGCATTGTTTCATAGGGTCTTCATTCATTATTATTTCTTGATTGGGAACAGAGTAAGGACCACCTCACAATGCCCTTAAAAAACAAAATGCCACATGTATAAGGTTTTTCTCTTCTTTTAAACTGTACATATTGACTCAGCGGCCTTGCTGCTTAGTACATTTCTAAGAGACCCTTAAACAAGATTGTGCTATCATGACCAGATTTTTAAAGTGGATGAGCCTTCATGCACTCTAAGTCCAAGCTCATTCACAAGAGTGCATATATTATTGAACTCACGGTTACGAGTGCAGATTACAAATTCAATAATATATTCACTGTTGTGAATGAGTTTGGACTTGGTGGCCCACCCCCTATTAAAATGTGTCACAATTATGTAGTCTCTTTTAAGGGTCTCTTAGAAAAAAAATAAGCAGGAAGTAAGTGGGTGAAGATTTACAGTTTAAAAGAAGTAAAAATTGTATAAAAAAAGTTTATTATTAACATTTTGCATAGAAACTCCTATCTGCCATTTTGTGCACAGTTGACCCCAAAATGGAACTAGGGCTTTTAACAAACAAGAGAAATAAATATAGTTTAAAAGAATCTTTGTGAATAGATGCATTTTGATTGGTTAGCAAAGGTACAGATGGAAACAGATTCCAATAGTTAAAGGGACAGTCTAGGCCAAAATAAACTTTCAGATAGAGCATGTAATTTTAAACAATTTTTCAATTTACTTTTATCACCAATTTTGCTTTGTTCTCTTGGTATTCTTAGTTGAAAGCTTAACCTAGGAGGTTCATGTGCTAATTTCTTAGACCTTGAAGCCCACCTCTTTCAGATTGCATTTTAACAGTTTTTCACCACTAGAGGGTGTTAGTTCACGTATTTCATATAGATAACACTGTGCTCATGCACGAGAAGTTATCTGGGAGCAGGCACTGATTGGCTAGACTGCAAGTCTGTCAAAAGAACTGAAAAAAGGGGCAGTTTGCAGAGGCTTAGATACAAGATAATCACAGAGGTTAAAAGTATATTATTATAACTGTGTTAGTTATGCAAAACTGGGAAATAAGTAATAAAGGGATTATCTATCTTTTAAAACAATAAAAATTCTAGTGTAGACTGTCCCTTTAACTTTGAAAGCAGTGATGAAACGATCACCTGTAAAAACTTGAGTTTAATAACACCAGTTCTGTTAGTGACAATCCCAACAATGCAAGTGAGAAATACAATCAAACATGAAATATTAAAACACGCCACATAGATGTTGTTGTCCTGAAGTGCCTATAGATGTATGCCCATCCTGCCAAGATATAAATGGCATTCATATGAATACTGTGTTTTGAGGATGTCTTGTGATGACAGTAGATAAATGTCACATATGTAAATACATGTTTTTGTTGTTGAGTGAACAAAGGGGTTCTATAAATAGAAGCTTTGCTATAACCTTAAAGTGAATGTCATTTTTGACGAATCAGTGCCCGGGGGGAATCATGGCCTGAGGCAACGCTGTGATTGGAGAAAGCCAGATGCGCCATTTTGGACCTGCGAAGAGGGCTTGCGACGGGCGGAGGAAGCGCCTGCAGCGGCTGTCAGGATTAAAAGGTAAGTATTTGAACAGAAGTGAAATGTTAATTTTGATGAATGAAAGTGCCCCTGATTTTAATAGGATTATTATAATATGTGTGAATAGGCTTTTGTGTGTGTCAGTTTTGGGAGACCTCCCAGTTTCTATTTAGATAATGGGCAGTTAATACTTGAAAAGTCCTTTTCGAAAGCTTTTTGATTGAAAACTCATTGTCAGCGGCGCCTTTTTAACAAACAATATGATATAGTCACTCAAGAAACTTGGGTCACAATTTGGCCATACCAAAAATTATCTTTCAAGAGCCCATAGCCTATAGAGAGCTAGATTACAAGTGGTGCAATAAAATTACTGCACTATATAGCAATTTCGTGCCCACATTAATTTGCGTGTGTATTACAAGTTGAAAATAAATGTGTTCGCATGAGTGGAATTTAATTTAGTGTGCATTGAATTAGCATGACTAAAGATATTGCATAAAGGGTTAGGGCTAAAATACAAGTTGCACCAAACACACCATAAACACATTAAACATACTAGTCTGAAAATTGTTTTCTAAAGGAATGGATTATTTAAAATATTTTAAAATATGTTTAATAATTTTTAATAATTTATATTAATTTTTAAAAATTGTATATATGTAATATTTCAAAAATGCACCTTAAGAATACTAACGGCGAGATTACAAGTCTTGCGTTAGCCTTAAAAAGCAGCATTGAGAGGTCCCAACGCTGCTTTTTTACGCCCGCTGGTATTACGAGTCTGGCAGGCACAGGTGTACCGCTCATTTTTTTTCAGCGACTCAAGCTTACCGCAAATCCCCTTACGTAAATTGCGTATCCTATCTTTTCAATGGGACTTGCCTAACGTCGGTATTACGAGTCTTGGAAGGAGTGAGCAGTAGACCCTCTCCTGTCAAGACTCCTACCGCATTTAAAAGTCAGTAGTTAAGAGTTTTATGGGCTAACGCTGTAACATAAAACTCTTAACCAAAGTGCTAAAAAGTACACTAACACCCATAAACTACCTGTTAACCCCTAAATCGAGGCCCCCCCCACATCGGAAACACTTAAATAAAGTTTTTAACCCCTAATCTACCGACCTGACATCGCCGCCACTTTAAAAAATATATTAACCCCTAAACCGCCGCACTCCCGCCTCGCAAACACTAGTTAAATTTTATTAACCCCTAATCTGCCGTCCCTAACATTGCCAACACCTACCTACATTTATTAACCCCTAATCTGCCGCCCCCAACGTCGCTGCTACTATATTAAAGTTATTAACCCCTAAACCTAAGTCTAACCCTAAGTCTAACCCCCCCAACTTAAATATAATTTAAATAAAACGAAATAAAATTACTACAATTAAATAAATTATTCCTATTTAAAACTAAATACTTACCTATAAAATAAACCCTAAGCTAGCTACAATATAACTAATAGTTACATTGTAGCCATCTCATGGTTTATTTGTATTTTACAGGCAACTTTGTATTTATTTTAACTAGGTATAATAGTTATTAAATAGTTATTAACTATATAATAACTACTTAGTTAAAATAAGTACAAATTTACCTGTAAAATAAACCCTAACCTAAGTTACAATTACATCTAACACTACACTATCATTAAATAAATTAACTAAATTACCTACAATTAATTACAATTAAATTAAATAAACTAAAATATGAAAAAAACACTAAATTACAGAAAAAAATAAAATAATTACAAGTTTTTTAAACTAATTACACCTAATCTAAACCCCCTAATAAAATAAAAAAGCCCCCCAAAATAATAAAAATCCCTACCCTATACTAAATTACAAATAGCCCTTAAAAGGGCTTTTTGCGGGGCATTGCCCCAAAGTAATCAGCTGTTTTACCTGTAAAAAAAAAAAAATACAATACCTCCCCCAACATTAAAACCCACCATCCACACTCCCAACCCTACTCTAAAACCCACCCAATTCCCCCTTAATAAAACCTAACACTACCCCCTTGAAGATCACCCTACCGTGAGACGTCTTCACCCAGCCGGGCACAAGTGGTCCTCCAGAGGGGCAGAAGTCTTCATCCGATCTGGGCAGAAGAGGAACTCCAGAGGGGCAGAAGTCTTCATCCAGGCGGCATCTTCTATCTTCATCCATCTGGAGTGGAGCGGGTCCATCTTGAAGCCAGCCGACGCGGTGCATCCATCCAGACCGACGACTACACGACGAATGACGGTTCGTGACCTAGTGTTATTTGTCAACGTTACACAGAAACTGTAAAAACATAATTAGAATTTGTAAAATCACAATTCTTAATACACTGCTGTATATAAAATTAAATACAACACAGAAAATGTAAATGCAATAAAACAATCTGAAGTGTAAAATTATGTAAAATACAAAGCACAAAGTGTAAATGCAGCAGGACTCTAATGTCATGCAGTGCTATATTGCACTGGGCTTGTCTCTCCTTCATGTACAAAAATGCAGGGTATGGAGATGTATAGGAAAATATGTCTTTTTAGAATTCCACTAGGGATCTCTCAAGCCCTTGGTGAGTCAATAACAAAATAAAAATGTCAATTTGGAAATTTAAGTAAATTTAAATGTGTCTTAATATTAAATGCCCAATCTGAATCATGCAAGTTTATTATTACCAAAAGGTACAAAAGGCACGTTCTGTCCATCAGGTACAGTAGGTAGGCAATAGCCAGCAGATACAATAGGTTGGGTATGGTTGGCGGGTACAAAAGGCTGGTTATGGCCAGCAGGTGCAACAGATTGTTTATGACAATCGGGTACAACAGACTTGTTATCATCAACAGATACAATAGACTAGCCATGACCACCAGGTACAATAGACTGGTTATGGCTAGAAGATACATTTAGCAGTATCATAAGAAGGTTATAGGTAACAGGTACATTAGCAGGTGACAAAGGCAGATATGGCCTACAGGAACTCTAAGCAGAAATAATAGGCAGCAAGAAACATATACATTAAATGAGCATCATAGATACTTTTGCATTTTCTCTATAAAATACACTCAGCATTCTAGAAGGATACTACAACACTGGGCAGCACACTGTCCAAACTATATATGTGAGGAACAGGAGTCAATACCGTTTAGAACAAACATACACCCAACGTGCAGCTAATTGACCCAGTGAGAAAGCAGATACTGGTAACTATGCCATCCCCTGGGTGCTTTTAAAAAAATAACTACAAATGATATATAAAAGGCTTTGCACACCTTTATTGTATCAATGGAAGAGGTTTTCTATTCCATTATCTTTTTAACCATTAGCAAAACAAATATAAAGGGCATACATATTTCCACGAGAAGCATTATTTAAGACATACAAGTTTTAGCTTAGATCACTTTACTGAATCAATGACTTTATCCAATAAATATTAAAAATAAAGTGTGGTTGCATTTTTAAAAATAAATAAATTATGTTCTGTAATGTTAGTTATGTGCGGTATTTAACCCCCCCCCCCCCACCAAGCAAAAAAATTAAAAAAAAATAAAAGATATGGATTCTTTCAGAAGTCATTTTATCTAACAACTTTTCTTTCTCCCTTTTTGTAGTGTAATTTGTGGATTGAGGTAGGGCGTATGATTTAATTATTTGTTGATGTTTTTGTTTTGTATTTTTCTGTAAATTATTTTGTTTAAGAAAGGAATGGGACTGTCCTCTCTTTGGGGGTTTTAATTATTGCATAAGCAGGGGTACTGGCTATTTGATGATTAAATCCTTGCCCATTGTGGTGCACTGGCACTATAGGGGTTAATCGCAGCTCTCTGCTTTGCTGGCTACTGGTCGTATTCGGGTCAAATCACTACACTATAATGTGTGGGGTTAGTAACCATATAATTGCTAATTCCCCCTTAGGTGTTGATTTCATTCTTTCTGATCCCATTTTTCAGGCATTGTTTTTGGCTCCTGATTCATGTAAGAGTAATCACAATTCAAACAATGATACCATTTCCATATGGGGAAATGTTTGTATTGTATCTAAGCAGATAGAAGAAAAATTACTCACACAATATATGGAAAGCAATGGCTTTGGTGATCACAATCCTCCTGGCCACAGGTTTTGTACTTTATTTAGGCAACAAAACAGACATGTTGAATTCATCACACAAAGGGTATTGATAAAGTAAAAAACTGACCTTTTTGACATGTTTGCAAGAATTCCAAGATGATTTGGATTAATTCTATTATATTGAGCATGTTCACTCTGGAAATGGCCAGAGACACAATTTTAGATGTATATATCAATACCTTTCTCTGTTTGTTGTAGTTACAATTTGTTTTCTCCTTACTGACTTGACGTTGAACGCTGCGGTTAGCAGAAGCTTGGGTTAAGAATTACTTTATAAGTGCTTGACCAATATAAATAAGCACTTTGGATAACACAGACAATTTTTTATTAAGATCCCTGACTGATATAGATTTTGAGAGGTTGTCCTTGGATGATACGTTTATAAGACAACAGGAGATATTGTCAATAAGTGATGTTTTCCTACTTATGGAAAGGACACTTTTGAAAGAATATAAGGTTTGGTGGGACAAGAGGGCCCTTGAAAAATATCCACTTATGGAACTAATACCAAGGGGACTCAGACTAAACAAATATCCCACATTTCAAGTGGACAATCCAGATTTCATGAAGAAATGGAATGACGTTCTAAGTGAATGCTCCATTAGACTAATGGGACTAATAATCAGGTTTAAGGAGGCACAACTCAAGAAAGTCAGAGAAGAAATTACTACCATCCAAGTTCAACTAAATGACTTTATTAACCATCCTAAGCATACTGAACTTGATCACCTCCTTAAAGAGACAGTAAGCAAATTTTGATCTGAACTTGATTATTTTAAGTTAAGGAAATTTAACAGGGACAATGCAGATTATGCCAATAATAAAGTATACACTTGGCATACTAACCCTGGTTTTCAAGGCTATATGCAGAGGATATATAGGTCCAGGTCTAAGGCTAATAATTCCTCTCAGAGCCAGGATAAAAAAGTCATGTTTTCAGACACCGACTTTTCAGATGAAAAAAGAATAGAACAGCCCCAAGTTAGTGACCCTGATGTACTCACTGTAGAAACAATAAAACCAGTTAGACCTAAAGAAGCAAGGAGCCTAAGACCTGAACATGTTGCAAATAGAAACTCCAATAGGAGGGGAGTTGAGGATGAAGGATCCTCTAGATTGCATACAGATCAAAGGAGAATCCAATTCTTAGGTGAAAGTGAGGGTGACAACAGGCCAACAGGGATAGGGGCAAAACCCTGCATTAAATCCAGTAAACACCAGGTTTTTCAGCAGGTCACAGGGGTAACAGGAGGAGGAGGAGGAACAGAAAGAGGCAGAAGAGGCAGGCCAGGGCAAATGAGAGGGAGGGGAGGTCAGAACAAACACCAAATAAGAAAATTATCAACCTGTGAATTTACAACTGAGGATTTGGATGTATTAAGCTTAGGTTTGGGCTTTGTTCCAAATAATAATTTTAATTTGTTTGAAACAATCATTGATGTGAATAAAATGATAAGGGATCTTACCTTAAAGAATTTTTTTTGGAACAAAGATAAACCAGAACCCACAGACAGCACCCAACTAGAACAGGCTGTATCACACTGTACTGAGTACACCCCTAAACGTTATGATTTGGTTGATTTTAAAGAAACATGTGACTACCTAACTTTATTAGAACTAGATGAACAAGCAGGCACATATAACCTAACAACTAAATATTCACATGGGGGATATAAGTCCAAATCCGTGTTTTACCCAACCAAGGAAAGAGGCCCATTTCTGGAAGCATTCCAACATAGAGTTGAAGAAGATTTGATCAAACTGTCCACCACACACAAAAGGTCCTACCCCAATGTAACTGAGTCACAGAAGCTGGCAATAGAAAGATTAAGAAATAGAGTAAATCTGGTTATTAAGGAGTTGGACAAGGGAGGAAGCAAAGTGGTGCAGGAAAGGGTTGATTATATGACTGAAGCTAAAAGACAACTTTATGACAAAGATGTATAACAAACGCTAATGAGAGATCCAACAGAGAACTATAAATTACATCTTTGGAATTTGTTGGACGATGGGCTTGATGTGGGGATTTTAGACCTAGATACTGTTGATTTTCTCTTTGTATCTAGGCCAGTGACCCCTATCTTTCACCACCTCCCTAAGGTACATAAGTCCTTGGAGTGGGTGAAGGGTAGACCAATTGTTTCGGGAATTGGGTCACTTTTCGAAAATCTTTCAAGCTGGGTTGAGTCTCTCCTACAGCCACTCGTACAAATGTTGCCATTCCATCTGAGGGACACCAAACATCTTCTTAACAGTTTGGGTCAAGTGACTTGGGATAGTAACTACACATGACTGACAGTAGATATGGTTGGGCTGTATTCAGCGATCCCACACAACTGCGGTTTGGAGACAGTTAAATGTTCATTGGATCTCTACAGTAATTATGAGGATGCATTGAAAGACTTTATTATCAGGGTTCTGGACTTCCTTTTAAGCCATAATTACTTTCAGTTTGAGGGAGAATTATTTT
Source organism: Bombina bombina (assembly GCF_027579735.1). NCBI lineage: Eukaryota > Metazoa > Chordata > Amphibia > Anura > Bombinatoridae > Bombina > Bombina bombina. The sequence continues at coordinate 296,825,299 of NC_069500.1, read as the reverse complement.
TCCAAAGACATGGGACTGCTATGGGGGAAAAATGTATTTATGGGTTGGTGGGAGCACTCCCACGTCTTTGGAGAAAGTAACAAATTCAGGCATTGCATTAAAGGCTATAAAAGATATATAGATTACCTCCTTTTCATTTGGACAGGTACTGATTTAGAAATTGAGGAATTTGTAAAATATATTAACTTTAATTGTGTTAATCTACAGTTTACACATGCAACGAAAAACATAGGATTTCCTATCTTGATGTTACCCTCATGGGAGATCTATTATCCAAGAAGGTCACCTCAACTATATATAGAAAACCTATTACATCCAATTCCATATTGCATGCATGGAGTAATCACCCTAGACACACGCGCTTTGGAGTTACCAAAGGGCAGTTTATTAGGATTAAAAGAAACTGCACTAGTGATACAGATTTTAGAAGTGAGAGTGAGATCTTGAAGTCACAACTTTTAGAAAGAGGCTACCCAAGAAAGACAATAGATAGGGCCTACTTAGAAGTCACACCAGACCAGAGAGCAAATGTTGTCAGACCACAAAACATCTAACCCACAAAGGAGTTTTGTTAACTCAAAGCCAACATTCATTGCAATCTTTAGCTCACAATTCAGAGAAGTGTGTAATATAGTTGATTAAAATCTTCCGATATTGACTGCAGAGGACAGTCTTTAAGATTTTGTGACTAAGGGCTGTAATCATGTGGCCAGGAGGGGCTGCACTTTAGGCAACCAGCTGTCACAGAGTATGCTAAAGGTGACCAATGACTCCATTAGTAGTTGGCTCAGTGCAAAAGGATACTACAAGTGTCATTTTTACAAATGTATCACTTGTGGTTGCACCAGAATCTCACGACACTTTCAATCCAGAGTCACACAAAAAGTGTATGAACACTCAAGCTGTACAAATTATCATACTACTCATGTAGTGTACCTAGTGGAATGCACCATTT